>NC_135335.1:4161522-4470873 GCF_023851605.1 Tamandua tetradactyla
AGGCCAGGCTGATGCAAACACCACTCCCTTATAGTTGTGGCCCCACCTAGGAGAGGGGAGGGTTAACCCCGCCACTCGCCCGAGTTTTCCCAACACTGTGGGAGGCACCAGGCCGCTTCCAACAGTGAAGACAAAACAATCCTGTATTTACAGAAATACAGCAGACACAGAAAACAGTAACTGACCTACACATGAAGAACAAAAAACAGCGTTCTGAATTGAGCTCAAGTATTTGTAATGAAAATGAATATACCTTTTTGGGATTCATGCAGCTGCAATTTCTCCTGGTGGTCCCAGCCAAGGGCACACTTGTCTTGTCTGTCTGTCTGTACACCAAACTTGCCTCCAAACCCTTTCACGTAGTCTGTGTGTACAATAAAAGGCCACAATCTTAGTATTAACAGGTAGTCTGGTTAGCAGGGAGAAAGTAGGCTTTCAAGGCAGGTAAATATTCACATTTCTCTAACTGCACCCTTTCCTCTCCAGGTCCTGGGTAAGACTCATTCAAAGGTGTTACCCACCTTTTAAGTAACACCCATTAAAAGGACTTTTTTACAAAGAGTTTCTGGAAAATAACTTACAGTCTATAAACACACACGTGCAATACGTGGCCATCACTACAAGCAATATTGGTGGGGGTTTTGACCTCTCCAAAGAAATAGTGTAAGGATGTGATTTTCTTATGTAACAGCTGTAGTTTCTGGATTTGCTGTTCTAAAGTAAGAATTTAATTAAAAAGAGACATCCACTTTTAATTAGATGTAATTAATCTAATTAAGCAGGTTAGATTGTGGTGTCTTTCTCTTCTGTTTTGGTTAGCACCTGGCACATCAACAGTTATTGGCTGAAGAATAAGGTAAAACTGAAAACACCTTTCTGTGACTCGTGCTTCTCCGTTTTGCCTTGATACTCAAAGCCGACGGCACTTTTGTCCACTTTATCCTTGTCAATCCCATATTTGCCACCAAAACCTTTGGAGTAATCTAGAAGCAAGAAAAGTATGCTTTAAACACCAGCAGTGAAACCAATGAGCACTCTCCAAACTGCAGCAATCTCTAGAAAGAACCTTCATCACTTAGTGTAAAAAAAGACAAGCAAAACATCCCTTACGCTCACCGTAAGATCTCTGAGTAATAGAGAACAGTTACAGGTACTCCTTAATGTGTAGTAACATAAAGATGGAGAGGGTTCACTATGGCAGTCACGTGAATTACTGGAGCATCTTTCCTTCATTTCAGAAAACATCATGAAATAATACTCTGTCTGATAGGGCCTCTGAGACCAGGGCGGGCCACAGGAGCGCCCTCCCCAAGGTCATGCTGCCTCACCTAGAGAAGCAGGGAGAGGAGTGCCCAGGAGCACCTTCAAAGAACCAGGGTAAATATGGAGTATCTTCCAGAAATACCCATTGTATTCAAAGCTAAGTCATTCCACATGTGATTTTTACAAGGAGGCACGTGCCTATCGCAGGCATGTTAAAGGAAGAGAAGGAGAAACCCGCATTTCAAGGTAAAGCCTGGGTTCCCACAGCCCGTCCTGTCAGCACCTGGGCACGTGGCTGGACAACCAGATTTCTGGAGGCACACGTGTCCTTACTCCTCAAGGGTGCTGCCCGAAGAAAGTCTGAGAAGCACTCAACAGATTTAACAGCAGGTCTTAATTTAACAGGAAGGATACTGGACAAAGGGTGATGTTTAGCTCCATGTAAAGAGAAAGAAAGCAGAGTTTAGCTCAGTCCTGGGCAGCAGACAGGGACTGCAAACTCAAATGCCAACAAGGCAGCCTCTCACAGCAGGGCTGGGTGGTGTGGCTGGAGGGTGAGAGCAGGGGGCCCTAGCTGGAAGGGCATGGCAGGGCAGGCATGGACCCTTTCCACCAGGAAATGCACTGGGAACTGCTGGTGGCTGTTTTGTTTTGTTTTTAGAGATACCTCGATTTTTTTCTTGAGAACTCTCAATTTTCAAACATTGGCAACTATCTCAAAATTCAAATATGTAAGCCAAACAAAACAAGTGATGCAGAAGAAATAACAGCCCATAGTCTCTCCAAAAGGGTGCTGAATCTTTCAGAGACCACCTAAAAACAGACTCTTCACTGGAAAACAAAACTTTTCTGAATTGCTAATTTACAGGGTATGTATTGGTGAAAGGAAGAACCATATAGCTACAAAGGACAATTTGACAGTGTCTCCCAAAGTTTTAAGTTCCATTCCTAGGAATTTATTCTTTTGAATAATCACTCACGTATATGAAATACAAGTTACAAGAACATTCAGTGTGACCAACTTGTAACACCGGCAACAACCTAAATGTCCACATCCAAACGAGGAATTGTTAAATAAACAGCCATTTAATATACAGCAAATCCATCTGTACTGACACAAATAGCACACCAACACGTTTTAAGTTAAAAGAAAAAAATTACAGAAGAGTAACTCAATTTGTACAAGAAGAAAAAACCCGTCTTGGTAAAAGCCTGAGAAAAAGCCGGAGAGTTACACTCCACGCTGTGAAGTGGGTGCCTCTGGCTCTAGGGAGAGGAAGGTAAAGGAAGAGATTTTAAACAAAACAAGATGATCGGTTCCGATCCCACAGCGGTTTACCGAGGAGAAAGCCCCAAAGCCACGGACCTTTCTGAGACTCGTGCTTCTCTGTCTTGCCCTGGTAGTCGAAGCCCACGGCGCTCCTGTCCACCCGGTCGGCCTGCACGCCGAACCTGCCGCCGAAACCACTGGAATAGTCTAGGAAGACAGGGGAGGCGGCCGGGATCTGAGCCCCAGGAGCAACTCAACTGACGCTCTGTCTCAGTGAAACAAACCCACTTACAGAGACACACAGGGCGCTCTAGGCAGGTGAGAGGCTTCTGCTTTAGACAAAGGTTTTCAGAGAGAAGTGCCACCACCCAGGGAGGAGAGGGGCTGCTCAAGACCACGGGCGTGCTGGGAAAACAACCACCCAACAACTGCGAGGGAAGTTCTTTCTGTTTTGCCAACAAAGCAGCACTGCTCAGGTGCAGGGAGAGTGGCCTCTGCCGCCACAAGGCCCCCACAGGTGTCAGAAGCCAGTCAAGACCCCCTGGCCTTCATGGGTGCTGCAGAACAGGCCACGCCCTCCAAACACGACACCCAGGTAGCCCACCTCCCACAACGCACACCACCACAGGGACGAGTCCCACTCCTGGCCCCAGCCCAGCACCCTCCTGAGCGGCAGCTTACCTTTCTGCGAGGCGTGCTTCTCAGTTTTACCCTGGTACTCAAAGCCCACGGCAGACTGAGATTTAAAAACAAAAGGAAATTTTCAACACCTCCGTGAAAATTACTCTGCATTCAGAACAACACAAAGGATTTTTTAAAACAACAAACTATGTAATCTTTTTACTTTTTAGAAACACAAACCATGATTTCCTAAACTGCCTACAGGTCAAATTTGTGTCAAAACGTCTGGTGTTTTGAATTTGAGGGCTGTGAAAGAGAACCCAGCCAGCTCTGCTGGCCCAGGGCACCACAGCAGCAGGGAGCTCGGCTGCCTGTTTTAGCCACAAATGCAACCTGCAACAGCTCCCACTCGCAGGGGCAGAAGCTCGTTGTTAGGTAAGATCTACAAAGAGCTTCATGGATGACAAAAGCAGCAGCTTCCCCATGCCAGGCACAGCGCTGGGCGCCCAGCACCCACGGCCTGACCAGCTTCACACATGGCCGGGAGGTTTACTGCCACTGTTACTCGAGAGGTGGGGAACAGGGAACAACTGGGTCGGCCGTGGCAAAGCCAGAACATGGACACTACACTACAAAATGAAGACATTGACGACCCTGAGCCAGGAAGAACCCGAGAAGGGAAAGGCCTGGTCCAATCTGCTGAAGCAGCATCTGGACACAAAACCTGCAGGCCTAGAGACGGGTATGCCTAAGCACCCGCCCTCCAGGCTCTGAGCTTCAACTCAGCCCAGGGACATGCAGGCAGGACACATGGTGAGGATGGTCCACGTGGGCACATTCCTGGGACACACCTAAGGCGTGGATACCAGGGGGCCCTTACAGAAAACCAACCCTGGGCCCAGCAGATGAGGCGGTATCAGCACAGGAATTTCTATAGCCAACAGCAAAAAAATAAAAGGCCTGCGAGCTTCCAGGTCCTTGTTTCTGAGCCCAATTAATTATCTGAGAGCACCCCAAGGCAGAGGGGCTGGGGAGCCCTTTGGTGCAGAGCCCTTCCTGTAACCAGCTGTTCTCCCCCATCCTAGAGCCTGTGCATCCTTACATCGCTCTTAAGCAGCTGAAAGGGCTGACCTGGAAGCGAGCTCGGCTCCAGAGGGGAAGCCTCCCCTCTCCTGTCCCCCAACCCACACTGCTGTGGCAAGTCACTCACCTGGTCAACTCTGTCCACCTGAACTCCAAATTTGCCTCCAAAGCCCCGGACTGAGTCAACTTGCGAGCAGTGTTTGGAAAGCTTTGACTGATACTCATGGCCAACAGCCGACTGGAAAAAAGTTTTAAAGGTAAAACTTTCATGCACCCAACAGGATGGTCACATTTCCCTTCTTCCAACGGCAGCCCTGATGTGGGAACGTCCACCCTTTTCATCAGACTAACCGCATTCCGTATGGAAGCCCAGGTCTGTCTAAGGGACATCTCAAGGGCTGAAGGGACAGCCTAGGCTTTAGTGGCCCCAGGCCAAGGCTCACTGGGTTCCTCAGTTCCCTGGGGCCACCCTAAAGCCAGGCCTCACGCAGGGGCTTCTAACACAACTAGGTGGGAAGGTAGGATGGCACAGCCAGAAAATGCCCACGAACCGCAGGCCCAGTACCCTCAAAACAAGTCAGAAAAACCATTTATTTGAAGATTTTTGCCAATACAGCTACTCTATTATAAAGTGAGGTGCTTCCATACTACGAGACCCAAGGCCCAGGATAAAGATACGTTGCTGACAAACTGAAACATAAACATGCTATAACTTAGTTATAACCTGCATTCAGGTTCAAGTCTCCAGGCACATGTGGCCCCGTCAGGGCTGGGTCCTCGCACACATCTTCACCAACCCCATCCATACCCCATCGGAGAGGGAGCAGGTGCAGAGCTCACCTGGTCAGGGCCAGGCATCTATCACATGGCAACGCAGGGTGCCCATCCAGAGCTTTCCACTGCAGGATGCAGTCTGTCAATAAGTGTTCAAGAAGTGCTCTCACACCCATTCCTTTACTTACTACTATGGACCCCTCAGGGCTCAACCCCAGAGCAGAGTAGTTGTGCCAAGACCCCATGGCCCACAAAGCCTGAAATATTTAGTACCTGGCCTTCTGGGGGCAGTCTACCCACCCCTACGCTACCTGGTGCCCTGTACTTACTTATGCCTCAAAGCTCACGGAGCATTTCCTGTGCGAACTTAGAGTTGCCTTCTTGCAGCAGCATTTGCACGTCCTGATCTTCCCCTGTGCTGGAAACCTACCGCCCTGCCATTTCAGCCTTAAGTAGTGATGGTGGCAATGCTAAGCTCAGGAGATCTGGATGCCTGAACCACACTGCACTCTCCTACCATCCTGACCAAGTGGTTCCCTCATCCTCCTTAACACCTCCCATCCAAACGAGTGCCCCCAACTTGGTGTCGGGCTTTCATGGATGCCTTCAGAGTGGGCAGCAGTCAAGCAACTTCTCCTGGACCATAAGGACGCGGGCCGCGTGCACGGCTCTGCTCGGGTCCCCCGGACGAGCAGAAGGCCCGCCCGTAAGGACGCGGGCTGCGTGCACGGCTCTGCTCGGGCCCCTCGGACGAGCAGAAGGCCCGCCCGTAAGGACGCGGGCCGCGTACACGGCTCTCGGGTCCCCTGGACGAGCAGAAGGCCCATCCGAAGGAAAGAACGGTCGCTCTCGCTCCAGCCACTCACCACCCACCTACCAAGTGCCCCAACTAGAGCCACCTGGCACAGAGGTATCCCCACCACCAACGTCCTCCTTGCCAACAATGCCGGGAGCTCGCGGGGTTAGGAGCTGAATACAGTGGTGTTTTAGGCAATGATAGTGCCTAATCAAAGAGCGCCAATTCTTTCCACAGCCTAATGAAAAAAGCAGATCTCCCTTTAAACAGCAGAGCTGTGTTAACATTCCCCTCTGAATGCTAATTTTGAGGTCTGCAGCTAACTGCAAATCCTCTTAAATGAAGGAAAACTTCTGAAAACCTCTGTGGCCAGGTGCTGGCTCCTTGGGTCTCACCCTGAACTGGACAACTTGTGGCTCAGCAAAAAACCTCAACTAAGCAACAGAGACAGCCGTGCCAAAGGGACTATCCAGCATTTTAATCTGAAAGGAATTTTAAGAAAACCATTCTTCTGAAAATACAGCCAGTAACAGCTTGTCAACTGCGCAGGTTATCTAACGGAAACAGATTCTGAAAACTGCCTTTGTTTCTCCACTGACAACAGCTCACTTGCAAGCAAGCAGCCAGCACAGCGTGGAGACCCTTCCAGAGCCCAACAGGAGAGACGTGGGGTTTAAGGACACTGCTGAGACGAGGAAGGCAGGCTGCACAGGGACCGCAGCCACCCCACTCCCGGAAAGAAGGGTGCAGGGTACTCAGACGATGGTGCAAACGGAGATGCAGCCCCTCCTGTGCCTTCCCAGTCCAGGCTCCACCCGCAAATAGGCAAAGATGTGCTTGCCAAAACTGGTACTTTACTCTGAAAATCACATCTCCCTTATTCCCTCATTTCTTAATTTGTATATATATATATATTTTAATTTCTGGAGGAAAAGTTACAAACCGTTTCAGCCATTTACCGTTGGGTTTGGGACCTTAGCTATTCTGACACGGGTTTGTCTGGCCATGCTCACACCAGCTGAGGCGGGAGAACACTCCCTGGCGGTGTGGAAGGGGAGTGTGTGGACAGGAGAGTGCAGCCCTGGGCTCTCTGCGCACCTCCCAGGGAAGTGCTCCAGCTTGAAGGTCCCCTGCGTACCTCCCAGTGCCAAGCCAAGTGCAAGGCAAGGAGAGGATTCCCCACCCACAGAAAGCCGGGCTCAGAGGGGAGTCTCGGCAAAGGAAAGTACAGTGTGATGTGGCCGTGGCAAGAGCCGAAAGTGAAGAGGACAGGATAACGCGAAGCAGGCACAGGAAGAGACAGCCACGCCCTCACCTGGCCGAGCAAAAGGGGAAGGGGGTCCCAGGGAAGCTTCCAGGTCTCAAAAGCCCTCAGGGGGAGACCGAAGATGAGACTTGGACAAAAGGAAAGGTCTGAGCAACACCCAAGAACCCAGAAATAATAAATTTATTAATCAAATTCTTCTTTGATCAATTTTAATTATTTGCCCCATTTTAATTTTTCTAACCCAGAGATCAGGACCCCCAGTTTGTACAATAATGTCTACCTTAACTGCCCATAAACTCAGTGAGTGCAAGGCTGTTTTGTGCAGGCGAAAGGCTCTACACAAGGGGTTTCCAGTTTGGCTATTTGCTTGCTCTACTGCAAGCTACCAGACATTTTTTTCTTAGAATCCCCAAATAATTAATTATTCTCACCACTATTCTTATCTCAACGTCAAGAAGCCTCTGTGGTGAGGTCCTAAGTGACAAGGCCAATGTTCACAGTTCTTTTCTACAGATGGATCTGTAACCAACTTCAGAGTGAGGCTATTTTGGGGTACGGTTTGGGGTGGCCCAGCACAGCCCACCACAGATTATTCTCTGCTGGGAGATGGACAAAGGCATAGCTGACTGTGACACGGGCATGTATTTCCATGCCCAGCTCAGACATTTCACCCGATCTGTGCACCAGGGGGGAAGGTGTGAAATTACAGAGCAGAATCCTACACCAGCTGTACTTTGACTTCCACTCCTGGGACAAAGGTCAACATCTGTCAAGTCACAATGGCCTCCTGTTGCTCAGACACGGAAATCCATCCTGCAACTATGTTTCCAGAATTTGAATAAAGCACTGCTTTACGGAGAAACATGCAAACACACTGCAGCCAACCGTCTTCTCTTATTTAAGGAGAAAACTTACTGCCTCTCTCTTAGGGAACAGAGGCCTGAAGTTACTGTCAAAGGCTGATGTGACTGAGTAAATAACTTCAATTAACGTATCCGTGTAAGCCTAACTTGCATCACCGTCTGCTCAGGTAGTGTTCTCAGCCTTGTTGGTACTGATTTTTCACTGACTGCCACACCACTCTCCAAAGATCTCTAAGTGCATGAAGGATGTTAGTGAAGTTTGGGGCTGAATTTTCACATGATTTGTTTTCATTCTGCGGATCGTCCGCAGGCTTCCCAGCTGCCAGTTGGAAGAGCATGGGGTGACGATGAGGCCTTGTGGCCTTCCACCAGACCACAAAGCTGGACATGGGGGCCACTCTTTCACCCTGGCCCTACCCTGCACACCCTTCAAGCTGGAGCACTTTATGATTCAGTTAATCAGCAGAGAACTATTTTGAGTGATTCCGATCCCTCAACAAACTGACTCAAAATTTTTAAACTAAGAAGTTTTTCTGAATGACTTCTTCGTAAACCAAACCTGCTGGCAACCTGATTGAAGAGATGGCTTACTTTATCCATCCTATCCTGTTCCACGCCAAACTTCCCGCCATAGCCATGGGATGCTTTGGGTCCTGTTTCAAGTTCCTTCTCCTTGAGGATCTGGTGCTCTTGAAAAACATTCTCTCTCAGCTTGTGTATGCTTAAAAGGGAGAGAAAAAACATGAAAATAATCAACAAAATGTTTGTACATCCTTGCCTTCTAACAGTAAGTAAAGACAAATTACATTCGTTTTGTTACTTGGTGCTTGCAAAGTTTCAGTCCTTCTGTATGTTCTCCTTTTGGTCCTGCCAACTGGGACATCACCCCAGCAGTTCTCAGTCTTATGAAAGTGTAGCAGAAGGAAGGACACTCATGTCAATAGGTACCGTGAGGTCTTCCCAGCCTCCGCCAAAAGCAGCCATCTAAAACTCGAGCCTTCTCCATCAAGTGGAGGAAAGCTCCTCAATCTTACGCTCTAAATGACTAAGGGGGACTTGTTCTTTGAACTTCATCCCAGTTAAGGGGAGGCATAAGTTAAAAGTTCCTTTCCAACCATTCCAGAGAGTAGGTACCCAGTGACAACATTTAGGTCAGCTCTTTTCTTGACATGCCCCAACTTTTCATATGTTCAAAGCCAAAATAAGATTTCCAGTACTTTTACTCTGTGCTGCTTCAGATCTGTTATGTACCCAGGAAAAGCCTATGTTCTTTTAATCAAATCTTGTGTGGGCAGATCTATTGTTGGGTGGGACTTTTGATTAGGTTGTTTCCATGGAGATGCTACCCCATCCAGTCAAGCTGGGTCTTAATTTCCCTGCTGGAGCCCTTTAAAAGAGAGATATTTTGAAGACAGTTTAGAATGGACAGAAGCCAGAAGGATCCGCAGAAGCTGACAGAACTATTTTGAAACCAGCCCAGGGGAGAAGAGCCAGCAGATGTCATCATATGCCTTCCCATGTGACACATGAACCCTAGATGCCATCAGCCTTTCTTCAGTAAAGGTATCCTCTTGTTGATATCTAAGTTTGGGCATTCTTATGGCCTCAGAATTGTAAATTTGTAACCTAATAAACCCTATTCAAAAGGCCAACCCATTTCTGATATATTGCATTCTGGCAGCTTTAAAAAACCAAAACAGATTTTAGTACCACAGAACTGGAGAGTTACAATTTGCAAATACCAAAAATGCCACAAATGCTTTATAAATGGATGAGAAGAAGATTCTGGAAGAACAAAGAAGAGATGTATAGAAAGGGATTCCAGAAGCTTATCAGGCCAGGAGAACAAACTCATCCATGCACTTGGAGAGGGTGAGACTGCCCCAAAGGCAGAAGACAGGCCTTCCTCCTGGATGGTCAGGAAGGGTTTTGCTGCCCCAGGCCCCAGGAGGGTCGAGCACATTCCCGGGGTAATGGGGAGAGCCTGGCCACTACCCCACTGTTCAGAAGGGGCTGAGCCTGTTCCCAGAAATGGCAGGGAGTACAAGCACCACCCTGATGCTTAGAGGGATGAGCTGAGAACAAGGCGGCCTCTCCAATGCTTGGATATGTTAAAACCTTGACCCTAGTGTTTAGAGAAAATCGGGCTGCTGCATAAAACCAAGGATAGGGTGGGATTGCCGCTCTCTCAAGGCCCAGGGATAAAATGCTGTTCTATAAATGACTCTCAGACCTAAAATCTAATGAAGTACACCCTGCAGGTTTTCAGAATGGTCCAAGTCCAGTGACCCCTGTTTTCCTTTTAATTTCTCCCTATAACAAAGGAATATTTATCCTATAACTGTTTCTCCTTTGTACACTGGAAGCAGATAACTTGTTCTGAGTATCACAGGTCCACAGCCAGAAGAGATTTGTATGTTAGACTAGCCTATGCCTGTAACTGATTTTGATGAGACTCTAATGTTTCTGACTTGTACTGTATCTGTATTGTTACTGAAATGGTTTAAAGCTTTTGTGATGACTCCGGGTCAAGATGGCGGCTTAACAACATGTGCATTCCAGAAATAGTACAGAACAGCTCCCGGAGCCATGATAGTGACCAGACACACAGCGTACTCCAGTCTGGACCACAAGGACCGGCTGCGAGCACCCCAGAACCATGAGTTCCCAAAGCTGTGGTGGCCAGCGCCCCTCCCACACAGGCCGCTTCCGAGAGGGGAAAGGAAAGGACTTTACCAGCAGCAGGGACTGGGCACAATCAAATGCCAATTGCGGAACTAATTAACAAATTCTGACTACTAAAAATAGGCCCCCAGCTTAGGTGAACCTGATCAAAGCGGAGGTTGCTCATTTTTGCCCTGGCGCCAAGGGGGCAGGACTGACAGAAAAAGGGGGGGGGAAAAAAGAAGGAAACAGAGGTTTTTCTGGCTGTGTATCTACAAAGGCTTGACTGCCTCTGGATACAGCAGCAGGACTTTTCAGGCTGCAACTGCCCCAGGCATAGGCAGAAGTGAGCTCTTTTGGGAGCTTATCTGGAGCTTGTGCCTTCCCCAGGGAAGGGGTGAAGCCCCACCCAGGTGGACTCCCTCCATCAAGGAATTCAGACACCAGGGCTTGGTAATTTGAAGCCATTAAAACCAGCCTACAACCTCTCCTCTGTCTCCACCATGCCCCCAGCAGGGAAAGTTTGCCAAAGTTAAAGGTACCGCATCATCTTATGCTGGTGGGACCCGCAGTCAGACAAGCGCCACATACTGGGCAGGATAAGAAAAACAGAGTCCAGAGACTTCACAGGAAAGTCTTTCAACCTGCTGGGTCTCACCCTCAGGGAAAACCGACAATGGTGACTCTTTCCTCCTGATAGGAGGCCAGTTTGGTGGGAAAATCTGGCTGAGGTCTATAATATCTAAGTAGACCCTCCTACATGTGTGGGGGGGAAAGGCACCACACAAACAGGGCAAGAAACAAGAAAACAAGAACTGAAAAATTCTCCTCCGTCAAACAAAACTTAAGCTAAAGGTCCAGATAAAGCTGAACAGAATGTCAAAGAACAGATAGACAACAAATTCATCCAGCAAGAAAACCCTAGATAAAAGAAGTGGAAGCAATCTCCAGAATAAACTAATTAAGGTAATTAAATGCCTAGACACCAGCAAAAAATAACAAATCACACTAGGAAAATTGCAGATATGGCCCAGTCAAAGGAACAAACCAACAATTCAAATGACATACAGGAGCTGAAACAACTAATTCAGAATGTACGAACAGACATGGAAAACCTCATCAAAAATCAAATCAATGAATTGAGGGAGGATATAAAGAAGGTAAGGAAAGAACAAAAAAGAGAAACTGAAAGTCTGAAAAAACAAATCACAGAACTTATGGGAATGAAAGACACAATAGAAGAGATGAAAAAAACAATGGAAACCTACACTGGTAGATTTCGAGACAGAACACAGGATTTCTGAACTGGAGGACGGAATATCTGAAATCCGACAAGAAACAGAAACGATAGGGGAAAAAAATGGAAAAATATGAGCAGGGATTCAGGGAACTGAAAGACAATATGAAGCGCACGAATATACGTGTTGTGGGTGTCCCAGAAGGAGAAGAGAAGGGAAAAGGAGGAGAAAAACTAATGGGGGAAATTATCACTGAAAATTTCCCAACTCTTATGAAAGACTTAAAATTACAGATCCAACAAGTGCAGCATACCCTAAAGAGAATAGATCCAAATAGACGTTCTCCAAGATACTTACTAATCAGAATGTCAGAGGTCAAAGAGAAAGAGAGGATCTTGAAAGCAGCAAGAGAAAAGCAATCCATCACATACAAGGGAAGCCCAATAAGACTATGTGCAGATCTCTCAGCAGAAACCATGGAGGCAAGAAGACAGTGGGATAATATATTTAAATTATTAAAAGAGAAAAACTGCCAACCAAGAATTCTATATCCAGCAAAACTGTCCTTCAAAAATGAGGGAGAAATTAAAACATTTTCAGACAAAAAAAATCACTGAGAGAATTTGTGACCAAGAGACCAGCTCTGCAAGAAATACTAAAGGGAACACTAGAGACAGATATGAAGACAGAAGAGAGAGGTGTGGAGAAGAGTGTAGAAAGGAAGACTATGAGTAAAGGTAAAAAGAAGGAAAATTGGATATGACATATAAAATCCAGAAGGCAAAATAGTAGAAGAAAGTACTACCCATGCAGTAATAACACTGAATGTTAATGGATTAAACTCTCCAATCAAAAGACATAGTCTGGCAGAATGGATTAAAAAACAGGACCCATCTATATGCTGTCTCTACTCAAAGGACATGAGGCCAAGGACACCAATGGACATTTACACACCAATGTTTATAGCAGCATTATTAACAATTACCAAGAGATGGAAACAGCCAAAATGTCCATCAACAGACAGTTGGCTAAACAAACTGTGACATTTACATAAGATGGAATATTATGTAGCTGTAAGACAGAATAAAGTTATGAAGTATGTAACAACATGAATGGACCTTAAGGACATTATGCTGAGTGTGATTAGGCAGAAACAAAAGGACAAATACTGTATGGTCTCACTGATATGAACTGACATTAGTGAATAAACTTGGAATGTTTCCTTGGTAACAGAGACCATCAGGAGATAGAAATAGGGTAAGATATTGGGTAATTGGAGCCAAAGGCATACAGATTGTGCAACAGGACTGAATATAAAAACTCAGAAATAGACAGCAAAATATTACCTAACTGTAATACAATTATGTTAAAACACTGAATGAAGCTGCATACGAGAATGACAGAGGGAGGAGGGCTGGGGCATAAATGAGATCACAAAGAAAGACAGATGATAAAGACTGAGATGGTGTAATCTAGGATTGCCTAGAGTGTATAATGATAGTGACTAAATGTACAAATTTAAAATATGTTTCTGCATGAGGAAGAACAAAAGAATGTCATTACTGCAGTGTGCTGAAAATAGATGGTACTTAATATTTTAAAATTTCAACTAATGTGTGAGACTAAAGCAAAAAATGTTTATTTGGTACAAATCTATACTTTGACTAGGGCATCTCCTAATATAACTTATGTAGATAGTTGATTGAACACGTTAAGTACATGGAACTTTGTATAGGACATGAGATTTTGTTGGTTTGTCCAGGTGATGCCCTGATGAATCCCAGAGTGATTTGATCAGTGAGTAGAAAAGTATTTGCAAAGTCCCCTTCGGGGAATGGTGAGAACGGGGTAAAACTCAACTTCCCCAAGTTGAATTCTTGATATTCTCACAAGCAGTGTGGACAACCAAAGCTATAGGCTGAGCCCCCAGTCTTGGGGGTTGTTCATATGAAACTTAACCCCACAGGGGACAAGTCAAGCTAAGCCTAAGAGTCATCCCCAAGAGAACCTCTTTTATTGCTCAGATGTGGCCTCTCTCTCCAGCCAACACAGCAAGCAGACTCACCACCCCACCCCTGTCTATGTGGGACATGACTACCAGGGGTGTGGATCTTCCTGGCAGCATGGGACAGAAATCTCAGAATGAGCTGAGACCCAGCATCAAGGGATTGAGAAAACCTTCTCCACCAAAAGGGGGAAGAGTGAAATGAGGCAAAATAAAGCATCAATGGCTGAGAGATTCCAAACAGAGTTGAGAGGTTATCCTGGAGGTTATTCTTATGCATTAAGTAGATATCACCTCGTTATATAATGGAGAGGCTGGAACTGCTTGAAAATGTAGAGCTGTGTTCCAGTAGCCATGTTTCTTGATGATGATTGTATAATGATATAGCTTTCACAATGTGACTGTGTGATTGTGAAAACCTTGTGTCTGATGCTCCTTTTATCTACCTTGTCAACAGACAAGTAGAACATATGGAATAAAAATAAATAATAGGGGGAACAAACGTTAAAATAGATTTAGTTTGAAATGCTAGTGATCAATGAAAGGGATCAGTAAGGGGTATGGCCTGTAAAATTTTTTTTTTCTGTTTGTTATATTTTTCTGTTGTCTTTTTATTTCTTTTTCTGAATTGATGCTAATGTTCTGGGAAATGATCATGATGATGAATATGCAACTATGTGATGATATTGTGAACTGCTGAGTGTATGTGTTGGGAATGTTTGTTTCTTGTAATTTTTTTTAATTAATAAAAAATTTTTAAAAAAAGGCTTTTGTGATATTGTAATAGAATGAATGTATTTTGTATATGGAAAGAGCATGTCTTTTTGGGGTCCAGAACAAAAAGAGAAAGAAAACATCCCAGAAGCCATAAGGACCCACAGGAGCTAAGAGCCACTTTGAAACCAATCCAGAAGACAGCAGACGTCACCATGTGCCTTCCCGTGTGACAGAAGAACCCCAGACATCACTGGCCTTTCTTCAGTTGTGCTGGTTTGAAAGAATGTATGTCCCCTAGAAAAGTCATGTTTTAATCAAAGTTCCATTTCATAAAGGTAGAATAATCCCTATTCAATACTGTATGTTTGAAACTGTAATCAGATCATCTCCCTGGAGATGTGATTTAATCAAGAGTGGTTGTTAAGCTGGATTAGGTGATGACACGTCTCTACTCATTTGGGTGGGTCTTGATAAGCTTCTGGAATCCTACAAAAGAGGAAATATTTTGGAGAATAATGGAGATTCAGAGAGAGAAGAGCAGAATGACATAGCCACAAGAAGCAGAGTCCATCAGCCAGTGACCTTTGGAGATGAAGAAGGAAAATGCCTCCCGGGGAGCTTCATGAAACAGGAAGCCAGGAGAAGAAACTAGCAGATGACACCGTGTTCGCCACGTGCCCTTCCATATGAGAGAGAAGCCCTGACTGTGTTCGCCGTGTGCCCTTTCACTTGAGAGAGAAACCGTGAACTTCATCAGCCTTCTCGAACCAAGGTATCTTTCCCTGGATGCCTTAAATTGGACATTTCCATAGACTTGTTTTAATTGGGACCATTTCTTGGCCTTGGAACTATTAACTGGCAACTTATTAAATTCCCCTTTTTAAAAGCCATTCTGTTTCTCGTATATTGTATTCCAGCAGCTAGCAAACTAGAACATCAGTGAACTCTTGTTGATACCTTAGTTTGGACATTTTTATGATCTTAGAACTGTAAATTTGTAATCTAATAAATTCCCTTTGAAAAAGCCAACTTATTTCAGGTATGCTGCATTCCACCAGTTTTAGCAAACCAAAATACACTCTAAAGCCATTTCCAATTAAGTACAGGATAAAGTGAAACCTATCACAAGATGAGGCCAAAGCTTGCAAAAAGGAAGTGACCACAGCCATCACCAGCATACTTCAGGGTCATATGAAGGCCACCTCTCTACAGGCCTTTCTGCCCAGGGACACCCCCAGGACCAGAAGCTCTGGTTCACGGCATCAACATGTGTACAAGGACCTCAAGTGTAAATAAAAAACGAACAAGGTGTGGAAACCATTCGAACACCAAGGAGCAAGGAGAGGGAGGAACACGACTCCTAAAACCTGGGGGACAAAGGAAGAAAGGTTTATTTTGTCCAGAACCTAAATTTTCTGTAGCACATAGTCTAATTCAACCTGTCTCGACCGATCCCTTAATCACTTAAAACAATGAGAGCCTTTAGTCCTGTACAGCTTAATGTAATGCCTGGATACATCCCAGAGGATATTAAACCGATAACCAAAAAACACTGTCAAAGTCCCTTGAGGGATGGAAGAAAAAAATGAAACTATTAAACTTCACCACCGGGGAAAATTCTGATACTGTGTCAAACATTAGGGACACCCAAATCAATAGCCCAAGCCCTTAATCTTGAGGCTTACTCTGGTGAAGCTTATGTATGTAGCGGAGAAGCTTAGCCTACCTATAGGTATGCCAAAGAACCACATCTAGAGGACCTCTTTGGTTCCTCACATGTGGCCTCACTCTCTCTAAGCAACTCTGCAAGTGAACTCATTGCCCTCCCCACTATGTGGGACAGGACATCTAGGAGTGAAAGACTCCCTGGCGGCGTGGGAGATGATTCCTGGGGATTAGTCTGCCCCTGGTACCGTGGGATCAGCAATGCCATCCTGACCAAAAGGGGGAAAAGAAGTGTAACTAATAAGGTATCAGTGGCTGAGAGAGTCAAGAGGCTACTCTGGAGGTCACTCTTCTGCAAGGTTCAGTTAGACACTGCTACCTACACAGCTTGCCATATCCCAACCAAAACCATTCCTGACAACCCTAAAGAACACCTAGGGCAATATTTTAGATTCTACAAAGGTTCCATGTACTAGGTTAACTCCAGAAACCTACAATCTCCAGATAGGCCCCTAGACCAGATATGTCCTGAAATGCAAAGAGGCCAGCCTCTCCAGAACATCAACTAGTTCCATCCCCCTATCCCATATCACTGACAGCCCTTTCCAATATGAAAAAGCTAGAATGGTCATAGCCCAAATACTTCTAAAGAGTGGGAGAAAAATCAAAGGTGATGGGAATTATACAGAGAAGGTAGAGTTTAACAAACGAGCATGATTGCTGAACTGTTATATTAATATTTTAGTCTCCAGTATCTCAGAGCAACTAGAAGTAAAAACTTAAAATCATAGAATTACAACCCATACCAAGCTCTGAAATCTGTTCTACAACTGTTACGATGTGCTTTGAAAAAAATTTTTTTAATATATATGTTATATTTCACAAAAAGGAAAAAATAATTGATTGAGATAATAAATGCACAGCTATATGATGCTGTGGTGAATCACTGGTTGTACACGTTGGATGACTACGTGATATGTGAATATGCATCAATAATACATAATTAAAAAAACACTTGGGGGAGCTGCAGGACAGTAACAACAACTGTCCCTCCCCCACTGCTCTCACTCTGAATTCCAACCAACCCAGATGCTCAGACAATGTCTGTACCAAAGAGCTCCAGGTGTTCCCCACCCCGCCCTCCCCAGCGTTCTGAAACCACAGAACAGAAGAAATAAGCGGTACACATGGGTGACCTGACCAACTTGGGGCTCAGCCTAACCCAGCAGCAAAAGGCTCAAGGCTGTGTGGGCCTCCCAGGGCTGCTCCCATTTCAAGGCCCCCCTCTGGCCAGTCCTGAGTCTTTCCCGCGCTTAAGCAGCTTCTGCGGGCTGAGCAAGATGGGGAGGGACTGACTGCATTTACCAACCCCCAAGGCATGATTTTCTGAAGCTTTTCCAGCCAAGAACAGCTTCATGTTACTGCAAAGATAGTGGGACCAAGCAACACAAGATCTTCCCAACGACCAAAGCAGAAATGTCACCCGGCCAGCAATGACATCTTCAGGATAAGGGAGCGGAAACTCTGAGCCCAGCGCAGCCTCAAATAAAATCCTGAGCACACTTTAAAAATTAACCCTGTCTGCACTTTCATGAAAAAATCACCGAGAGTTGGCATTTTAAGATTGTGCCAAATTGGAACAATGATATTTTTCACTCCATCTTCCTATTGTAGGCTTTTCTTAAGGACACAATGCTTAGAATTCAGCTCACGGTCTGCCCAACTATTAAGTTCTGCAATGCACAATAATTTCCAGGCAATAATAAAAATAAAGGAGAGGGCTAAGATGTAACTTATTCAAAGACTGCTCACATTTTAGAAACCTCCCATTTATACAAAGAAGAGCTTAGGCAACTGTGTTCCTTGAAGAAAACCACAATCTTCAGAAATACACACTCTAGAATTATACATACAGAACCATCTGCAAAGGGCATCTTTAATTTACTGAGCATAAGTGTGTGTACAGACACGTGTATATGTATCTCTTACTGACACTTCTATATTGTGTCTGATGCTCACCTACTATATAGACATCAGGTCCACAAGATCAATGAAAGGAATTCTAACATAAGAAAGTCTTACACAGGTTAATCAGAGAGCCGGATGCTCCTTCTCTCTCAGAATGTCACATCCCATAAAAACATTACCACATCTCTTACTTGATGTGTTCCTGGTGCCCAGATCCTTTCACAGTCTTGGCCCCCCATCTTTGTTCCTTCTCACTGACATCATTCTGAAAAGAAAAATAAATAAGCAAGAAACCCCACACCCTGGGCTGTAAAACAAACAAGCGATAAAATAAAACAACAAACAAGGAAAACATGTCAAGGAAAAATACGAACGATTGTAAACTGGTGACTCATACCACAAAATCAGGGTCTGTCTCCCAGTCATCCGCTCCCCCATCATCCTGGGAGATGGACACAGCATGGCCCGCTGAAGCTTTCCACATCTGCAAGAGAAGCACCAGGGGTCAAAGAGACCTCGGCGAGGCCAGTCGCAGAGCCCAGCGGACGAGCACGAGAAGCAAAGTGGTGTGAAAGCCTGAGAGGCTGGGGACTAGGGGACTAGGTGACTGCGTGCACACACACAGCCTCAGGGCCGGGGACAACCTCCGGAGTCCCCACTGCCGCCACTGGGAAACACCAGAAATGCACTCTGGCTTCAGCTCAGGTGAGACTTCTGGGGGAAAAACACAGTCAGGGGCATGAGTTTCATTCCCTAGACCCATACTGGTATTTTGCTAAGCCTTGGGGCAACTTTGCAAGAAAAAGGGCACCTGCTTTGAATGATTTCAAGTATGTATTAGAAATGTAGCAATGGTTTTCTCAACTCAGACCTTCACAATTCAGTTGTATGTTTCAGTGATTGATTAGAGGGTTGCTTTACCATCTATTGGGGGAATACACAACACACAGTCGGCTTTTCTTATGTCATTTGGCAGCCCTCAAAATCCTTAGTTATAACCTCACAACTTAAAGCTTTTGTCTATTATAGAGAAAAATCGCACATCTGCCAACACCAAAGAGGAAATTCTTTTTGTAAATAAAAAGGCAAAACCCAATTTTTTAAAAAATTTTTGATCATTTCGTTCTACATATATAATCAGTAATTCACAATATCATCACATGGTTGCATATTCATCATCATGATCATTTCTTGGAACATTTGCATCTATTCAGAAAAAGAAAAAGAAAACAGAAAAAAATTCATACATTACCATACCCCCACCCCTCCCCCTCACCGCATTTTACTCTAAATCTATTTTAACATTTAAAACCCAATTTTTAAGGGTTTCAAAAAAACTACCAACTCTTGTGTGAGAAGAAATGATTCATTTTCTATAGAGTACTAATAAAATGTCATGAAGGCCAGGAAATAATTGAAAGATTATTTTAAATCAACCAGGCAGAAGCTCTGTTCAGGCATCTGAACCAAGAATGTTCAATCCCCACCTTTCTGGTACTTGCAACTCTCCTGTCAAGGCCATGCCAGCGTCTCCTTGGCTAAATTCAGAAAGGAGAGAAGCCCTTCGCACGTGGGAGAACCCCTCGCTCAGACTACCATTTCATGGAAATCGGAGTACGGGGTGATTCCGGCCACTGTAAGGGGGCCTTTCTGAGGCCACCTCAAATCTGGTTCCCACATCTGGGTGTCCCAGAGCACGACAAGAATCCCTAAATGTGATCTGCTTTGGGCATGATTTTAAAGAGCGCACATAAAACATGAGCACTGGAAGGCATGAACAGATATTCCAAAATTCCTGTCCCGATGCTGCATTTTACACATGAAGAGACAGCCACAGGAAAGTGAGTTTGCCTGAGGTCCCACTGCCCCTTCCCTGCCTCCCAGGTTCAAGTCCAGACAGGATGCCACACTGCCCTCAAGGGGCTTCCAACTCCCGTACTTGTGAACACTGCAGAAATGCTGATGCAGGAGGACAGGGTCTCTGCAAGGGGACAACCAGACGACCATTCACCCTAAAACCAAAGGTGATAACGAGCATATTTGTCTGTTACTTTCCAGACTCATCAAGGCAAGATCTGAGAGCCCCGCAGTCAGTACTTTTCCAGAAGCCACGCTCTTCAGGAAGTCGGCAAGTTCTGCAGGCAGTTAACAGGACACCCAGGGGCTCCTCCCACTTCAGTAGAGCAGGCAGAGAAGACAGCAAACTGCCTGCTCTGAGAGGACAGAATGGCTTCTGCTTCTCAGTTCCAGGGTGTTCTGGAATCCTCTCCTCTTTCTAGGTTACAGGCAGCACTAGAAATTCAACTTTATGTTTTTCAACAATGACATTTCTTTCCAGAAAATTATCACCCCTGTCCCTGCCAACCTGCCAGAAGAGCACTCCCCTCCCATTCCTTGCTGAAAGGAATTTGTTTTATTTCCCAAGGGAAAGAATATTAGAACATCACAAACCTTTCTTCCCCGTTAAAGATGAACAGCTGAGCACAAGACTATGTCTGAAACACAGTAATCCAGTGAGGAACTTCCACGCATTTGAGAATGGTTCTGCCTGTAAAAAATGAAACGTAGAAAGCTCAGGACGCCTGTCAGCAGGCATTCCAGGCCAGCCCTCAGCTTCCCAGGAAAATGGGAAGATTCTGTATTTTACTAATCAAGAAGCACAATCGATTTTCAGACTATTGCAAAACTAAAGAAGTAAGTTTCAAAAGATTAATTACAACCGCATGAAGTTCTTTCTTCATTGAAATAAAGGCAAATGGCATTGTCTCAGAAGCATAAATTTCCTGCTTGTTATAATCCTGATAAAGATTCACTTTTTGTTCATTCAGGTTTATTACATTATTAAAAATAATAAAATTCTACTACTAAGGTTTTTTCATAAGAATAATATTAGATTACTGATTATCTATGTTAATGTTATATTTCATTTGTTAAATTTTTTTAAATTAATAAATTTTAAAAAAAAAGGAAGAATATTAGAAAAACAGCACTGTTTCCCAGGATTACAATGTGGCTGGGGGGTAGGGGAGCACCCTGGCATACTGAACGGTACGGATGCGTGAGCAAAGACATGGGCTGAACTCCCCAAGGACAGGGCATGGACACCGAGACTCCAACCTCCTGGCTCAGGGCCCAAGCACCCACTCACAGCCATGTCCCTACCACCACCCAAGCCTTCACTGCACGCCTCCTTGCAGACATTACACGCCAGGCACACACAGGCTCCCTGGCACAAGCCACTGCTATCTGCAAGCAGCTTCTCCTGCTCTAGAAACAGGAGCGGCCGTGGGCACTGCCATGACCTCTCTGCAAACACTAACTGCAAAAGATGTGAAGATATATATTCTGGACACTGCACTTAATAATGCAACCAGCCAGCATCAACAATAATCTACCCCCAAAGCAGCTACTGATGGTCTCAAATTCACTATAATTTATTATTCTCTTAACATAAATTTAAAATTTTAAAAATTACAGAGATAACTGACTGAAAATAAAAAGTCTGGGTATTTTTTTAATCCAGAGATAACGACTCTACAAAAATTAACTCAACATGGATCAAAGGTGTAAAAGAAAAAGTGGGCATTAACCTTCGTTCGACCTAGAATTTGACAATGAGTTCTTAGCTGTGATACTAAACGCATAAGCAACAAAAGAAAAAAAACAGACAGAGTTGGCTTCAGCAAAATTAAAACTTTGTGTTGCAAAGGACACCATCAAGAAGGTGGTATCTGATACAGGACTTGTACCTGGACTGTATAAAGAGTTCTTACAACTCCAAGAGGACAAATTACTCTACTAAAGATGGGTAAAGGACTTGAATAGATTTAGCTATTCAAGAGAAGATATGCAAATGGCCAAGAAGCTCAGGGAAGCTGTTCAAAATATCACTGGCCATTAGGGAAATGCAAATCAAAACCATAAAGAAACGCTACTTCACACCCACTATGAGGACTAAAATCCAGCAGATAGACAGTAACCAGTGCTGGTGAGAAAATGAAATCCTCATTTATTGCAAATGGGAATGTAAAACAGCACAGCCACTTCGGAAAAGTCTGGCAGTTCCTGAAAACGTTAAACAAAGAGTTAGCCTATGATTCAGCAATTCTACTCCCAGGTACATACCCCAAAGATATGAAAACATACATCCACAAAATTGCACCCAGTGTTCACAGCAGCATTATTCATAATAGCTCCAAAGTAAGAAGAACCCAAATGTCCACTGAGTGATGAACAGATGAATAAAATATAGTATTATCCACATTACAGAAAAAAAAAAGAGTGAAGTTCTGATATATGTTACAACATGGATTAATTCTGAAACATTATGCTCAATGAAAGAAGCCAATCACAAAAGACCACATACGGTATGATTTCATTTCTATGAAATGTCCACCATAGGAAAATCCAGAGACAGAAAGTAGATTAGTGGTGCAGGGCTGGGGAAGTTGTGGGGGGAATTGAGGAAGGGAGGAGGGATAAAGGGTATGGGGTTTCTTTATGGGTGATTAGAAAATGTTCTAAAAATGATTGTGGTGATGGTTACACAACTCTGAATATATTAAAACTCAGTGGTCTGTTCACTTTAAATGGGTAAACCACATGGTATGTGAATTACGTCTCAAAAAAACTGCTACCAAAAAATACTATTAGAAAAATGGTAATGCCTCTACCAAGCACCATTAATATTCAACCTCCCTTGATTGTACAAATTGAAAATAATCTTGCACTGCTTTATAAGCAGGGTGAAAAATCCCTCAGGGGGAGAATATTTCAAACGATGAGATAAAACAATCCATCTAAATTCACTTTTGATCACCTCACTCCCTACAACATAGCAGAAAACCAAACAGAAGCATTTCAGAAGCCAAAATAGTTATCCCAAGACCACTTCCTACCCACGTTCCTCAAAGGCAAACCCTCCGACCCTCTCCAGCACATTCATCCTTCCTTTTCTCAGTTACTGAAGGCCATGCTTCTGCAGAGCAGACTGAGCTGGCTCTACCTACTGACAACAACGGTGAAAATTACGTTTAACCCCCACTTTCACAGGAGGAAACAAACCACAAAAAGACCTGGATGGGCATGCACAGCTCCGGTCTCAGCTGCTGCACAAAGCAGTGACAATTACAGCAAAGCCCCTTATCACCAGTTACAGTCACTGTAATTGAAAGGAAAGTTTTTAAACAGAAAGGCCATCAAAATGCTTCAAGTAAAGGGTGACCTTAGGGGAAGGTAAACTTCCAGCCGTAGGGGGACGTGACTATCAAAAACAACTCTGCATCCCCCCCTAGCTGTTTACTCCTGTAGATCTGGGTCTCCTGCAAGGCTCTGCCTTGCTCCTGGAATCTTCAGCGAATACTTTTCTAACCAGGGGAAGGAGAGAGAATTGACTCAGTGCACTGGAGCCCGTGACTCACCCAGCCGGCCAAACCCGGGATGAGGGCAGGGGCAGGGGGGGCCCTCGGGCTCCCAAGCCCTCGGCCCAGCACCGGGCTGGGACTGGACTGCTGCGGAATCACGAGGTCTGGGCCCGGAGTGGGGTTGGGGTGAGGGGTTTAACCCTCCCGAGCCGAGCGAAAGCCGAGCCCGAAGGGAGCGTCCGCAGCCTCGGGCGGAATTCCAGGCAGCAACTGCAATCTCTCCCCAGGTGGTCCGCCCACGTCCGCAGAGTCCAGTCCCCTCCTCACCTGAGCCCCTCCCGTGGGGCCCATCAAAGCATCTGTCGGAACACGGGAACCTGAAATCCCCAGGGCACCCTTCGGGTGATTTCCAACACACCCCAGGTGGGACTGCTCCCATTTAGAGCCTCCCGGACCGGCAGCTGCGGCGCGTGGCGCTGCATCTCCATTGACCTGATTGCAAAGTCTCCCCTAGGTGGGGCGGGCAGGAGCCGGAGCCCGACGCGCCCCGCCCCGGGCCCGCGCGGCGCCTGGGAGACCCCCGCCTCGGCCCCTCGGCCCCGGACCCCCGCGCCCCGCAGCCGGGCCTCTCCCCTGCGCCCCCGCCCCCTCGGACCCCCAGCCCCGGCCCTCCGCGCTCCGACCGGGGCTCCTTCCTCTCAGCCGCACCCCTCCGGTCGCCTGCCCCGGGAACCACCCGCCGCGGTCGGGGAAGCCTCGTCCGCTCCCCCCCCCCCCACCCGCCCGCAACCGCAAGCGGAAGAACAGCCAGACCGCCGCGGCCGCCGCTTCCTTCCCGTTTCGGGACCTGCGGGCACCACGGGCGCGCTGCGCAGAGCTCGCCTCCGCGGGTCCCCGGCCTCCCTCCCCGCCCGGCGCCGCGCTCGCTCACCGCCGCGGAGGTCGGCTTCGGCCCAGTCCGCCCTGGATCCTGCGGTCCCGGCGGCGCTCCCAGGACCGCGCTCCACTTCCGGTTCCGCGGGCGGGGGCGGGGCCGCTTCCGGCCCAGGCCCCGCCCCTGCCCGGGTCCCGCCCCCTTCGTCCCCGCAGCCCAGGTGCGGCGGTGCCAGGTTATCGCGGACCGGGCTGTCAGAGCTGCGGCCGCCCGCGTCGCCTCCTTGGCCGTGTGGCCCAGGCAGGGCCCGCCAGTCGCGAAGACGCCGAGCTCGGCCGTGCGGGGCAGGCCTGCAAATGCTGCCTAAGCATAAAATATTTCTAAAGAAAGTAAATTTCGTGAGCACCCCCCCCGTGTGCGGTCGCGAGGGGCTGAGATGCAGAAATGGGCCTGCCGGACCCCAGCGCTGCCCGGGGCGAGAGACGAGAAACGAGCCCCACGTGGGGGGACAACAGTGCCATACGCTCTGAAGTATGGGCAGTCAGACAGAACAAACCTCCTCCTCATCGTCATCCATGCATCCTTCCATCCAGAAAGGGTCATACATGCGTCGAACAGAAGGGTCAGCAAAACAAACCTGGCCTCTGCCGTCAGGGACCTCCCAACCTGCAGAGAGGAATCAGATATTAATCACAAGTATATAATATTGACATGAGGTAAGTGCTGGGTAGAAGTAAAAAGGTGTCAGAAAATTTATTTGAAGAGAAGGTGGGAACCCGAGCCCATCTAGGAGTTCAAGGAAAATGTCTTTGAACAATTATCCTTTGAGTCAAGATATGAAGGCTTAATGGTAGTACCCAAGATAAGGAGGAAAGACTTTTCCAAGCAGAGAAAAGAGCACGTGCAAAAGGCATGAGGCAGGAGAAAGGTCTCCCTGCAGAGGAACTGAAGGAAGTTTGGCATTGACGGTGTGACCATGCCACGGGGCAGTAGAGTGAGATGGGTAAAGTCACCTAGAGACTGGCAGGGCACAGCAAGGAGCGTCGTCTCTTTTGGTTTCTTTTGCATGGACAGGCACCGGAAATCGAATCCTGGTCTCCAGCTTGGCAGGCGAAAACTCTGCCTGCTGAGCCACCATGGCTCGCCCGGTCTTTATTCTTTAAAAAAGAAAGAGAGAAATAGAAAGAGCAAGAAAAGAAAGAAAGAAAAAGAAAAGCAGAAAGAACAAACAAAAAAGAAGGGGGAAGTTAAGCGGGAGACATACATCATAGACTCTCAGATGTAATAAGATCCCTCTGGCTGTTGTGTGGAGAGTGGATGAGAAAAGGGTCAAGTAGGAGCCTGAGGAAGCCCAATCAGGCAAACTGGTGTGGCAAATAGGATGGAGAGAAGTAGGTACAAGAGAAAGTTAAATTATCAGGTTCAAGGATGTGTTGGAGGTATGAGATGGGAAAGGAGATAGCAGATATCAAAGAAAGTAAAATGATTCTCATAAAGATGTAAAATGAACACATGTAAAAGATTTTATTATTTCACTGAATAATGAAGGAACCAATGAGGTATTACAACTTGTTCAAAGGACATCAAAGGAATCCTGAAATGAATATGCAAACACTGGCCTTTCCACGGTCAGCTGCATTTCACTGAACATAGTTAATATGTGTTTCTATGGACAAGACTTATTTGCATTGCTGTCCATTTTCTACAAGTTAACTTCTTTCTCTAAAGAGGGGCGAAAGAGCCTACTCAAAAACAAAGACATGCATCCCAGAGGGTCAGATGATCACCAGAAGCTCCAACATTCCAGTGAAAGAGTTTCCAGAATCACTTTTGCCCATTCTAAAGTCTTAAGATTTTCCTTAAAAAGAGATAACTCCTGGGGAATACAAGGGTAGTTAGGTGGTAGAATTCTCGCCTGCCATGCGGGAGACCCAGGTTTGATTCATGGTCCATGCATTTCCAAACAAACAAACCAGCAAAACAAACCAGCAAACAAAAAAATTTCAACAAATGGTGTTGCAATAATGGAATACTCACATGGGAAAATAATGAAATGTGACCTGCCATAAAGCATACAAAAAAAAAGAGAGAGAGAGAGAGAGAGATGACTCCTGGCATCTGTGTAGATGTTGATTTGAGGAAAATGGAGTTGGGCCCATGACTGAGGAAGGAGAGTCAGCATACGGTTTTGGACTTGGTACCTTCGAGGTGCCTGTGGCACATGGAGGTGAGATGTGGAGGGATCGTTTGGGCCAGGGCTTTCACAGTAGGCAGATTAAGGGCATAAAGGGTAGTAAAGGGGTCCCAGGAAGAGAGATGGGTTCAAGCAAAGGCACAGAGGTGGAAAGGTGGGGTAGGAAGAATCCTCCAGGGAAAATCGAACCCAGGGGGGAGAGAAACCAGAGGCCCACATCGTGCCCTTCTCCCCCAAGTGTACACCTTGCAACAGGGTTGGGGGATCATGTGGCAACCCCAGCCCGGCCTCCTGTGTAGCCACCACACTGTCAGGGCTGCACCTCTCAGCTTCCCTACCAGCAGTGAACAGGTCCGTCACTTTCTCCGCATTTTCTCTAGCACCTGTTAATCTCTGCTCATTTTAAAGCTCATACAATCCAACCTAAGTAAGTAGCCATACCTTAGCCACCATAAACTGTATGAAGATATTTCCTTTTCTTTTTCTTCCACAAAGAATCCATACACCTCCCTCATGTCCCCTGCTTGTGTGGACATGTAGTTTCGGCATAATGCCTTTGTT
Organism: Tamandua tetradactyla; assembly: GCF_023851605.1. Classification (NCBI taxonomy): domain Eukaryota; kingdom Metazoa; phylum Chordata; class Mammalia; order Pilosa; family Myrmecophagidae; genus Tamandua; species Tamandua tetradactyla. The sequence continues at coordinate 4,188,709 of NC_135335.1, forward strand.
ACATTCATATCACAATGCTACTGTTGGCTATAGACCCTACCTTGCATTGATTGTACTTTTTCCTGTATACCATCCCGTTTTCAGTAGCTTGCAATGCTGACATTCATTTCTTCTCCCTTGTGCAAAATCATTTTTATATTTGTACATTTAATCACCGTCATTGTCTACTCTAAGCATTTGTTAATCTTTTTGTTACAACATGGTACAAGTTCTTCATATATTTTGGCTAATAAGCCCCTGTGCTGGTTTGCATTTGTTATGTACCCCAGAAAATACTATGCTCTTTTAATCCATGCTTGTGGGGACAGATCTATTGTTGGGTGGGACCTTCTGATTAGGTTGTTTCCATGGAGATGTAACCCAGCCCATTCAAGGTGTATCTTAATCTCCTTGCTGGAGTCCATTATGAGAGGATGGAAGACAGATGAAATTCAGAGAGTTCAGAGAAATTGAAAGGGAAACGATTAGAGACATTTGGAGATAGTCACTGAGACTAGAAGCCCAGAGAGAAGGATTAGCAGATGTCACTATGTGCCTTCCTGTGTGACAGAGAAACCCCACGTGCCGTCAGCCTTTCTTCAGAGAACGTATCATCTTGTTGCTGCCTTAAATGGAACTTTCCCATGGCCTTAGAAAGGTAAATTTGCAGCCTAATAAAACCCCATTGAGAAATACCTGAAACTGTTTCAATGTAATTCAATAGCCTTGATTCTTAAAAATGATTGAATAAGTATAGAGGTTTTAAGGTGTAAGCATGTGATGGTGAAAACCTCATGTCTGACACTTGCTTTATCCAGGGTACGGACATATGAATTTTAAAAATAAATAAATAATAAGGGGGTATGGGATGTTTGGGGAGTTCTTTTTTTTACTTTTACTTTTATTCTTTTTTTGAATAATAAAAATGCTCAAAAATCAATTGTGATGATGTGTGCACAGCTAAATGATGATACTGTGAGCCACTGATTGTACACTTGATGATTATATGGTGTGTGAATATATATCTGAATAAAATTATATTTACACACTGACACAAACCCATTGAAAAAGCCATCCCGTTTCTGCTATATTGCATTCTGGCACCTTTTGCAAACCAAAACAGCCCCTATCTACCGTATGGTTTGAACCTATTTTCTCCCATTCTGTAGGCTGTCTTCACTTTTCTTGATAATCTCTTATTATACACAAAAGTTTTTAATTTGGTTGAAGACTCCTATTGCTCATACTTTTCATATCATATCCAATAATCTCTGTTTGTGTCACTGCTTTCAGCTCTTCTGGATATATATCGACTAGTGGTATTGCCAGGTGTTCCACTTTGCAAGCTGCCGGAATACGATATACCAGAAATGGAACGGCTTTTATACTGAATTGCCAGTATACAGTTCTAAGACTGTGAAAATGTCAAATTAAAGCAAGGCTATAGAAATGTTCAATCTAAGGCATCCAGGGAGAGATACCTTAGTTCAAGAAGGCCAATGACAGGTGGGCCATGGTGACTCAGCAGGCAAGAGTGCTTGCCTGCCATGCCAGAGGGCCCGGGTTCAATTCCCAGTGTCTGCCCACTAAAAAAAAAAAAACAAAGAAGGTCAATGACATTCATGGTTTCTTGTTCATATGGAATGGCACATAGTAAACATGGCAGTGTCTGCTAACCTTCTCTCCAGGCTCCAGCTTCATGAAGCTCCACCAGGGACATTTTCCTCCTTCATCTCCAAAGTTCTCTGGCTGTGCGGGCTGTCATTGGCTCTAAAGCTTTTTATAAAATGGTTCCCTCTTAAAGGGCTCCTGTAAGCAACCTCACCTTGAATGGGTAGAGACATATCTCCATGGAAACTATCTAATCAAAATACCACCCATAATTGCGTGAGTCACATCTCCATGGATAATCAGAAAGCTCCCACCCAGCAATACTGAATGAGGATTAAAGCACATGGTACACCCCAGATTCAAAGGGTACAAAGCACTAAGGCTTTTCTAGGGTACACCACAATTGCTCATAGAGCAACTCAATATTTAGTTTTCTGAGGAACTGCCAGACTGTCTTCCAAAGCAGTTGTACCATTATACATTTTCCAAGAACTACATAAGTGTCCTGATTAATCCACTTTCTCCCCAACATTTGTAGTTTCCTGTCTGTTTAATAGCAGCCATTCTTTCTTTTTTTGGTCCCCAGTATCTTTTTTTTTTTAATTTTTTATTAATTAAAAAAATTACAAGAAACACAAACATTCCCAACACATACACTCAGCAATTCACAATATCATCACATAGTTGCATATTCATTATCATGATCATTTCCCAGAACATTAGCATCAATTCAGAAAAAGAAATAAAGAGACAACAGAAAAATATAACAAACAGAAAAAAAAATTTTGCAGGCCATACCCCTTACTGATCCCTTTCATTGATCACTAGCATTTCAAACTAAATTCATTTTAACATTTGTTCCCCTATTATTTATTTTTATTCCATATGTTCTTCTCATCTGTTGACAAGGTAGATAAAAGGAGCATCAGACACAAGGTTTTCACAATCACACAGTCACATTGTGAAAGCTATATCATTGTTCAATCATCTTCAAGAAACATGGCTACTGGAACACAGCTCTACATTTTCAGGCAGTTCCCTCCAGCCTCTCCATTACATCTTGGATAACAAGATCTACTTAATGCATAAGAATAACCTCCAGGATAACCTCTCGACTCTGTTTGGAATCTCTCAGCCATTGACACTTTGTCTCATTTCCCTCTTCCCCTTTTGGTTGAGAAGATTTTCTCAATCCCTTGATGCTGGATCTCAGCTCATTCTGGGATTTCTGTCCCATGCTGCCAGTAAGATCCACACCCCTGGGAGTCATGTCCCACGTAGACAGGGGGAGGGTGGTGGGTCTGCTTGCTGTGTTGGCTGGAGAGAGAGGCCACATCTGAGCAACAAAAGAGGTTCTCTTGGGGGTGACTCTTAGGCTTAATTTTAAGTAGGCTTGACCTATCCCCTGTGGGGTTAAGTTTCATACGAACAACCCCCAAGACTGGGGGCTCAGCCTATAGCTTTGGTTGTCCACACTGCTTGTGAGAATATCAAGAATTCAACTTGGGGAAGTTGAGTTTTCCCCTGTTCTCACCATTCCCCGAAGGGGACTTTGCAAATACTTTTCCACTCACTAATCAAATCACTCTGGGAATAGCAGCCATTCTTATAGGTGTGAGGTGATATCTCATTGTAGTCTTGATCTGAATTTCCCTTATAGCTAATGAGAAAGAGCATCTCTTCACATGACTTTTAGCCATCTGTATTTACTTTTCAGAGAAATGTCTATTCATATCTTTAGCCCATTTTATAATTGGGTTGCTTGTTCTTTTGTTGTTGAGTTATATGATTTCTTTATATATACAGGACATCAAACCTTTATCCAATGTGTGATTTCCAAATATTTTCTCCCATTGAGTTGGCTGCCTTTTCACCTTTTTGACGAAGACTTTTGAGGCACAAAAGCATTTGATTTGGAGGAGTTCCTATTTATCTATGTTTTCTTTTGTTGCTTGTGCTTTGGATGTAAAGTTTAGGAAGCTATCTCCTATTACTAGGTCTTAAAGATGTTCCCCTACATTTTCTTTTAGGATCTTTATGGTGCTAGTTCTTATTTGAGTTAATTTTTGTATAGGGTATAAGGTAAGGGTCCTTTTTCATTCTTCTGGCTATTGATAGTCAGTTCTCCCATGCCCATTTACTGAAAAGACTATTTTGTCCCAGTTCAGTGGACTTGGGGGCCTTGTCGAAGAGCAGTTTACCATAGATTTGGTGGCCATTTCTGCACTTTCAATTTGATCCCACTGGTCAATACTTCTATCTTTGTGTCAGTACCATGCTGTTTTGTTTTGTTTTGTTTTTTAACATGGGCAGGCACCAGGGACTGAACACAGGTCTCCAGCATGGCAGACAAGAACTCTGCCTACTGAGCCACCATGGCCCACCACCAGGCTGTTTTGAGCCCTGTGGCTTTATAATTTTTTAAATTGAGGAGGGTTAATACTTCCACTCCATTCTTCCTTTTTAGGATGCTTTTAGCTTTTCGGGGTTTCTTTCCCTTCCTGATGAATTTGGTAACTAGTTTTTCCAAGTCTTCAGAGTAGGTTGTTGGAATTTTGATTGGTGCTGCATTGAATTTTATAGACCAATTTGGGTAGAATTGACATTTAAACTCCATTTAACCTTCCTGTCTATGAGCAGGGAATGTCTTTCCACCTATTTAGATCTTCTTTGATTTCTTTTAACAATGTTATGTATTTCTCTGTGTACAAGTCCTTTACATCCCTAGTTAAGTTCATTCCTAGATGCTTGATTCTTTTAGTTGCTATTTTGAATGGAAGTTTCTCCTTCATTGACTTCTTGGTTAGGTTATTCTTGTGTATAGAAACATTACTGATTTTTCACATTAATTTTATAACTTGCCACCTTGCCGAATTTGTTTATTAGCTCAAGTAACTTTTTTGTAAATTTCTCAGGATTTTCCAAGAATAGTATGCCATCTGCAAATAATGAAACTTTTACTTCTTCCTTTCCAATTTGGATATCTTTGATTTATTTTTTTCCTGCCTGATTGCTCTAGCTAAAACTTCTAGGACAATGTTGAATAGTAGTGATGACAGAGGGCACCCTTGTCTCATTCCTGATCTTAGGGGGAAGGCTTTCAGTCTCTCTCCATTGAGTATGATGCTGGCTATGGGTTTTTCATATATGCTTTTTAACATGTTGAGGAAGTTACCTTTGATTCCTACCTTTTGAACTGTATTTGTCAGAAAAAGATGTTGAATTTTTTTCAAGTACTTTTTCAGCATCAATCGAGATGATCATTTAATTTTTTCCTTTTGATTTGTTAATATTTTATATTAACTGATTTTCTTGTGTTGAAACATCCTTGCATTCCTGGTATAAACACCACTTGGTCATGCTATATAATTTTTTTAATGTGCTGTTGGGTTTGATTTGCTAATATTTTGTTGAGAATTTCTGCATCTATGTTCATTAGGGAGATTGGTCTGTAGTTTTTCTTTCTTGTAGCATCTTTACTCGGTTTTGGTATTAAAGTGATGTTAGCTTCATAAAATGAGCTAGGTAGTGTTCCTTTTTCCTCAATTTTTTTTGAAAAGTTTCAGCAGAATTGGTGCTAGTTCTTTTTGGAATATTTGATAAATTCCTCTGTGAAGCCATCTGGTCCTGGGCTTTTCTTTCTCTTTTTTATTTTATTTTTTTATTTTACATGGGCAGGCACTGGGAATCGAACCCAGATCTCCATCATGGCAGGCAAGAACTCTGCCTGCTAAGCCACCATGGCCCGCCTAGGCTTTTCTTTGTAGGAAGATTTTTTTTAAACTTTTTAAAGTTATATAACATACATACAAAGCAAAGAAAGAAAAAAGCAATAACTTTCAGAGCACTCTTCAACAAGTAGTTATAGGAAAGATCCCAGAGTTTGTCATGGGCTACCATACCATCCTCTCAGAGTTTTCCTTCTAGCTGCCCCAAAATATAGGGGGCTAGAAGGAATATTTTTTATCATCACAATCAAAATTTTTTTCTTTTCTGTGGAAAAAAATGTATATACAAAAAACAAAAACCCAAAAATTTCAAAGCACAGCTCAACAATTAGTGGTAGAACAGATTCCAGAGTTTGGCATGGGTTATTATTTTTAATTCCTCAATCTTTAGGCCTTTACCTCTAGGTGCTCCAGGACACCGGACACCAAAAGAAATATCAATTTAATGATTCAGCAATCATATTTGTTAAACCCTGCCTTCTCTGTATAACTCCACCATCACTTTTGATCTTTCTATCACACTATTTAGGGGTATTTGGGCTATGGCCGTTCTAACTTTTTCATGTTGGAAGGGGCTGTCAATAATATGGGGTAGGGAGATGGAACTAGTTGATGTTCTGGAGAGGCTGGCCCCTCTAGGTTTCAGAACTTATCTGGTCCAGGGGCTCATCTGGAGGTTGTAGGTTTCTGGAAAGTTACCCTAGTGCATGGAACCTTTGCAGAATCACATGTTGCCCTAGGTGTTCTTTAGGATTGGCTGGAATGGTTTTGGTTGGGGGTTGTTAAGTTATGTTAGGTAGCGATGTCTAATTGAAGCTTGCGTAAAAGTGACCTCCAGAGTAGCCTCTCGACTCTATTAGAACTCTCTCAGATTTTTCATGACTGTTTGAATCTCTTTACTTGGGATCAGTTTGTTGAGATCTTCTATTTCTTCTTGAATCAGTGTAGCTTGATTGCGTGTTTCCAGGATTTTGTCCATTTCATCTAAGTTGTCTGGTTTCATACTATTATTTATACTCTGCCTTCTGACCTTACCCTTTCCTTTGTTCTGCCTGGAAAATAAATTTATTGCCTTCTTGTGAAACATCTCCTAGAATCCCTCACTCTGTTTTTTTACTTACTTTTTCTTTATACACATAGTATTTCATACATTTTATATGCAATATCTTAATGGCACATACCATGTAGTATTGTTATTTGCTCTATCTGCCTTTCCTTTGAGACACAGCTCTATGATATTAGAACTTTTCTTCAACTTTGTAAATAATCTCAGTGGTTAGTATGGAAACTGGCACAAGATGGATATTTACATATTTGTTGCGTGCATGAATAAAATAGAATATATGATTATCTATGGAAGATGTATACTGTGTAATAAGAACAGTAAGAGTTGGAGATTGAATCATGTCCCCCACAAAAGACATGCTCAAGTCCTTGTGGGTGTGAACTCATTTGCAAATTGGACCTTTGAGGATGCTTTATTAGTTAAGGTATACCCAAACTGAATGAAGATGGGTCTTCATTCAATATGATTAAAGTCCTTATAAGCAAAGAAAATCTGATAGAGAAATAGAAGCCAGATGTCAGTAAAAGTTAGAAGGCAGAAGAAGCCAAAGAATGTGGCAGATTACCATGTGACAGAAGTAAAAATGTGTCACGGTTGGGTTCTGGTGTCGACTTGACCAAGCGATGATGCCCAGTTGTCTGGTCAGAAAAGCACTGGCCTGGCTGTTGCTGCAGGGACATTTCATGGCTGGTTGATAAACTGAAAGGCTGGGGTATCAAATCATCAGTCAGTTGATTGCATCTGTGGCTGATTACATCTGTGATCAACTAAGAAGTGTCTCCTACAACAAGACAGTCCAATCAGTTGAAGGCTTTTAATGAAGAAGAGAGACTCTTTCACTGCTTCTTCACCCAGTGATCCTCTCCTGTGGAGTTCCTCCAGACCCTTCATTGGAGCCAGTAGCTTCACAGCCTGCCCTACGGATTTTGGAGTGTTCCATTCCATGGTTGCCTGAGACACCTTTATAGACCTCATATTTACAGATCTCTCCTGTTGGTTCTGTTTCTCCAGAGCACCCTGTCTAACACAAAATGTTAAGCCAAGGAATATCAATGATTGTGGTGAGCCAGTACCAAGACGCTACAGACCCCAGAAGAAAGCATGGTTTGTTGAAACTCTCTTGAATTTGGATTTCTAGCCTACCAAACCATGAGATAATAAATTCCTATTGGTTAAGCTCCTGCCCCCCACCAAAAAAAATAGAAATCATACAACTCAACAACAAAAGAACAAACACCCCAATTATAAAATGGGCTAAATATATGAACAGACATTTTTCCGAAGTGCAAATGCAGGTGGCTACAAAAGCACAGGAAAAAATGCTCATTTTCGAAAACCCCTAAAATGAGCTGAGACTCAGCATCAAGGGATTGAGAAAACCTTCTCAATCAAAAGGGGGAAGAGCGAAATGAGACAAAATAAAGTGTCAATGGCTGAGAGATTCCAAACAGAGTCTAGAGGTTATCCTGGAGGTTATTCTTACACATTAAATAATTATCACCTTGTTAGTCAAGATGTAATGGAGAGGCTGGAGGGAACTGCCTGAAAATGTAGAGCTGTTTCTTTTTTTTTCTTTTTTTCTTAACAATCTTGCTTTTTCCTTTATGTATATATAGTTCTGAGAACTAAACTTCAAGGAAAAACTGAAAGGAAATTAAAAATTAGAGCCATTATTTAATGATGATGATATGTAAGGCAAGAGATACAAATTCCCAGGTGAATTTTAATTTTGTCTCCTTTAAGACAAGTCATTCAGAAATGAAAGGCAAGTGAGGTTCCTTTTAGTACACAATTTGTCAATGTGGAAACAGCAATAGTTGTCATGATTATTTTATATTCTATCTATCTGAAGGGTGGTTCTAAAAATAACCTGATAGTACACATGACTAGCTCAGCAAACTGAACTTTATAAACATCTGACAAACTTTAAATTGCTAGCACCAAAACACTGGGTTTGCATATTGGTAATTATGCTATGTTTAATTTACATCATTTGGGTACCTTGGCTTTTAATGTTTTATTTTTGGTGATATTCAAGCAGAAGTGCATGACTTCATTTTATGCAATAAGCTGATATAAGAGTAGAAAACCTGTAGGGATGAAGGAAATACCAAGTATATATGTGTATATAAATGTCTTTATATAGTACATATATAGCCATTAAAAATAGTTATTTACGGGTAATACTATTTAAAACTTCCATTTACAGATTGTCAAATCTAATCCTTCCAGTGTTTTTCATTGATGATATAATTTGCTTAAACGCAAACTATGACCTGCTGATACTGTATAGTGTATTTAGGATGATATACCAATGCCAATCTAGAAGGTGATAGAATTATGCAACAAATATCAAGGTCAGCTCTATGCAATTTTATTTTATATTTGATGATAAAGCTTTGCTTCTGCCCAGGATATTTACTGTTCAGTTCAGCATGAGTGCTACACAAGCTAGAATTTAATGTGTATGAGTATTATTTTTGGTGAGTTTTCAAATTAGGAATAATTTGATCCAAAATATATACCCATGCCTTAAAAAAATGAATAGTATTAATATAATAAGCATGCGCTTTTTCTACCAGTTTTACTTTCTGATTCATTTCCTTCTAGTATTTTACTTTTATCCTTCATGATTTTATAACAAAGTAGGTTATGCCTCCTGGATTAACTAGTGATGGAACCTAAATCTCAAAAGCTATTTTGAAGAAGGGTAGAGTAAATAATTTTGGTAATCTGTAAAACAGCTGCATGCAGTGTGTACTGTATTATAATAGTACCAAACCCTTTATAAAAACCAAGCATTCCTTCCTCCTGCCTGATTGTATTGATACAGTCTCTCATTCCCTCATACTGTGTATTAATTGGAAGCACTTCATAGCCCAGGTCTGTATTGTCAATTATTGTGCGTGTTCCTTGAATGTGAAGGCGGTGCAAAACTGTTTCCAGTGGGTAAAGTATAACATCAGAGCAAAGACTGGCAGCAAAGTTAGCAATCAGTTCAGGAAAATAAGCATCCAACATACTCTGCATGGGGCTAGTGCTCTCAGCTAGGTGGCTATTACAAGTCTTTTTCTTTAGAATTAGTAGGACAAACTTCTGAATGATTGAGCTGATAATGTAAGGAGGAACTCCGTGCAGCACTGTAGGGAAGATCAAGGAAAGAAGCGGAAGTAGTCGTTTGCTATGAGGCACTCCCATGCCTATCAGTCTTCTGATTCCTTCTTTAACACACTCCACAATTCCAATATTATCTCGAATTATCTCACTCTGTACTGTCTCAATAAGGCTTGCTGAATAAGAAGGCATTGCCACCGTGTAAGTTAGGGATTTCAGTAGAAGGTGTTCTCCTATTTGTTTAAGATTCCATTTGTGTGAAATCTCCCTTGGCAAAGGTGTGAATTCACTGATTATTCCTTCTGCTCCAAGTGGGATTCCCTGGACAATAAACGTACTACCCATTCCTTTCCAAAGGGCTCTTGGTCCCTGAGATTTGTTAAAGCTGTACATAGTACTGATGACTGTAAATGGAGTGAGATGATAATTCCGGGCATGGTAATTAACCTGGCATTGGCCGCGTAGAACAATGCAAGGAAGGGCCAGTACCTTTTCTGTAAAGAGGCTTGCAAATCCAATACCAAATCCAGCAAATCTATTCGACGGGGCTCTGTCCCCGCACGCCGCCGCCGCTACCGGGAAAGAGTTCCTCTCCTGGGCCCTCGAGCGGGGTAGACGCAAGCGGAGGGGCGGAGGGCGGGCTCCTCTCGCCCCAGTGCAGGCTGCGACTGCCTGGGATGTCCGGAGGAGTGGTCACCCAGCGGCTCAGGTCCGAGGAAGTGCTGAAGGACCTTGCAGGGAAAGCGTCGCTGCCTCCAAAGCCCTGCTCGTCCAGGGCGCCACCCGGATAGCCCAAGCCATCAAATCCGTCCCGCTGTCGTGGATGCATCGCAGCCGAGACAGAAGGAGGCGAGCGCTCCCGGGTCCCAGCACCACCGGGACCACGGCGACCTCCAGCTGCACAGCACCTAGAGCTGTTTCTTGAAGATGACTGTATAATGATACAGCTTTCACAATGTGACTGTATGATCGTGAAAACCTTGTGTCTGATGCTCCTTTTATCTACCTTGTCAACAGACGAGTAGAACATATGGAATAAAAATAAATAATAGGGGGAACAAATGCTAAAATAAATTTAGTTTATTTTAACTAAATTTAGTTTAAATTAGTATAAATTTAGTGATCAATGAAAGGGAGGGGTCGGGGTATGGTATGTATGAAATTTTTTGTTGTCTTTTTATTTCTTTTTCTGAATTGATGCAAATGTTCTAAGAAATGATCATGATGATGAATATGCAACTTTGTGATGATATTGTGAATTACTGACTATATATGAGGAACAGAATAATCAAAACTTAAGAATGTTTGCCTTTGTCTGGTGTTATATTTTTTAAAAAATTAAAAAATTAATAAAAAAAAAGAAATGCTCATTTTCATTAGCTATAAGGGAAATGCAGATCAAGACTACAATGAGATACCACCTCATACCTATAAGAATGGCTGCCATTAAACAAGCAGGAAACTACAAATGCCAGAGAGCTTGTGGAGAAATTGGAATTCTTATGCACTGCTGGTAAACTAAATATCAAGTGCCCCTACGACCCAGGTATACCACTACTCAGTATATACCCAGAAGAACTGAAAGCAGTGACATGAACAGACATTTGCACACCAGTGTTCACAGCAGCATTATTCACAACTGCCAAAAGATGGAAACAATCCACGTGCCCATCAACAGACGAGTGGATTTTAAAAATGTGGTATATGCATATGATGGACTATTATGCCACAGAAGATGAAATGAGGTCCTGAAGGACATGACAAGATAGATAGATGAGCCTTGAGGACACAATGCTAAGTGAAATAAGCCAGACACCAAAGGATAGATACTATATGATTCCACTTTTAAGACCACGGTAAAAGTAAAATCAGAGCCTTATAATACAGAGTACAGGGGACCTAGAGATACATGGAAGCTAGAGATGGGTGAACGGTTAGCTAATGAGGTTGAACTTAAATGTAAGGGAATAGATGTAAGTGAAGGTGGTTTACTAGTGGGTTTAAAAGTAGAATTACCATATTGAAGGTGAACATGATTGAAAGGGTTGTATAGATTTGTGTGTCCCACTGATTAACACTACAAATACAAATGAGTTATTGCATGAACTACAAAGCTATTAATCTTGTACAAGGAGTGTATAAATTCGAGGTATAAGAGGAAAACTGCTATTGCTTGCTATGGGTTGTGTTTAACAGGAAAACATCAGCAGTAGCACAGCAGGGGTAAATAATGGGGAGGGACAAGAGTTAAGGGGAGGTTTAGAGTTCCTGTTTGGTAAGGGTGTGCTTATTGGTTATCTTTCTCTTGGGAGCAATGAAATGATGTAATATTGAGAGTGCTGATGGACTGTGGACTTTGGGCATTATACATGATGCCCACTGAATGCAGGTGGCTGAAGGATGCGCTGACTGAGAAGTAGATTGGTGAATGATGGTGTATACATATGACCGAACAGTGTTGCTGCTACAAGGCAGTTGTGAGGCATGTAACATTGTGAATGAACCCGTGGGTCATTCAGCGAGGCAAAATAAGCCAGAAACAAAAGCAAATTTCTAAATGGTCCCATTTAGAAAGTGCTTGTGGGAAAACAGGGGCCTGACTGTAGGCTCTTATAGCCGTCACATTTGGCCGGGAGTGGTGGTGGCGGGTTTTGGATTTGGGGGCCTGTTTTGTGTACGTCTGACCTGGTACTTAGCGGTCAGGATTAAGATGGTTCAGAGTACGGGGATGGTGAGGACACTGTCTCTGTTTTAGATCCTTATCTGCTCTTTGGGATAAGGGAAGAGGGGTTCATTTTGTCTGGAGCCTAAAATTTTCTGTAGCACATGGTCTGGCTCAGCCTGTCTGGACAGATCATTTGAGCAGTGAGCACAGGGAGCCGGGAGTGGGAGTATAGCTTGGTGTGGTGCCTGGATGCATCCCAGAGCACACTGAGTGATGAGCAAAGGACACTGATGGAGTTCCTTGAGGGGTGGAAGAAAGATTATGGAGCTGTTGAACTCTGCCACCAGGGAAACCCCTGATGCTGTGTCAAATATCGGAGATGCCCAGATTGATAGGCCAAGTCCTTGATCCTGAGGCTTGCTTTTGTGAGGCTATGTATGTAGCAGAGAAGCTTAGCCTACCTATAGGTGTGCCTAAGAGTCACCCCCAGAAGGCCTCTTTTGTTGCTCAGATGTGGCCTCTAAACCCAACTCCGCAAGTGAAAACATTGCCCTCGGGAGAGGGCATGTGAGACATGACAGCCAGGAGTGGAAGTCTTCCTGGCAGCGTGGGAGATGACTCCTAGGGATGAGCCCAGCCCTGGTACCATGAGATCAGCAATGCCATCCTTATCAAAAGGGGGAAAAGAAGTGTAATGAATCCGGTACCAAGGGCTGAGAGTACTTACTGGAAACTTTCTGCTTCCTTCCCCACCCTGCTCTTCAGTCTCTGCCCACCCCTCCATCCCTCGTCAGTGATGAGGAGCCTGATCCTCCTTGGCATCACCCCAGGCAGACAGTGCCCTTCCGGGTTCCCACTTGGAGGTGGGAACTCATCTTACCCACCTCTGCTCCTCCAAGGCAGAACAGGTCCCCTCCACAAGCAGGAGCTCAGATCGGGGCCCCTCACGCATCCACGTTAGCGAAGACATGCTTGAGAGAAGAATGAGCGTTGTGGATCTTAGCTCAAGAATACTGCACGGCATGCCCCAGGTCAGCTGGTGATTTGTGCCTTCTGCTCCCCAGTCCAGGGCTTCCCCCATTATGTGTTCCTGTGCTCGGGGTGCCAGGCCCAGTGCAGGCAGCACAAAGGGAACTCGAACAGCAGTCCTTGAAAACTTTGTGCCCCTTTCTCAGTCAAGTATATCGTCTACCAAATCATGACACTGATTCTCACCAAGAAGAGAAACAAAAGTATCAGATATTTCAATTAGAAATGTTATTCAATGGTACGAGGGTAAAAAGCAACACCAAGATAGCACTTGGATATTATATGAATATAAAATATACACCAAATAATATAGGAAGAAATGAACTCTTCCCAGAGCTCCATCCTGGAATGAAAGCAGGCAGGCCTTAACTAGCAGACAACCAAAACCCCACAATAACCTTAAAAATGTACACCGTAAAAAATGAAAGAGGCATTTAACAACAGAAATCTTCTCATACCTAAGCCAAGATCAGAACAAGTAGCATTAGGAAAGCTTTAAGCGGTGGGATGAGACTGTCCTGAGTGTGACCACAGCTGGACTACAGAAGCCGCTCCCTGCCTTTAGCCTGGGAGCTCTAGGACATTCTACCATCTGTACACACAGAAGCCAGTGTGGCAGTGAACGTGGCAGTGTGAGAAGCTAGTTATCAAAAACTTCACCTTGCTGGCTGCCAGGGTATTTCCCAGTTGACTTTTTTTTTTTAAGGTATAAAAACTCTGAGGAATTGATGAGTCAGATGTTGAAAAACATTAGCTGCACAGTCATTTAGCACTCCTTCCCGACCCCCCCACCGCCCCGCCCCAGCCCCAGAAGCTGTAAGACACACAAGCCTTGTCTGGCTTTGCTAGGCCAAAAGGGATGGTAGATGGAAGGAGCAGGAAAGCACTACATTTACGTTTTGCATCTCACACTGGGGTTAACTCCAAGAAGAGTTTGCCCTGAGCAAGCCCAAGTTCCAAAGAGGGAAACACAAGATCACCTGACACCCTGACAGACGTGAAATGGGAGGTGATGACCCATGTGCTGGTTGGGAGCTGTTACACACCCCACAAAAGGCTCTTTGCATTCATCCCAGTGGGGGCAGACCTACTGTGGGTGGGAGCTTTTGGTTCAATTGAAATGTTACCCACCCCATTCGCGGTGGGCCATAATCCCTTTCCTGGGGTCCTTTATGAGGATAAGAGAGAGAGAAACACCCTGGGAGAAACAAACAAGGACCCACAGGAGCTGAGAGAGCTAACAGAAGAACCCCAGATGTCAGCAGCCTTTTCTCAGAGAAGGTATCTTCTTGATGCCTTAATTTGGACATTTTTCATGGCCTTAGAACTGTAAATGTGTAAGGTAATAAATCCCCACTGAAAAAGCCAAACCATTTCTGGTTTATTGCATTCCGGCAGCTTTAGCAAACCAAAACAATCCATATCAAGAGAACACGTCATTCAGAAAAGGAGTGGGTCAGCCCTGGAAGCAGAGAATAGGAAAACTAAAACCAAGGCCTGTCCACGGGGCAGTGCCTGCTCCTGGCTGGGTGCACCCCAGACCTGCTGACAGGAGCCCTTGCAGTGGGGAGGGGAAGCGGCACACCACGCCCTAGGCTGAGGCATGGGCCTCTCCTGCTCTGATGGGCCTGGAGTGCCTGTTTGTAGGCTGCCTCCTGCATCCCTTCCTGCCACTCACTGGGGCCTGCTTTTTCCTCCCAGGAGTCAGCCTTTGGCCCTTCAGTTTGGGTGAACTCATGCCCACCTCCATGGCTAGGCCCCACCTGCCTGGACAAGCTGGTCAGTGTTGCCCTCCCCTTCCCCTGCCACAGGGCTCAGGACTCGGGTTGGAGCAGTCGGAGGACAGGCTCATCACTGTGGGTGGACTTCAGCCCGGGAAGACGCAGCCCTGGAGGCCACCTTGTGAAGACAGCACCAGGAAGAGGAGCCAGGGCAGGAAGGAAGCACCCCCTCCGTTCCTAGTGACGTCGTCTGGGCTGTGGGCCAAGGCCAGCCGAGCTACAGACTGTTCATTCATGTGAGTCTGTGCCTTTCCAGTTCCAGTCGAGGCCATCAACCTCCACGTCCTGTGCTTTCTGGTAGCACACGTCTTCCAGGGCCTGTGGGGTCTGTGGGACGTCAGGACAGAGGGCAGGAACTGCTTGGTCTTCCGTTGGTGACACCTTACCCTACACTTCTGTCTTCCAGCTTTTTTATTTTATCACCTGATTTCTATAATATAGTTCCCATATATGGTGACACTGCCTCCAACTAATTAATCTAGAGCATGAGATAAAACAGCTGCAGTCAGTTTTCAATATAATTACAGCTTATTCTCAGTATTTTTTATTGGCAGTGGAAAATGCTTCAGTATTTTATTGAAAGAAAGCAATAAATAATACTGTGATAAAAATAGTTCAAAAGTAGACTGTACATACTTTGTTACAGAATCAGGAAGTTCACAAAAGATTAATAGAAAAACAGAACAGTAACAATGAATTGTACAGGTAAATTAAAAGCAGAAACCAAAACGGAAAAAGACATGCTCTATCTACCTATATACCAGTTGCATAATAAATAATGCACCATGATCTGAACACATTTCTTGCTGGCTTTTTTAATGTGCCATTTAAAAAGTAAAAGTTACAATTGCTACTTATACAATCCAAAATGGCTATATCATCAAAATCTAAAAACGTGTGTCTAGATTCATTCTTCCAACATGTTTACAAACAAATGTAAAAAGATGATTTACATAAGAAAAATAAGGCCTTTATCAAAGTTGCACTATGTTATTTCCAGGATCTCGTGCCCTCCTCTCCTACGTTGCACCCCATCTGTGAAGTGCGAGCACGGCACCTCGGCCCGGTCTGCTAGAGCAGGTGACTGAGTGCCTTTTGGCCCGGCTTCCAGACAAGACAGGGAGAAGATGCCAGGCTGCCCTCCCTGCAGGATGCCCACCCTGAGGCTTTCTCTCACAGCTGAGAACCTCTCTCAGCTCATGGCTTCTGGTCCGTCCCTGAAGACAGGTCACCCAAGTCCCACAGACACCAGTCAGGAAAGAGTTCACCCGACCTAAGAGATTCCTGTAGTCTTCTGATCATCTTTTCAGTCCAAATTTTATTATAAGTTGATATTTACCCCTAAATATCTGAAGCCTGTTCAAGCTGCAGAATAAAGCATTTCTTGCTAGAAAAAGCATAGTTAAGGTCAGTTATTAAAATACAACAATAATCACTTGAAATTAAGTCTGCTTATTTCAAAATGATTGTTGACAAGCTAGTTTATGTTTGCAGAGGATAATGCATACTTCCTTGTGTCATGACAATTTTACAAACATAGTAAAATCCTTTTCTTCTGTCATGGTTTATTATTAAAAAATTAACAATGATAATTACAATAAATGCATAATTTACAAAAGCCCTATATTTGTTCATAGGATTTATACATACAAGCATTACAGTACATTCATTTGAAAGACTAAAATTAGGTATAAGAACATGAATTGATTTGAAAGGATATTTATAGCCTGAATATACATGAAAAAGTAAGTAACTATATAAATGAAGTTGTAAGTTTACATAAATATAAGAAACATTAAATTCTAAAATATTTTCTCTATGGTATTCATGAATTTTTCACTAATTAAAAACTCTGTAATAAAATATCTTAGGGTCCATATAACAAGAATTAACAGATTAAAGATCCCACTGGGTTCTAAAATGTAGTCCGTTGGATTCAAAATGCTGCATAATCATCTGTAGAAGTAGTGTGGGTAAACTGGAAAATAAAAGCAAACAAAAAAAACACTCTTAAGACAAGCCGCAGTGACGAAGTACCGTGGTTTCCAAAGCTGTGCCCGTGCTTCTCAACCACACAGCCCCCTCAGCCCTCCCCCGCTTCCAAGGCTTCGGCTGCCTTGGGGCTCACTAGATGACACATCAAGGACTACAAATATCAATAAGAAAATGCCTTGATGAACTTTCATTTTGGCACATCTAAAAATGATCATTTCTTAAAAAAGAAAAAAATATTAAGAAGCCAATTAAACATTCCAGCACAGGCATCAAAACAGAACGGAACAGAAGAGAGAGAACCCCCCACAGCCCTCCGGGCAATGGGGTGAGGAGGTGAAGTCCCCCCAGGCCTCCCGGCCTGCTCAGCTCACACCCCTAAAGGTCCCCAAGTCCCGGCCCACGGAAACGCCTACACCCGGAGCAGAGGGGAGTCTCCGAGTAGCTGCAGTCCTGCAGCAGTGGAGCAGCTGTTCTAAAACCAACCTTTCTAAACGGAATGGCTATGAGCATCAGCTGATGTGGCCTCACGAAACTTAATACATGATTAACCATGAAACTCTGGGGCTTGTTTCATTTGGGAATATGTATTTATCATAAACAAGCCAGCACCAACAAACTGGAGACCTGTACAGCGTGCACACACATGCCCATGGACGCTCCTAGCCACACCGGGCAGCCGGATCCATCCTCTCTCTACCCACGTCATCTCCTTTTCCCCTGCCCCCACCCCCCACCCTCCAAAAGACAAAGAAAAGATACTAGCGGGTACTTCAAATAAGCCAGAATTTCCAGATTTAAGGAAAATGCAGAACCATTTTTCCTTTAAAGACAAGGGCATACTGACTTCTTTATGATAAATGGTAAGCATATAAAGAAGACACACATCATCTTAATGGGTGCACAGAGATTTGTGTGTCTATATTTTAAAAATTCCTAATGCAATTGAAATTGGCTCTCATGGCCCAAAGCCAGTAAGACTCAACATTAGGGCTTTGAGCCTGCCCAGGCCGCACCTTCTCACACCCGTAGGGACAGACGCTGCCCTCTACTCACCAACAGAAGGCTTTAGCAGGAGTAAGTCCTGACTGTGGCA
Organism: Tamandua tetradactyla; assembly: GCF_023851605.1. Classification (NCBI taxonomy): domain Eukaryota; kingdom Metazoa; phylum Chordata; class Mammalia; order Pilosa; family Myrmecophagidae; genus Tamandua; species Tamandua tetradactyla. Next base: position 4,206,770 of record NC_135335.1, read on the forward strand.
GAGTCCAGCCTCTGTGTTCCTGATACATTGCCTGTTCCAGCCATCGTGAGAGGAAGCATGCAAAACACAGCATGCAGTTAGTGTGGGAACGACGTCACACAGGGGCGTGACTACACATACGTTTTCACACCTGCAGGAGCACCTTCAGGGGGTCTGAAGTGACCCTTCTAGAGTGGGAGCGAGTGAGCTAGAGAGAGACCAAGGTCCCCCCAAACAGTGGCTTTCTTCAGCGCTCAGGGAGCTCTGGAGTCACTATAAGGTAATCCCAATTCGGGGCATTAAATGATAGAAAAACAGTTTTAAATGTACAATTTGCATACATGACAACTATTAACAACAAAGTTAAAGGGATAACTTTGTTTCTTTCCCACCTCTCTAGACAGAGCACGGGCCATTCCTTCGTCTTCCCCGCCACTCTTCTACCATGGGTGCCACATAATGAATGGACAAATAATAAGAAGGAGGAAAGGCAGAGCTCATAAAAGTTGGCAACTGTGTGTGGCTTGAAAGTCACTCACTTTCCCAGCATGGAGAGAAGTCCCAGGAATACACTATGTACGTCGAAAGCCACTAGACCACTACATCATGCAAGAGTGTTCTAGCATCACCTATCAGTTCAAACGACTTTACAAGTAGGGATGTCATTCTCATGCTCCAAGGACACAGAGATGCTTGGCTCCGTTAGTCAGTAGACTATGACAGGATTCCACCAGATAAGAATTTTAAAATAAATATTAAAAAAAATCTATATTATAGTTAAAGTTTTATAAACAAATGTTAGAATTAATTTTAAAACAGTCACATCTGGCCATGCAACCATACTCAAATGCTGGGCGGCGCACTGAGCTGGCCGTGCACCCACAGGTGGTGGGCCCTCCGGCCCCATCACATACCGTCCATCTGCATCTTCTTTGGCTGCATAGAGGGTGAAGACAGAGAAGAAGTGACCCTGAAGTTCGCAGGGAGAGTCTCTGCTGATCCAGCAGCTAATCCACGAATGTCCTTTGGTCTAAACTTTTTTCTCCATGAAGGTGCTCTCCTAAAGCTTTTATCATCATCCTGGCAAAAGAAACAATAGAAAAAATATATTAATTTAAAAATAAAGGACATAAATATATAGTAAAGCTAAGAGTTCTTTAAGATGACTGCTGAAATCATTTATGTATTTTTGTTCACCCACATTTAAACCCTTCTTGATGACCATATAATTGATTGTCCAAACTGGACATTTCTGAGAGGGAAAGGAGAGGCATGTACTCCTTAGGCAGGGGCACCACCTAGGGGTACCGGGATTTTCCTGGGCCAACCAGAGTGCATGCTTCCTCCCTCTGTGACCGTGCTTCACTGGTTATCTTACAAAATCACCTTCTTGCCATGTAACATCTAAAAAAATCAATCCTAAAAACTGTTTTCAAGCTTTAAGTGATTCTGTCTTATGCCAGGATACAGTGAATAAGTGCTTCCTCTTTAGAGCTGTCCTCCCCACTCTAACCCCTTATTAAACTCAAGTTTTCATAACTTGAGTTATTAAACTCAAGTTTTCTTACAGTCCAGTGACAAGAATGAATAACAGTGTGAGAATAAATGAGTCATGGTTCTAACATTGGGGGAAATTAACAATTTGTATGTTTTTAATATACTTCTGAAACATACCCGAAAAACACAGAGACTCTGGATTGGGCAGGACATTCCATGTGTGCCCCAAAAGCCAATTTGTGGACCCTGTTCTTACACTTTAACCAATGATTTGTGATGTGAAAACCATTTTTGTCAGGTCTCAAATTGAAAAAAAAAAACCACCCTGCTCTGTTAAAAATATTAGTCTGTTTAATAGTTCATATGATGATAAATTTATAAGAATAAAAACTCGTAAAGTTATCTGCACATTTAGAAAAGAACCTGGCTACATGGCTTGACTGTTTATCATAAAAGACATCATAGCCTACAGCTAATATTTTAAGTTTTAAAAAACTTTAAAAATTAGACAAAAACTTACTTCATCAAACCTTCTGTCAGTACCCATGACCAAAAGGTTGTTAAACTCTCTTTCCAAGACAGCACGAGCCTGAAATCATAACAAAGACAAAAAAAAAACAAAAAAAACCCAAACTTCCATTAATCTACTTTGAAAGATGTTAGAGCACATCACAAATATTTTTTTAACTAGGAACTTTTTAAAAACTCAATACAAACTATTAATGTGTTGACTCATGATACTATTTTAAATCAGGGATTTTTAACATGGGGTTCAAGGATGGACGTGGGGGAGCAAGGGGTCCATGATATCTTGAAAATCATATGTAAAACTGTAAGCCCTGAACAAGGGCTGCATAAATTCACAAAGAGGAAGTAACAAATATAAATGTTTATGTACCAATCAATGCACTCTCCAAACTACCCAAGGCAAACACTGGCAAAGCTAAAGGAAGCCATAGATATTTCTGGAATAATAGTGAGAGACTTCAACACACTACTCTCTTCTATAGACAGAACAACCAGACAGAGGATCAGTAAGGAAAGAGAGAACCTGAACAATAGGATAAATGAATCAGACCTAACAGACATATATAAATTGTTGCACCCCCAAACAGCAGGATATACATTCTTCTCAAGTGCTCATGGAACATTTTCCAGGACAGATCATGTGCTGGGGCACAAAACAGGTCTTAACAAATTTAAAAAGAATGAAATTATTCAAAGCCCTTTTTCTGATCATAATGGAATGAAGCTGGAACTCAATAAGCACCGAAGAGCTAGAACTTTCACAAATATAGGGAAGTTAAACAACACATTCTTAAACAATCAGTGGGATTAAGAAGAAATTACAAGAGAAAGTAAATATCTGGAGATGAATGAAAATAAGCATATAACATATCAAAACCTATGGGACACAAAAAAGGCAGTGTTCAGGGGGAAATTTATAGCTCTAAATGCCTGTTTCACAGAGGAAGAAAGCTAAAACCAAAAAACGAACTGAACAACTGAAGAACTAGAGAAAGGGCACCAAACTAACCCTAAAGCAAGTAGAAGAAACAAAATATGAAACCCAAAGTTGATGCTTTGAGATGATCAACAAGACTGACAAACCCTTGGCTATACTGACAAAGTAAAAAAGAGAGACAGTGCAAATAAAGAAATGAGAGGGCGATCGTTAACCATGACCCTGAAGAAATAAAAGAAAATCATACATAAGAGGATACTATGAACAACTGTATGCCAATAAACTAGACAACTGAGATGAAATGGACAATTTCCTAGAAACACCTAGACTGACTGGAGAAGAAATAGATGACCTCAACAAATCAATCATGAGTAAAGAAACTCCATCAATCATCATAAACTCCCATACAAACCAAATGAATAATCTACAGAGAAGGGTGGAACCAAATGACCCTCAGCTGAGTGAGGCATCTGTGGAGATGGTGGAGCCAACCCACCCCCCAAATGCACCATCTAGCACCAGCCACCACCCTGGAGAGAAGGGGGTGGAGAAGGAAAAGCTCCGAACAAGGAAGGGGGAGAGGGAGAAGTAAAGCTGATCCATAAAAGCAAATGGCCTCACATTACCTACTGTCTCCCTCACCTGTCTTTATAGTGCCCCAACTTCTCTTACATGTGTTCTCAACAAATTTTCTATCTGCTTAATAAAAAACTTCCCAGCATTGAAGCAGGGTAGAATAAGACGACTGTGAGTCCCTGGTTTCCCATTCAGCTCTGAAGGAGTTAGCAGACAAGACAACTCCAAGTCCCCTGTTTCTTATCTACCTCCAAAGGAACTAATACAGAGCTGCAAACTTCAGCTGAACTTCCTCGGAAAAAATTTCCCTAAAGCCCCCAAACCTCCTCAAACCAAATGAAAACTTCCCCAAACCATAAAAACCTGTAAAATTCTGGGCCCAAAGCAAACTCTTAGTTAATAAAAGGAAGCCTAGGGTCATAAAGATTGTTAACCATTTGCCCAAAGACAAATTTTAGGTATGTGACAACAAACCTCAAATTGTTAGCTATCTCCTCCTAGAACAAAGAAGACACTTAATATTCAAAGATTACTATGGAAACCTGCTACCTACAAACTCTTCCTATACAACAAGCTAGCCCACTCCAATCAGTGCCTGTCCCTCCCTTGGGCATATCCACAGTATAATATATACTCTCTCTTTTTTGATAAACTTCTCTTTTAATCACCTTTACTCCTTATTCCCTTAAAGAAAAGCCCAGGGCCAGATGGCTTCACAGGGGAATTTAAGCAAACATTCTAAGAACAATTAATAGCATTCCTGCTCAAACTGTTCCCAAAAAATTGAGGAAAAAGGAACTCTACCTAACTTATTCTGTGAGACAAACATCACTTTAATACCAAAACCTGATAAAGATACCATGAGAAAGGAAAGGTACAGATCAACCTCTCTAATGAATATGGATGCAAATTCTCAACAAAATACTTGCAACTGAATCCTAGGACACATTGAAAGAACTGTACACCATGACCAAGTGGTGTTTATTCCAGAAATGCAAGGGTGGCTCAATACAAGAAAATCAATATAATATACACACATTAACAGACTGAAAAGGAAAAATCACATGATCATCTCGATTGATGCACAAAAGGCATTCAAGAAAATTCAGCACCCTTTCTTGATAAAAAAAAATTCCAAAAGGCAGGAATCAAAGGAAACTTTCTCTGTATGATAAGGGGCATATATAAAAAACCCATAGCCAGCATTGTACTCAACAGTGACAGATGAAAGCCTTTCCCCAAAGATCGGGAACGAGTCAAGGATGTCCACTGTCATCACTGTTAATTCAACATTGCGCTAGAAGTTCTAGTTGGAGCATTAGGCAAGAAAAGTAATTAAAAGGCATCCAAATTGGAAAGGAAGTAGTAAAACTCTTGTTATTTGCAGATGTCATGATCCTATATTTGGAAAATCCTGAGAAATCTATGACCAAGCTACTTGAGCTAATACACAAATTCAGAAAAGTAGTGGGATACATGATTAAAGCACAAAAATCAGTAGTGTTGCTCTCCCCATCTCTACGTGGGACATGACTCCCAGGAGTGTGGACCTTCCTGGCAACTTGGGACAGAAATCCTAGAATGAACTGGAACTCAGTATCAAGGGACTGAGAAGATCTTCTCGACCAAAAGAGGGAAGAGCCAAATGAGACAAAATAATGTGTCAGTGGCTGAGAGATTCCAAACAGAGTCGAAAAGTTATCCTGGAGGTTATTCTTACTCATTAAATAGATATCACCTTGTTCATCAAGATGTAATGGAGAGACTGGAGGGAACTGCCTGAAAATGTGGAGCTCTGCTCCAGTGGCCATGTTTCTTGAAGATGATTGTATGATGATATGGCTGTTGCAGTGTGACTGTGTGGTTGTGAGAGCCTTGTGTCTGCTGTGCCTTTCGTCTACCTTATCGACGGACAAGTAAAACGTATGGATTAAAAATAAATAAATAATGGGGAACAAATGTTAAAATAAATTTAGTAGATTGAAATGCTGGTGATCGGTAAAGGGGAGGGGTAAGAGGTATGGTATGTATGAACTTTTTTTTGTCTTCTTTTTATTGTTTTTTCTGAATTGATGCAGATGTTCTAAGAAATGATCATGATGATGAATATACAACTATGTGATGATACTGTGAGTTATTGATTATATAACAAGAATGGAATGATCATATGATAAGGATGTTTGTATGTGGTTATGTATTAAAAAAAGAAAGGGGGTGTAAGGGGTATAGTATGTATGAATTTTTTTCTGTTGTCTTTTTATTTTTTTCTGAATCGATGCAAATATTCTCAGAAATGATCGTGATGATGACTATGCAACCATGTGGTGATGTTGTGAGTTACTGATTACATAGGCAGAACAGAATGATCATGTTAAGAATGTTTGTGATTCTTTGTTGTCATTTTTTTTTTAATTTAAAAATTAATAAAAATTAAAAAAAAAATCAGTAATGTTTCTATACACTAGTGATAACCTAACTGAAGAGGAAATTAAGAAAAAAATTCCATTCATAATAGCAACTAAAAGAATCAAGTACCAGGAATTAATTTAACCAGGGATATAAAGAACCTGTACACCAAAAACCACAAAACACTGCTAAAAGAAATTAAAGAAGACCCAAGGTGGAAGGACATTCCATGTTCATGGATAGGAAGGCTAACAGGTTGTTAAGATGTCAATTCTACCCAAACTGATGTACAGATTTAATGTAATACCAATAAAAGTTCCAAAAACCTATTTTGCAGAATTGGAAAAGCTAATTATTAAATTTATTTGGAAGAGAAGGGGGCCTTGATAGCCAAAGCATCCTAAAAAACAACGAAGTGAGAGGACTTACACTTCTTGACTTTAAAGCTTATTACAAAACCAAAGTGGTCAAAACAGCATGGTATTGGCACAAAGACAGACATACTGTTGAATGGAATCAAATTGAGCATTCTGAAATAGACACTCAGATCTATGGTCAACTGATTTTGATAAGACTCCCAAATCCACTGAAATGGGGCAGAATAGTCTCTTCAATAAATGGGGTTTGGAGAACGGCATATTCATAACCAAAGGAAAGAACGAGGACCCTTACCTCACACCCTATACAAGAATTAGCTCAAAGTAGACAAAAGACCTAAATATAAGAGCCAGTACTATAAAATTCCTATAAGAAAATACAGGGAAACATCTTCAAGACCTAGTGATACAAGATATCTTCTTAGACCTTACACCCAAAGCACCAGCAACAAAAGAAGGAATAGATAAATGGGAACTCCTCAAGACTGAATACTTCTGTGCCTCAAAGAACTTTGTCAAAAAGGTGAAGAGGCAGCCAATTTAATGGGAGAGAATATCTGGAAGCCATACATCTGATAAGGGTTTGCTATCCAACATATATAAAGAAATCCTACAACTCAACAATAAAAGGACAGACAACCCAATTATAAAATGGGCAAAAGATGTGACTAGACATTTCTCCAAAGAGGAAATACAAATGGCTAAAAAAGTACCTGAAGATTCTCAACCAAAACCACAATGAGATATCACCTCAGATCTATTAAGAATGGCCACTATTCCAGAAACAAAAGGACAAATGCTGTATGGTCTCACTGATATGAACTAACATTAATGAATTAACTTCGAGAATTTCAGTTAAGAACAAGGGGTGGGCCATGGTGGCTCAGTGGCAGAGTTCTTGCCTACCATACTGGAGACCCAGGTTTGATTCCAGTGCCTGCCCATACCAAAAAAGAAAAAGAACAGAAGCCATCAGGAGATAGAAATAGGGTAGATTTTGGGTATTTGGAGCTGAAGGGATTCAGATTGTACAACAGGACTGATTGTAAAAATTCAGAAATGGATAGCACAGTACTACCTAATTGTAGTACAAAAACGTTAGTACACTGTGCTGGTTTGAAAGGATGTATGACCCCTAGAAAAGCCATGTTTTAATCAAAACCCCATTTTGTAAAGGCAGAATAATCCCTATTCAATACTGTATGCTTGAAACTGTAATCAGATCATCTCCCTGCAGATATGATTCAATCAAAAGTGGTTGTTAAACTGGATTAGGTGACGACATGTCTCCATCCATTTGGGTGGGTCTTAAAAAGTTTCTGGAGTCCTATAATAGAGGAAACACTTTGGAGAATGAGAGATTCAGAGAGAGCAGAGCAGAACGACATAACCACGAGAAGCAGAGTCCACCAGCCAGCAACCTTTGGAGATGAAGAAGGAAAATGCCTCCTGGGGAGCATCATGAAACAGGAAGCCAGGAGAAGAAGCTAGCAGAGGACACTGTGTTTGCCATGTGCCCTTCCAGATGAGAGAGGAACCCTGACTGTGTTCACCATGTGCCTTTCCAGATGAGAAAGAAACTCTGTGTTCACCATGTGCCTCCTCACTTGAGAAACCCTGAACTTGGACTCCCTGGATGCCTTAGATTGGACATTTCTATAGACTTGTTTTAATTGGGATATTTTCTCAGCCTTGGAACTGTAAACTAGCATCTAATTAGATTTCCATTTTTAAAAGCTTTTGTGTTTCTGGCAGCTAGCAAACTAGAACACACACTCAATGAAGCTGATTGTGAGAATGAGAGGGAGGAGGGCTGGGGGCACAAATGAAACCAGAAGGGAAGATAGACAATTGATTTGAACAGTGAATAAGAAAGCATTTGCAAAGTCCCCTTGGGGGAACAGAGAGAAACGGGGAAAATTCAGCTTCCCCATTTGGAAAATTCCTGATATTCTCGCAAGCAGTGGGAACAACCAAATCAATAGGCCAAGCCCTCAATCTTGGGGTTTGTTCATATGAAACTTATCCCTGCCACGAATAGACTAAGCCTACTTAAAATTAGGCCTTAGAGTCACCCCCAGAGAACCTCTTTTGTTGCTCAGATGTGGCTTATCTCTCTCTCAACCAACACAGCAAGCAAATTCACCACCCTACCCCTCGCTACATGGGATATGACTTCCAGGGGGTGTAAACCATCCTGGCAACGTGGGACAGAAATCCTAGAATGATCTGGGACTCAGCATCAAGGGATTGAGAAAGCCTTCTCGACCGAAAGGGGGAAGAGAGAAATGAGATGAAATAAAGTGTCAGTGGCTGAGAGATTTCAAACAAAGTCAAGAGGTTATCCTGAAGGTTATTTTTCTGCATTTTATAGATATCCCCTTTTTAGTTTAAGGTGTATTGAAAAGGCTAGAGGGAAGTGCCTGAAACTGTAGAGCTATGTTCCAATAGCCATGTATCTTGAAGATGAACGTATAATGATACAGCTTTCGCAATTTGACTATGTGAGTGTGAAAACCTTGTGTCTGATGCTCCTTTCATCTATGATACTGGCAGACGAGTGAAAAAGATGGATTAAAAATAAATAAATAATGGGGGAACAAATGTTAAAATAAATTGAATAGATTGAAATACTAGTGAACAATGAAAGGGAGTGGTAAGGGGTATAGAAAAAAAATAGAGGCATTAAAGGTTAAAATCTATTGAGTAGATGGAAATACTAGTGGTCAATGAGAGGGAGGGTAAGGGGTAAGGTATGTATGAGTATTTTCTTTTCTCTTTTTACCTCTTTTTCTGGAGTGATGCAAATGTTCTAAAAAATGATCATGGTGAGGAATATACAACTATGTGATGATATTGTGAGCCACTGATTGTACACCATGCACAGAACGTTTATATGTTAAGAATGTTCATGTTTGTATGTTGTTTTGGTTTGATTAAAAAAAATTGCTGCTATTAAACAAACAGGAAACTACAAATATTGGAGAGGATGTGGAGAAATAAGAACACTTATTCACTGCTGGGGGGAACGTCAAATGGTACAGCCACTGTGGAAGATAGTTTGGCGGATCCTTAGGAAACCCTTCATCCCAACAATTCTGGTACTCAGTATATACCCAGAAGATCTGAAAGCAGGATGCAAACAGACATCAGTACACTGATGTTGATAGTGGCATTATTCACAATTGCAAAAAGATAGAAACAATCCAAGAGTCCATCAACAGATGAGTGGATGAACAAAATGTGGTGTCTACACACGACGGAATGTTACGCAGCAGTAAGAAGGAAGGAGGTCCTGAAGCGTGTGGCAACAGGGATGAGCTCTGGGAACACAGTGCTGAGTGAAGTAAGCCAGACACAGAAAGATAGATATTGTATGGTTTCACTGATAGGAACTAACTAGGACATGTAAACTCAAGAGTCTTAAAATGTACGATATGAGGCATCTACAGACAGAAGCTAGAGATGGGGGAGTGGTTACTAATATGTACAAAATTAGTACAAAGCTGAACTTATCAAAGCTGAACTTAAATATGTGGGAATGGACAGAGGTGATGGTAGCTCATTACGGGGATTAGAAGTAATAGTGATTTATTGTAGGTGAATTTGATTTAAAGTTGTCATTTAAAGAAAGTCACGTATGTAAATAAATTCTAGCTTAAACTACTTCAAATGTAAAAAAAAAATAGAGGGTTATATGGGGAAAAAACATAGCTACTGCAAACTATGGACTATAACTGATAGTAATATTTTAATATTCTTTCAGCAACAATAACAAATTTACTACACCAATACTATAGGTCAACAGTAGTGTGATAAGGGATTATAGGAGGATTTTGGGTTTTATTTTTTATTCTTATTTCTGTTCTGGACTAATGAAAATGTTCTAAAATTGATCATGGGTATGCATGCATAACTATGTGACGATACTGTGAGCCAGTGATTGTATGCTTTGGAGGGTCTGGGTAGTGTGTGAATATATCCCAATAAAATTGAAAAAAAAAATTTGCTGCACAGGTTGGCATTGGGGTGGGGGCAGGGGTAGGTTACTGACAAAAGATATGCAATGTTCTATAGATTAAAAAAAAACATTTCCTGATTCTCAAATGGGCCCATGATTCAAAAACAATTATACAAGGGAATACCACAGAAGCAAAGCTGAATAGAAACCTGCAAGTGACACACCTAAAACAGTTTCTCTTTCCATGTAAGAATGAAATAAATGCTGCTCTTCTGAACATATGTACACAAATTTATTTTTCTCATTTGTTTATAACAATACTCTCAGGCTCACCAGAGAAAATGAAAAGAGGGTAAGCAGAAATAATGAAAAAGCGAGTGTTGCTGATTAAACTATTATATTTCAGATTAGTTATGGAAAAGAGATTGCTCATTGTCTGAGTTTTCCTGTTACGTTTTCTTTCTACGCAAACAGATAACTAACGGCCTATAACCAAGAGACTCCATTTAGCACCTGGGTTCCATCAAAAGCTTCCCGCACTCACCTGCGCATTCTGTGTAGGGATCTGTAACAACAAGGCCATTGCGCTGAAATCAAAGGTTTCATCTAAGGCCACAAGTGCACCATGCACGCCACTCTCTGAAAGATTGTTTGCATACTCTTTCAGACCAATCGACAGGACCCAGCGAATCACTCGTTCATTGCTCCAGACAAGGACATCTGCAGAAGAATAAAAACAAAAATAAAAGTGGCTTCAGAAAGCGGTCTTCATGACTCACACCCTCTAATGCAGGAGAAAGATTGCTACTACGGATCATACAGTAGCATCAAATAGTATAGATCGAATAAAAGATTTGATCCCATAAGTGCTAGAAGACACAGCTAAATGGACAAACCACCACATGCTGCCCTTAGACACAGCTGCATGGGCCTTCTCCACTCTAACAAAGACTCTCTCATTAGAACTGGCCCTTCAAGTGAACCCCCAAGGGGAATGAACTTACTATGTACATTTTATTCTAGAGTAGAAAATGATGAGGATCCTGGAGTCAGAAACCAAAAGGACAAATAAAAATTTGAATACCTACGATAGAAAACACTTCCTTGACATCATAAAAGCAACTTGTACCATCTCTGACCACCTTGCTGAATTCAGCACAAACCTCTCATTTCTGGTCTTAAACCCTTGCTTACGCTTCCCCATTTTAAAAAAAGAGAAACATAAAGATGTTCTCTAGCATACTAGACACTTTGGGAAAAATTTTAGCTTATGCAAATTAATGTATTAAATTTGTTCTATAAGAGATCTAAAAATAGCCAGTAAAAATACCCATATAATCACAATCACTTCCAAAAACAGCTTTTGTCAAGTGTAAAAGGATTTAAAATATATACAAAAAAACAAATGAAATGGTTGGCATATTTTATTTCCCATGCCGTTTTCTGGATAAAAGGTCACTAGTGTGTGTGTGTGTGTGTGTGTGTGTGTGTGTGCGCATGCGCGTGTGTACAAATGCACGTGATTATTCTCATGCTTCACACTAACTCAATCATGAGTGACCACCCTTTGAAGGGACAACGTCCCCCTAGAAACTCTATGTTTAGATATTTTAGTCGTGAAAATGGGGCATAAAACAGCATGTAGGGCAGTGGTGATGATGAGTGCATCGTGGTGTGGAGGTGCTGGGGTCAGAGCCTGGCACCTGAGAGTTGTTCCACCCGCGTCACCAGTCATTATTACTAATTCTGTCATTGATGATTTCCTCACAGCCCAGGCGCTCGGAGAGATTTTACTTGAGCGTAAGACTTCAGGCACTTGCTCCCTCGTAGCGGAGAGCTGAGTGCGCAGTTCTCCCAGAAGACAAAGTTCCATGTCTTCCAGCTGAACATCCCAAGCCCTCCTGCAGCCCCCTGCCTTTGTTTTCTAACTGAAATGGATTTTCTTTCCACACCCCCCCAAAATGTTAACTGTGAAGCTTTCCCTGCACCCTGAGAGCTGAGCTGCACAGTTTTCTTCCGAGTTTCCAAAGCTTCTCATACCCCAAATATAGCTTCTATTTATCACAGTTAACTGTGATAAATATAGCAAGCAGGCAAGCAGCAGGGTCTTGTCATCTGTGCTCTCTTGTTATTTAACAATGTATAACAGCATTTCTGAATGAAAGAGGACAGAGGTCATAACAACAGGAAATTTCCAAAGCCACAGGGAAACTTCTTACTTGAGACTGATAGGGGCAATGTTGAGGCGCTGAAATGTACTCATTTCCATCCCTCCCTCCTGTATGACACCAGAGTAGTTTTCTCTACCTAAACCTTTTGTGATGTTTTAAAGATAAAAAATCACCAAAGTAACTTTCCAGAAACTACAACCTCCAGATGGGTCCCTGGTCCAGATAAGTCCTGAAACCTAGAGCCGGTCTGCCCAGAACATCAGAGAATTCCATCTCCCTACCCTATATTAGTGACAGACCTTTTCAACATGACAAATTTCAAATAGCCACAAGCCCAAACATCCCTAAAGAAAGGGATGGAAAGATCAAAGGTGATGGTGGAGCTATACAGTAAAGATAGGATTTAACAAATGACTATGAAAACTGAATCATTAAATTGATATCTCTTTTAGTCTCCAGTATCTTAGAGCAGCTAAAAGTAGAAACCTATCATTGTGGAGTTGTAACTCATGTCGAACCCTCTATAACTAACTGGGGTGCTATGCTTTGAAATTTATTGCTTTTTTGTATATATGTTATTTTTCACAAAAATAAAGAAGGAAAAAATGTCAATTGTGATGATAAAAATATATATAAGCCTTCTATCCTCCTATATTTTGGAACAGCTAGAAGGAAGAAAATCTGAGAGGATCATATGGTAGCCCATGACAAACTTTGGGATCTGTCCTGTAACTACTTGTTGAAGAGTGCTTTAAAAAACTATTGCTTTTTTATTTCTTTGCTTTGTATATGTTATACTATACAATAAAAAAGTTAAAAAAGAAAAAAAAAAAGGAAGTCACCAAAGGTGCTAATACACTGGGAAGCAGGTATATACCCAATCAGTTAAAAATAATATTCTAGGGGCTACATGGGTAGTTCAGTTATAGAATTCTCACCTACCATATGGGAGACCCAGGTTTAATTCCTGGCCCATGCATTTGAAAAAATATAATAATAAATTATATACTAGCCTTTTATATCATTCTGGCTTTCTTCTCTTTTTCTTTCCAGTTCTTTCCGGTCATAGTTTAACCTTCGCAGGCACATAATTCCACACTGAAAACTGTTCCTATTTACCAAACAAACAAACACATAAATTAGAAAGACTATTTTAAAATGGCAATAAGCAACTATCTCTCAGCTAATTAGTAAGAACTGATTTGCCTTAAATCACCTGTGAAAACTGTCAACCATTTTTAGCTGCCCTCGAAGGTCCTTTTTAGTCAGGTGGTCCAGCATCCTCGCGTCCACAAGGCACTCCATGAAGTAGCTGCGGTACTGTGGAAGGCCCAGGCTGGGGAGCCATTCGTTGCCGATCCACTCATGGTTCATGTCCCCATATGCGAGTGTCTGCTTTTAAAAAATGAAGCAGATTAATTCAGAATAAAATCCACGGAAGTGATCACAACGGGAGCTTCAATAACCTTTAAACTGATTTTAAATGTCACATATTCGTAAAGGATAATGACTGCATAGCTCTTTAAATTCAACATTTTATCTCATATTTACTATCTTTTATATCTGTTTATAAACATTTTACACAAAAGGAATGAAATTGTTAAAACTCTATGACTCACTTGTGCCTATAAATTTAACTTACTTACAAAATCACAACAAAACTGTAATTAATGTCAAATTTCCTTTCTGAAACGGTTCTCTCGTGACAGCAAAGAATGGTCACGGCTCATGAACAAGTTTGAAGGGTCACTCCAATTGTACTCGTTAAAAATACCTCTGGATATTTTTTATTTTTAGCACTTTATTTTCCAAATTTCCTAAATAAAACATCTGTTAATTTCAGAATCTAAAAAAGCTAACTAAAAAGAAGAGAAAGTTTTTAAAAAAGAGATAAAGCAACAATTGATAGAACTAAAAAGAGAAACAGACATACCCACAATTATGGTTGGGAGACTTTAAAACTCCTCTTTCAGTAATTGACTGGAGGAAAAGAGGGGAGAAGAGGAAAGGAAAAGAAGGAAAGAAAAGCCGGTAGGGATACAGAAGTCCTAAACACGGCTACCTACCAACTGGCCTAACAGACACTTACAGAACACTCCACCCAACAAGAAGAGAATACACCACATTCTTTCAAGTGCATATAAAATATTTGCCAAGACAGACAAATCTCAACAAATTTAAAGAAACTGTTCTTTGGCTTCAAGAAAATTAAATTAGAAATCAATACTAGACAAGATATCTTGAAAAGCCCCAAATATTTGAAAGTTAGCATACTTCTAAATCACAAACCCATGTGTCAAAGAAGAAATCACAAAGAATTAGAAAATACATTGAATGGAATGAAAATGAAAACACAATATAACTAAAATTCGTGGGACACAGCTAAAGGAGTCCTTTAAGGGAAATTCATAGCATTAAATGCTTATATTAGAAATGAAGGTAGCAAATCAATGATTTAATATTATGTCCTTAGAAACTAGAAAAAGAAGAACAAATGAAACCCAAAACAAGTGGAAGGAGGAAAATAAAAGATAGAGCAGAGATCAATGAAACAGGAAAATAAAAACAAAACAAACAACAGAAAATAAACCTATGAAATTAAACTCTGGTTCTTTGTGAGTATCATTAAAATTAACAAGCTCCTAGCTAGACTGATCAAGAAAAGAGAAAATCTAAATTGCCAATATCAAGAATGAAAAAGGAGACATCAGCACAGATCCTACAGACACTGAAAAGAGAATAAACTAGCAACTTACATCAAATGAAAATCTCTTCGAAAAAAAAAAAAAGAAAAGAAAATCTCTTCGAAAAACATAAACTGCCAAAGTCCACTCAGTAAGACACAACTAACCTAAAATAATCCTGTATCTCCTGGAAATTAAACCTTCCCTACACACACACACACACACACACACACACACACACACACACATGCACACAAATTTACAGCTCAAATGGTATCACTGGTGAGTAATACCAAACATTGAAGGAAAAATGATAATTTTACACAAAATATTAAAAGATAGACTGAAGAGGAAGAAACATTCTAACTTATTTTATGAGATTGGCATTACCCTGATACCAAAACCAGACAAAATATTATAGGAAAAGAGAACTGCAGACCGGTATTCCTAATGGACGCAGAAGCAAAAACCCTTAACAAAATATTATCAAATCAAATCAACAATATATAAAAAGGAAAACACATGACAAATAGGGTTTCCCCCAGGAACACAGCTTGGTGCAATATTTGATAATCAGTGTAATTCACCAGATCAACAAACTGGTTAAGGATAAAGAGAAACATTATCACCATTTCAAAAGATAAAGAAAAAGCACCTGACAAAATTTGTCGCTCATTTATGGAACTCTCAGCAATCTAGGAATGGCAGAACATGGTCTCAACCTGAACCAGGTACCTACAAAAACCCTGCAGCTAGCATCTTACTTAATGGTGAAAGATTGAAAGCTTTCCCTTAAGATTGGGAACAAGGGAAGGATGTCCGCTCCCCCCATTTTTAATCAACACTGTACTGAAGGCTCTAGCCACTATAATAAGGCGAGAAAGAGAAATAAAAAGCACATGAATTAGAAAAATGTCTTTATTTCCAGATGAAATCATCTATATAGGAAATGAATCTACAACACAAGTCTCAGAACTAATAGTGTTTAGTCAAGTTGCAGGATAAAAGGTTAATATCCAAAAATGAACTGTATTTCTAAATTCTAACAAAGAACAACTGTAAACTGAAATTAAACAAATGACCATTTATAATAGCATTGAAAACCAGGAAATCCTTAAGGATAAATCTAATAGGATATGTGAAGATTTGTACACAGAAAAAGAAATAAACACATGATATGCATAAGCAAACATATCTGATGTTTTCTAGTCCAGGAAGACTAAGCTACTGTCACAGAAATTCTGTAGTAACATTATAGCATCCTCAGAAATAAAAACTCTCAACTACCATGTTCCATCTTCAAACTGTGGTCTCCAATCCAATTTAATTATTATTTGCTCTAATCATGTTGTTCCAATCAAATGCCAACAAAAATGTTCAAATTCTAATAGAAAAAAAACATTTTACTACTTTCTCTAAGTAACCATGAATGACATAAAATATTTTTGGGTAATTATCAACAAATCTAACAATATCACCACGTATTTTCACACTTTCAAGCCGTACACCCACAGGCCTAATATTTACATTAATGAATATCTGGTATTGTTTTCTTGCTTGCTGATTATGTATTCTTTTTTAAAAAAACATTTTTTATTGTTAAATATAACATACATACAAAGAAAAGAAGGAAAAAGCAGTGATTTTCAAAGTACACTTCAACAAGCAGATATAGAACTGATTTCAGAGTCTGTTACTGGTTACCATTCCACTATTTCAGATTTTTTCTTCTAACTGCTCCAAAACACTGGAGGCTAGAAAACATAGGTTTTTTTTTCTTTTTTTGTGACAAACTTATATTTTAAAAAAAGCAAAAAATTTCAAAGTACATTGCAACAATTAGTTGTAGAACAGATTTCAGAGTTTGATATGGGTTACAATTCCACTATTTAAGGGTTTTAATTCTAGCTGCTCTAAGCTACTGGAGACTAAAAGAAATAGCAATATATATGATTCCGCCATCATACTCACTTGTTAAATCCTACCTTCCCTATGTAACTCCACCATCTCCTTTGATCTTTCTCCTACTCTTTAGGGGAATTTGGGCTATGACAATTCTAACGTTTTCATGTTGGAAGGGGCTGTCAATAATATGGGGTAGGGCGATGGAACTAGCTGAAAGCCTGGCCCCTCTGCATTTCAGGACTTGTCTGGTCTAGGGACCCATCTGGAGGTTGTAGGTTACTCGAGTGCATGGAATCTTTGTCAAATCTTATATAATGCCCTAGGTGTTCTTTAGGATTGGCTTGGGATAGTTTTAGTTGGGGTTTGGCAAGTTATGGTAGGTAGCAATGTCTAACTGAAGCTTGCGTAAGAGTGACCTCCAGAGTAGCCACTTGACTCTACTGAACTCTCTCAGCCACTGATACCTTACTTGTTATATTTCTTTCCTCCCTTTTGGTCAGGATGGCATTGTTGATCCCATGGTGCCAGGGCCAGACTCATCCCTGGGAATCATTTTCCATGTCACTAGGGAGACTTTAACCACTGGATGTCATGTCCCACATAGGGGGGATGGCAGTGATTTCACTTGCAGAGTTGGGCTCAGAGAAAGTGAGGCCACATCTGAGCAACAAAAGAGGTCTTCCAGAAGTAACTCTTAGACATACCTATAGGTAGGCTAAACTTCTCCATTACACACATAAGCTTCATTGAAGATCTTGAGCAATTCTCAAAATCAAGGGCTTGGCCTATTGATTTGTCCCTAATGTTTGACACAGTATTAGGGGTTTCCCTGGTGGTAAAGTTGAATAGTTCCATATTTTTTCTCCCGTCCCTCAAGAGACTTTGTCAATACTGTCTGATTATCTGCTTAATATACTCTGGGATGTATCCAGACATTACATTAAGCTATACAGGATTAAAGGCCCTCATTCTTATTTGATTATGTATTCTTAACTAGACACAAAAAGCAAAGAAACTATATAACTAGAGAATTACAAGGAAGCAGAACCAGATTTATTTATTTACTCACTATACTTTATTTATTACTCTTTTGAGTAGTTAATAATACAAGCTTCTGGAAGGATCAGGCTCAATTCAGGTAGACCCACCCCTCTGTTGGGCTGTCATAATATATAATAGCCTTCTGAAGAAAGCCTGCGACAGGGATCTCACAGTCAAAAAACATTTGGGCTAGAAAACTCACTACACAGTATCTATTGCCCTCATTGAAGTCATTATGAACACAATTTAGTTTTGGGTAACCACCTGTGTAAAATACGCAGTACAACCTCTCTGCTCAGCCAGTACTTCGTTATTGTTTGTG
Source organism: Tamandua tetradactyla (assembly GCF_023851605.1). Lineage (NCBI taxonomy): Eukaryota > Metazoa > Chordata > Mammalia > Pilosa > Myrmecophagidae > Tamandua > Tamandua tetradactyla. Next base: position 4,225,154 of record NC_135335.1, read on the forward strand.
AAATAAAGGTATAAAGGGTTTCTTCCTGAGAGCCAGAGAGCAGGTCAAATTTCACCCTATTTAAGAGATAGCTACTATTACAGGGAAGGCATACTGCACAACTTCTGCCTAGAGGTTTCAGGAAACCTGAAAATCTCTTTATTTTCCTCTCATATACCTAAGAGAGGATGACAGAAAAGTGGTAAGCACTTATATTCAACATGGAATGTTTGCTAATTCTGGCGTATGAGCGTGGTTCATTGTTCTTTATGCTTCCATTGCACAAAGTAAATATTAAGCTTATTTAATTTATATCACTGATGCAGAGGAATTTCATCTTAAGGTACTGATGAAGTTTTGCTTCTCAGTGTAAAATACTTCATTATTAAATGTACCCACATCTAACTCATTGATGGCATTAGTGGTCCTGTAAAGAGATATGTGACTCCGTTAAATAATTGATCAGGTTATGTACCTGGAGTAGTGGCAAAAAAAACCTAAATCTAAGGGGGGAAGAACACACAGTAATGTTATAGCTCCTCATCTGTCTCTTTTTTTAGAAGGTGGTTGAATAGATGCTATACATTAGGAGTACAAGTAGAGGAGAACAGATATTTTAACTATCAACCTGTAACCACAAAAATTCTGATTTAAAATTAGTCTGATTTTTTCCAGACAGACAATTATTCTACTGAAGTCCCTGAACATCCTGCCATTTGTGAGTGTCTCAAGAAAAACTGCCCACCTACTCTTTCTTGTCTATAATTTGATGCTAAATGCAAGCATGTCACACAGCCATGTCTTGAACTTGCTGGTAAAGATGCCACTGCTATTTATTCAAGTGGTCTGAAGGTGAGACAATTTTTTTTTCCGTGTTCATTATTAATTTTATTAAGAAATCTTCACATACATACATACATTCAATACATGTATACAATTAATGGCTCACAGTATCATCACATAGTGGTGTATTCATCACCATGATGATTTTTTTAGAACCTATGAATCACTCCAGAAAAAGATATCAAAAGAAAAAGGAAAAACTCATACATACTATACACCTTACCCCCGCCTCTCATTGACCATTAGTGTTTCTATCTACCCAATTTATTTTACCCATTGTCCCTCCTATTATTTATTTACCTCTATATTTTTTACTCATTTGTCCATACCCTGTATATAAGGAGCATCAGACACAAGGTTTTCACAATCACATAAACACCTTGTAAATGTTATCACTTTATACAAACATTGAAGGTGAGACAATGCTGAAAGAGCTTTCTCTGATTTGGGGAGCTGAAAATTCAAATGTGTATTAAGCAAGAAGAGAAAAATTCTGAGAATTCCATTAGTAAGAAAGCCTTGAAATCAACTCAGTATTAGAATAATGCTTAGTAGAATACCAACAAAAAACACAGAGGTGAAGTTACTATGAAACTTTTGTGTCTGGAGATTTATTAGGATACAATTTTCTCATCAATAGAGTTTGTAACTACCATTACCACCACTGAGGAGTGGCATAATAAGTTCAGGAACTGTCTAAGCTGTAGGACTCTGTATCAAGGATTTTATATTAATCAAAGCAATCTATATATTTTTAAAAACAACTTTATGAGCCCATATGGAAACATTCAAAATTGTCCATGAGACGTTCTCTTTAATGCCATGCTTTGACTAATGCTTTCAAATTTTAATCTGAAAATATTAAGAAACACTCTGAAAACACTAAGATGCTAAAAATGTCAACAAATAAATTACTAGTTTTCATATTCCAATTGCTTTTTGTTGTACAAAAAGTGAAGAATATATCATAGAAAGTGTCCAACCTGAGCCCAGCTTCCCTCCTCATCTTCCTGAGGTTACGTGGTTAGGAATGCAAAAGAACATAACTATTAGTATTGGTGAGCTTAGGAAGGCAAGCAAATTAATTTTGTACTGAAAGTGTGGCTTAACTGAGTGAAAAAAAAATCAAAGCAACGTGCAAAACTCATGCAAAATCAACAATTTCCATTTCTCATGCAGGGGACAGACTTTTGTCATGCCAAGTACATCCATACAAAGAGAAAACTACAGCCAGATCATCAAAATAGAGTGCGAAGTTGAGGTCTCCTTTAAAGGAGGTTTGAATGTATTCTGAATAGAGTCAGTCTAGCTACTTTAAGATCTTGGGGGAAAAAAATCTAAAATAAGATGAAGCAGAAAACCATTTTCACACATTAAACTAATGCCTTAAGGAAACACTTATCTGGAACAATTTAGTGTAAAATAACTTTTTTATTTTACCCCAACTAAAAGGCAAAGAGCCCAGACACCGGGTTGCGGGAAACCGAGAGAAGCAGAGGCTGCAGTGCGGGACTGACCGTTTGCGGCGTGGCTGTGAGGGTCTCCATTTCTTCGTGTGTTAACCAGACATTTCCCGTGGTCTGAGATGACCCCAGAGCACCACGCACATCCAGGCAAGGGGAGCAGGGACAGAGAGGAAAGGTGGCAACGCGTGAGCAACAGGTGCAGAGGGGAGCAGGAGGAGGCAAAGGCTGCTCTTCTTAGGTTTTTCATTTTAAGTGTCCATACAGAAAATGGCAGAACATTAACATGGGTGCATCCCTTTTTAAGAATACTCCACCTTACCAACCCAGGGTTGTCAATAACTCAAGAAGAACAGGATATGATTTCTAGGGCTTGGGATGGTATGCTTACCACCTGGCAATGGCATATATAAAGAGAAGAAAATATATTCTCCACTTTGGAAAATTCTGAATAATTCTCAATTATTAATTCAGTATATTTAAAAGGTTCTTATCCAAAGCCTAACAACGAGTACAGGACAGAGTCTTACTCTGAATTACAGTAAGACTATTCATGAGCAAATGCTCCACAGTGGCCAGGCCTTCTCAGTAGAGGGAAGTGATGAGGAAGGGAGTCCAGCTGAGTGAATAAAGAAGATTGCCAAACAATATGCCAAAAATAATGGCACCATTTGACAACAAAAGCCAGATGCTATTTAATAACAAAAGCCAAACTTCACATACGAATTTGCCTTATGTGAAGTCTATTCTTCATCGCTGCTTATTAAATTGAATCCAAAAGAAGAAAAATGAAGTTTTATAAAAACTTTGGAAAAACCACAGCAGCACTTCGCTTCTAGAAAGGCTGCTCTAGCATGAAACCATGGGGGCAAGGTAGAGAAATCTGATACTGTTTGTGAATCGCCCCACTGAATAGAGGCTATCTGAGCAATAAGTAAGAAAAGGCTTAAGGTACATTACCCTCATTTTTCACTTAATAAAAAAAAGAAAGTAAGAAAGAAAGAAACTATTAATGCTTCTTCTGTGTGATAACACTGAGCCATGAATTGTGCCCTGAACACAGGGAATTGTGTCTGTGAGGCTTTTCCTTTCAATAACAGGAGTTGATTTCTGCTTCAGAGTGGACCAAGAGCAAAGAGTGGGAATTAAGTCAACGTAGACAATATGACCTTCAGAAATCAGGAGTTTCCCTACTCTTATCTCTCAGCAACCATTCATGTTTCTATTAGGTTAGTCTCTAACTTTTTAAGGACTTTTAAGGACTTCCCACATGAAGAAAAATTGTATGGCAACAGATTTATAGACTCCTTAAAATTCTGAGCTCCCCATAGTTTTACAGCCCCTAGGATGGAAAGCACTGATAGGCCAAAGAGGTCAAATACAGCCAAACTCCAATTACAATGTGACTGGCCGTTTAATCACCTCCAACCCTCCCCCATGTGTGCAGAAAATTGTTCACAAATTGGAATTTCAGGGAAGGGAGAATTAAATTCTTTAGGGACCGGTTTTGATGAACGGGTAATAACCATCTGTTATTGGTATATCAACTGCATCAAAACGGGTGCTTCTAAGGTACCTGGAACAGCAGGTTCTCTGCAGAGACAAGAATCTTACCCTTTAAAATTCTATATCCACATGCAAAAAAAATGGATGAGTCCACACATACAAGTGAAAGAAACTAGACACAAAAGAGTAAATACTGTAGGTTCCCATATATATTAAGTGCAAAACAGATAGTACAAGCATCTGGTGTTAGAAGGTAGGGGCTGACCTCTGAGGGAAGGAGTAGTGGCTGGAAGAAATGGGCAGGCATTCGGAAGCCCCGTATCTTGACAGGTATTGGGCACAGAAGACTGTTCAGATTTTGTAAATTAACTGAACTGTTTTTTAAAAACAATCACACTTTTTATATTACAATGCCATTCTAACCAGGCTTTTACAAACATATTTAATAAAGTACCTATTAACCATTTAATTCTCACAATTTAAAGTTCTAATAGCTTTGAATGCTAAGATTTAAATTAAAACGCTACTAGATATGTTCACAAAGGACTGGACAAGCAACATAAACAGGGAGATGGTATCTTCAAAGAAGTTTTCCAAAAGAATAAACAAATTTTCCCTTTGAACGTACCGTTCTTGATGTAGGAGGAGCTGAAGGACTGGTGAGCGACATGATTTCCTGAATTGCCAGCCTCAGCTTTAGCCGGTGCAAAGGGTTGCTGATGCCAATTTCACGCTGTATCTCAGTATCTGACAGGGCTGACATGATAGCCCCACTCTTCACATTTGCTCGGCAGGCCGCCACGTACCAGGCTGGCATCCCAACCCAGAGCTGGAGACAGAAAAGAGTAAAGTCCAAAAGTTGATGTATAATCTATGAAATGGAATAATAAATTCACCACATGCAGCGCAATCAACTCAGAAGCAAACGGATATACCTCCAGCCAAACGACAACAGTGGGCCCATCCCATTGTGCAAAAGGTAAGCCTTGCCTCCGAGCTTCCTCCAGCAATTCATGCCTGCAAATAATAAGATATTCAAAACTTAAAAATCACTTTTATGTGCATATGTAAAACAAGTTACAAAGTATTATTTTTCTTCAATCTTCTACATCTGTGGTATCCTTGATACTGTCCATGTAATGCTAGGTTTGTCGATGCTACAGAGAATGCCTGAATGAACCAGTGACACCACGTGACTCTCTAGAGAATCACCTCCTTAAAGAACTGAAGAATTATGACCAACTTTAAAACAACCAGCCACCTTCATATCCAAGGTGTATCTCATCTGGGGTCCACAGATGCCCTTTTCTGTGAGAGCCTCTCGAAAATGTGAAGGAAGGCAAAAAAAAAAAAAAAAAAGAAAACCATGGAGGAAGGAAAGAACAAGTAGATTTTTAACACTAATAATGGTCTAAGGTAGCAAGCAAGTTATGAAATGGAATTTAGCTGAATTCGACGCTGCTATTTAGGTGAATAAATTAAGTGACTCAATTAGTCACTGGGTCATCGTTTGGTTTAATCCAGAGGCTTCACATTCTAATGTTTAAATGCCAGCAGCTTGCATGGGTGCACAGGGTAGACCAGCAAGCCCAGCACTAGCGCACCCAGCCACTACAGGGAAGCAAGCAGGGCGGTGCCAGGCTGCACATGCTTAATTTGATCAGAAATATGCCATATGCTCTATCTTAAATATTGAAACTGTAATTCTTAATATCTTGAAAATTATTCTGCCTACTAATAACATAATTATTTAAGAAATAAAACAAAGTTCTTAAATGTGTCTTACTCTCAAGTGTGGTTTTCTCTATCAGGTTTTCAAAGGGATACTGATCATTTTAAAAATGAAAACCACAAGGGAGAAGACAGGATGAGGGCCGAAAGGACAGGCGCATTTAGCTTGCATTCATATACGTCACTGAGTTCCTGAGTCAGGTTTAGTCAGTTATTTCTCTGCAACAACTCCTGCAGAACATACCAAAGAATTTTTTACTTTTAAAGATAAAAAGCAGCTTCTGAATAAATTTAAATAGTAGTAGAAGACTTTCCTTAAGACTGTAAAGTCTAGGTACAATTAAAGCTCACCTTTTAAGGAAAATGTTTCATGCACATTTCAAATTGCTGTTTCTTAAGTTGGGCTTAGGTTTCCGGGGCACAATAAAAATCATTTAGGAATAACTGTACCAGAGAATGCAACAAATATTTCAATATCTCAAGCAGGATTAAAAAATGACATTTTCTGAATTTTAAAAAAGAGCAAAATCATCCATAAATAAAAGAAACCAAGTCCCTTGACATAGTGGGGACCTGCAGTGAGTAAAATGTGACTTTCTGCATCCTTCAGACACCTTCACCTCAAAGACAGCTGCTATATCTGATTTTAAAAACCTGTGTAGGTCATACTAAAGTAACACAAATAATTCCTCAGCAAACCCCGTCCCAGTGAGCAATGTGAACTCTGGGGATGCCACCAAGGACTTCCCTGTGGTCAGGTCAGGAGGGAAACAAGGAATACGGGGTTTTAAATGTTCCTTTCATTCCATTACGACTACTAACATTTGGTGTGTATTGTTCTGGACATACCTATACCCTCCGTCACTGCAACCCGGAGACTCGGGGAGTTAGGGGCCAGCCCAGGCCTGCCTGTCATGGCTCCCTCTCTTACCAGGCCAAACCTGGAACCTGACCCCAGCCTTCACCCCAGGCAGGAAGGAGAGTCCCCTTTCCCTGGTCACCTGGGGAAGGCCCCTCTGCTGTGGGAAGAGGAGTGCACCCTGATGCTGTGCAGAGGAAGGGGAGCGGGAGGCACAGAGTCCCAAGGGATGCCTGGGGCAGCCCCCACCCCCACCCTGCCCCTCATCTGCCCCTGGTAGGTGCCTGCAGCTTGAACAAAGACATGTCTTTTTCACCTGATCAAGGAATTGCATTTCTTTTGCCTGCTACTGAGAATGCCCTAACACAGGAAGTCAATTTCCTTAATCTATGACATGCATAAATTAATAACTATGAAATTTACCCGTATGATGACTTTCTAATAATTAACCATCCATTTTCCCCTATTTTCCTATATATAGCTGCCACTAATGAATATGACAGGAATTTAACTCACAACAACCCCTAAGAGGATGAGGTGTTCTTTAATAGGCCAATTTCTACATAACAAGAACTCCATTAGCTATGACAGCTTAAAACACAGTAACTACAGGTGACGGGACTCTTCTAAAATGCCTCTGCTTCCTAAATCTCCAAAAGCAATGAGCTCCTTTTTGAAGACTGAGTTGTATACCAACATCCTTTGGGGAGACTGAAAGGTACACCATTTGCCGTGGTGCTCTGGCTCCAAACCACTGGGCCAGAAGTCAACCTAAGAGCCAGCAGGATCCCTGCAGTTCTGCATTCCTCCCTCTGCCGTTAGACACGGCACTCCACGGCACAGCGCTCCACGGCGCTCTTTGGCCTTCCTCGGCCTGCACCTTCAGTCCACAGAGAACCACCAGGGAAGCCAGCCTCGGGGTGACCCTGCCTCTTTTGCAGTACAAAACTGACTGTGCCTGCTGCAGCTGGTTTTACACAGTATGAAACAAGTTCACCTGGGAACCTGATCTTCGAGGGATTAAATACTGGACCAAGGATTGATTTTAAACAATCCTGCTGTAAAGGGGCATGTTTCCTAGCCTTTAAAAATAAACCTAAGAGCCAAAGGAGAAAGATATTTTTGAAATATGCTAAATTTTATGGGGAATAGGAACACATAAGACAGAAAGATCATGGAATTTGTGACTAATGACAACTTTTTATGATAAAAACTTAAGCCTAATGGTAAAGTTGTTTTATTAATAAGAAGTAGGCATGAGCTTCTGCTGACCAAATACTATATAAGGGATACAAAGGAAGCACTTTCTCTTTACTGTCCAAACTAAATACAATGCTTTATTTTTATGGGACTTAACATCTTAAATACCATGGCTCCTTGTACAAGGAGTTAGCTCAGTTTTATTTCATAAATATGGCCTTGCCATTTAGGCAAAACACGCCTGATGTCCCATCACCAGAGGGTACTGAAGGAGTTTCTCAGGAAATGCATGTTGTCACCCCGAGGTGGAAATGGCCAGAGCACCGAGTCAGTATTTCTCATCAAAATCAGAAGGATAATCCTGGAAAACTCAATTTAGAGCCCATGGTTGGCGACAACCAACACTGTCCATTTCCGAACACAACCCTCAGCAAATCAACCAAATCAACTTACCCTGGAATCACACTACAACATCAAAAAAGGAGAGGTGGGAAAAGATCAGTTACAAGACAAAGTTACCTAAAGAGACTGAGTTTAAATAATACCAGGGAATGCTACAGATGTTGTAGAGAAACTGTCCGACCTGCTGGACACCAGTAGCATCTTCGGGTAGGGAGGCACTCAGCAATGTCCAGCACCTGTGTCCAGTGAGCTCTTTCATGCATCATGCATAAAACTAGAAAATCAGCTCTCCACAACATTCGTTAGATCCTCGAGAATTCTCCAAAAGTGAATCAGTTTGGCTGTACAAATTCAGCCATTGAAAGAAAACTTAATACATTAAATCGGAGGTTAATAAAAAGAAATTACTCCTGAGAAACATATTTTCCTTCTTAAATCTATATATAATGCCAAATACTAAACTGTATTCACACAACACCTTTTCTGGGTAACGCAAACATTTTTTCACATTTATAAATAAAGTAATTTTCCTAAACTCAATTTTACCCTAGGCTGATGACAGTAACCAAGAACTAAACTACCCACTGCAGGAAGACAAGTAACCTTTGTCCTTTGAAATTTTCGCTGTTAGGTGACTAGGACATCCCAGGACATCCCAGAACCTGCACATGCACCCCACCTGTAACTATGAAGGACCAAGAACGACCCAGCCTGAGATGCTGAGCTACAGCTCAGCTAATGTCAACAGTCAGAAAGCAGAGCCGGATGCATCAATTACACACCCACACACACACACACACACAGCACCCTGATATTTAATCACAGGTTAGGGCAGTACTCAAATAAAGGCTATCTGTAGTCATCAAGTACTCAAGCATACTTCCTTAGAATTACAAAGTAAATTAAAAATAAAGAGTGACCTATTTTTGCCAGCTTATGCTTTTTAATTCTACATGATATACAAACTTGGGGGGGTAGGATGGAGGGACCATGTTACACTGCCACAAAACTTACTGTTTCTATTGTAAGTTTGAGGACATGAAGTAAAACACATTAGCAAAATCTAAGGCAGAAAATTTTCCTAGTCTGGTTCCAGGAGGCAAAAGGCCTGGCTCTAATATTACATTTCATATAGCCAAATGGCAGCTACCCAGGTTATTTTAAAACATTCTCAATATAACTCAAATACAGCAATTTTCCAATCAGATATTTCTACTAAGTGGGTTATACAAGTTTCCATTTACAGGGAATCAGAAGGTTGAGTACTACTATATAGTATTGTTAGCACAACAGCATTTCACCTGGATATGATCAATGTATATCTTCAAGATATATGAGTTCTGAGAAGAGAACTAAAATGAGGAAGACTTTCATAACTAATCCTATGAAGCAGAAAAAACAACTGGCAACGTGAGGGGCCATAGGCCAACTGGGCTCCAGTGGAGAGGCCCCGAGGACTCAGTGCAGTTCCAGAGGCCGGAGCCTCCAGCCCCACATTCCAGACCAGTGTGAGGTTCTTCTGGGCACTAGGATGGTCACATGAATTTTCTCATAGTCGGATTTACCGAAGAATCCATTGACTGGCTACCCTCTGTTCTCAAAGCCATGTGCTATCATCCTGTCATCTGCTCTCAATCTTCTTTCCCATTATCAGGTTCAGCTGTTACCTCTTAGACTATCAACTGCCTGTTTTGTTACAGAAGTGGGATTAGTTTTGTTTTTTATTTGTCAGCTCCCTGGGCTATTATCTTAGCCTGTCCGGCTCACCTGCTTGAATAAAGTTCTGAATTGGGTCCACCAGCATACACCAGTTCTGTATCAGGGAAGACCCATAAATATGTGCATAGACTCTTCCTTGTTTCCCTTATCCTCAGCCACCACCACGCCTGTGCTCCTTTGTTGAAAACTATTCCATCAGTTATTGCTTATTTTCAAAATTAGGACTTAGTTTAGAATTTTAATTTAATAAATAGACTATACAATCCAGAATCTAAGACAAAAGTATAGAATGTTCAAAAGACAAATTGCAGCCTGATCAGTGACCGTTTCCTGACTGAGCCTGGGATGGACAGCAAGTATTGGGAACTGGGGGCTGCACACAGCCGGGGAAGACCACCGGCACGGCTGTAGGCACTCTCCCGGCATTATCCCATTTGATCTGCAAGAAGCCCTCTGAGGCCAGCGCTATTGTTAATCCTGTTTTACAGATACAAAAATTGAGGCAGAGGGATGTGACGTGACCTATCCAAAGTCACAAGGCTATTACTTGCCGGAGCTGGAACTCAGACTCAAACACCCCGAGGGCTGAGCCCACCTCTTAACTAATCACATCTCCGAGGCTGAGAGTGGGGATCCCACAGCAAGCTCTGCAGAATTTCAGAAATGCTCCAAGTGCTCAAGAAGATACAGTTAAAAAAGGCTTGAGGCCTCTGGTGTACCCAGCAGCTAGAAAGTGCAGAGGGAAATTCCAGAAAGGAAAGAACCAGAGAATGAACCCCAAATTCTTTGTAAAATCTCTGCCCAAACTTCTAGCCCTATAATTATGGGGGGTGGGGGGGACAGACTCCAAGCAGTCCAGCTAGAAGTACTAAACTTTCAGAGTTTTGAATTTGAATTCAATCAAGTTAACCAACTTGACAAAGGAAAAAACAACAACAAAAATCAATAGTCTCTACAACGTGTCATACATAATGCCCAGGATATGATCTGAAATTACGAGACATGAAGAAATCACAAAATGTCACCTATATTCAGAGAAAAGGCAATCAATGAAGATCAACCCTGAAATAATTAGGATATAAAAATTTTAAAGCAACAGTTATAGCTATGTTCAATGTCTTATAGCAAGTTATTTGCAAAACCTTAAAGAAAACCAGTACTTTGGCTTCTCGGCACAGAAAGTTTCTCCATCCGTGGTGACCACCCCATGATCCTTGCATAAACCCCAGGAGAGACTGGGCTCATCAACAGAAGCAAAAGAGAAATCTGGAATCAACACAGATGTTCAGAAACCAGAAAATGGGCCGACCTAAGCAGACCCTTCCTCATTCCCTTAATTATCTTTTATCTGCTAGTTTCTCAACCCTCAAACAGTAATGCCACCACCTTACATGTCTCATACATCACGCCTTTCTCCATTTTCTCATGTATTTCTCAGTATTTTCAAATCCTTGACCTCACTGGACCTTGTGAGGTAGGTAGGGGAAGGACTATTACATGTGTTTGATGAGTACATTGAAAACCTCAAAATAAAGTGATTTACCCATGGTCAAAAAAAAAAAAAGGCTTTAGGTTAATCTTTCACAAAGTAAGTATATACATAGCTAGATATGAAAGTTAATAAATACACATTAGTTAAAAATAAGACATGACTGCAAACTTGTTCAGTGAGGTGCTGAAATCATTAATTAAAAGAATGGTGGGGAATAATTAAAAGAAGCTTACTTTTTCTGAAGTTTGCGGTGCTTTTCAGCCTGTCCTCCCAGTTTGCTAAGTCCCAAGTTATCCTGAGATGCATTATCTGCCTCGGAAACACCAGCTAGAAGGAAGAAGATTAGATAAAAAATTTAAAGTAAGTCAATATAGCAAACCTGTGTGTGTGTTTAAGCAGTAAATATATAGAAGAGTATTTGCCATATACAGAGTGAAATCACCTCTAAGGCTAAGTTTCTGACTAGACAACCAATGTAAAAAAACACTCAAGAGACAGCAGAAGACAACCAAAGCTATAGGCTGAGCCCCCAATCTTGGGATTTAATCATACGAAACTTAACCCCACAAAGGATAGGTCAAGCCTACTTAAAATTAGGCCTAAGAGGCCCCAAGAGAAGCTCTTTTGTTGCTCAGACATGGCCTCTCTCTCTCTCCAGCCAACACAACAAGCAAACTCACCACCCTCCCCCTGTCTACATGGGACATGACTCCCAGGGGTGTGGACCTTCCTGGCAACGTGGGACAGAAATCCTAGAATGAGCTGAGACTCAGCATCAAGGGATTGAGAAAACCTTCTTGACCAAAAGGGGGAAGAGTGAATTGAGACAAAATAAAGTGTCAATGGCTGAGAGATTCCAAACAGAGTCGAGAGGTTATCCTGGAAGTTATTCTTAAGCATTAAACAAATATCACCTTGTTATTCAAGACGTAATGGAGAGGCTGGAGGGAACTGCCTGAAAATGTAGAGCTGTGTTCCAGTAGCCATGTTTCTTGAAGATGATTGTATAATGATACAGCTTTCACAATGTGACTGTGTGATTGTGAAAACCTTGTGTCTGATGCTCCTTTTATCTACCTTATCAACAGATGAGTAAAACATATGGAATAAAAATAAATAATAGGGGGGACAAATGTTAAAATACATTTAGTTTGAAATGGTAGTGATCAATGAAAGGGACGGGTAAGGGGTATGGTATGTATGAAATTTTTTCTGTTGTCTTTTTATCTCTTTTTCTGAATTGATGCAAATGTTCTAAGAAATGATCATGATGATGAATATGCAACTATGTGATGATATTGTAAATTACTGATTATATGTGTAGAACGGAATGATCAAAAGTTAAGAATGCTTGCATTTGTTTGTTGTTACATTTTTTTTTAATTTAAAAATTAATTAAAAAAAGAGGCAGCACACTTCCTAAATCCAAGAGAAGTGAAATTATTCAGGGCAAATAAATACTAACCATTGATGTCTGAGTCACAAAGGTCTCAACTGAGAAAACGAATGCCTCCTCAGCCAATGCTGCCCAGAGAATAGAGAGTGGGGGGCAGGACAGATGCTGGGGGGTCGTGCTGGGTGTGCAGCAGGCACACACAAGGCAGTCCCCTCCACTCCCACTGCAGACTGGTTAGCAGTATGCTGAGAATCAACCAACCTTGTCCTAACAATTCTTTGCCACCTTGCCCAGGTCGACCCTTTTCTTTCTTGCCAAACAAGCGGCCAATAGAAGACTTGATCCCCTTCTTCTTTGGAGCTTTGTGCAGCGAGTCCTGGCTACTGTTACTGCTGCTGGGGTTGCTCACATGACCGTCCTGTGAGCCTGTCGAGCTGGGACCAGAGAAGACTGTTTCACTGCTACAGGCCTTATCACAATAAAACATTCCATTCACATTAACTTACACAATTTTTTAATACATGCTCTTCAGACTGCATAACAAACATTTCAAGTCTTTTCCACAGACCTTCCTCATAAAATGCACCATGCAGCAGAAATGAAGGCTCCCAGTGATATTAACCTGGAGACTTGTTTTTGGGAAGCTGAGATGCTCTCCGACTCAGAGCTCTCCTTGAGAGGAAGGCCTGACTCCTAACCATCTAATGCACGACTGATGCATCCACCTCAGGCTCATCTGTCAAGGAAGACGGCTCCCAGGCTAGCCAAGCAAAGCACCAGGCAGCAAGAGCAGAGTCTTGGGCTTCAGAGAAACCTGAATTACGGAGCCCCGCAGCAGTTCTAGAAGCTCGGGAGATGTACCCGCCTCCCGACTGCCACCTGCCTCATCTGAGAACGCGGGCGTCATTAATACACCCGCAAGGCTGTCACAGAGTTTAAACCACGGGCCCACCAGCACATGCTGCCTGGTACAGAGCAAAAGCCCAATAACTGGCCTTTTGAAAAAGGAGCACATTAGTAACAACGTTCACTGTTTCCTGTAGGGGAACCTCTTGAGCACTGGGGGAGAAGATGTGGCCCTCTCCCCAAAGGCTCTGTAGAGCACACAGACCGTGACAGTGCTCATTAGAGACGTGCTTGGCACATTCTCCTTCAGTGATGGAAAGACACTGCTCAAACTAGGCAACTGTGTTTTGCAATTTGTAGACTCTGAAGAAATGAAGTTTTTCTAAAATTACTAATATAATTTAGCTTTCTTTCCATATGAACTTCATCCAGTGCAGATTCTGCTGAATTTCACAAGTCCTTGAGTATGCTAGGCAACATGGGTAGATGCTCATTTTAAGTAAACGCAACTGAATTAATGGGCATCTTTTTAGAAAAAAGAGGTATAGATTTCTTAAAACTGAAAATAAGAAATCAAGGGTGTTTCCAAAAGGACTGTGGGCCCACAGACAGCACAATCCTTACTTTCTTAAGTCCCTGATATCCTCGTGGCTGACAGTGTGCAAAGCGCCTTTGTGCAGCCTGTCCAAGCAGAGCGACCTCGGGGAGGCAGGTGGAGATGTTTCACATTTTATTGTTGTCTTGTCATCTCGTACCTCTTCCCTGGAAGCTGGCAACTGAGGGAAAGAGGTAAGCATAAAATCAGTTAACATGTGGACCATAACCTTATTTGAAAATCTCAGCCATGCTTCCTGCCCAGCATCTAAAGCCTGCGTTTGGTCCAGTGCCACTTTAAAGGAAGGTCTGAGCCATGAGAAGCAGGACCAGGTAGCACAGAGAGCAGAGCAGAGCAAGACTCTAACCTGCCTCTGTATGAAGTAGTGCTGACCCCCAGTTCCACCCAGGCAGCACAAGCTCTGCCCTCTCTAGTCTGCAGAGCAAAAGGACAATCCTGCAAGGGTCAGCAAGGATGTGAACCACACCTGAAAAAGGTGTCATCACAGAGTTTAAACAGCATTAACCCCCATAGGTAAAAAACCAAAGACGAGTGTTTTATTTCTCTCTGGATGTCATTCAAGAGAAACACTAGAGGGCGTGAAAATTTCTGGGGCAAAACTCAATACTTTTGTGTCTAGGGGGGAAATAAGGCAAAATCAAAAACAGGGCATGGCTTGGACCATGCCCAGTCACTATTTTTTCCCTATGACAGACTTCATCCCATATGGGAAGTATAGTAGTTGTGCAGAACAATCTTATTTAATAATATAATTATTAGAATCTATAATGAGTTAAAAAAACGATAATGAAAAAGAAAAAAAGAACAAGAAAATGTACCCAACCCCTCTACCCTCTGGCTTGTATTTTTCAGTACTATTTGAATTGTCTGAAGTGCTTTCATACAATTTAAAAACATTTTGTTCAATATGGCTTAGATAAAATAATCCTAGCTTTATCATAAAAAACAAATCCCTTTCAGATGCGAATGTCTTGTTTTTGTAAAGGAATGAGAGTCTGCCTAAGTGCTGGGGAAGGAGGGTAGTGGGGACAGATTCATCCCTTCAGGGTCCAGGCTGGTCTTATTTCTAAATCTGGGCTTCGTGTTTGTTCTTGAGGCAAAGACAGACTACATGAAGCCATACGCATGGCTGACAGTCCTATGAACAGCAAGACTTGCAGGATCAGCTCAGGTGTTCTAGAGGGTTATGTGAAGTTTTCTATGCTACAGCAGCCCCTCACTGGCTGAGTGAGGACCCAGTATATGACCATGCCATGGGCTACGCTGTTCTAATCTTAAAAAGTTGTAGGATGAATTCTGTACCCTGTCACACATTCTAATTGCAATAATAAGATAGCGAAAACTATACAATGACTAAAAGTTATCAACACGAAAATTAACGGAAATAATATTTTAAATTCAGGTTAAAAAAACACTTGTACAAGTAAAGATCAGCCTAGGGGAGCAACTACATGACTCAGTGTAAAGTCAAAGTGACAGGGACCAAACCCTGCCAAGCAGTGAGCACCCAGCCAGGCCTGCTCTCCCACAGGAGGGTGCTGCCATCCCATGCTATCACCCACACAGCTCCTGCCTACAACCTTTTTCAGACCTACTAGAATTGTAAGGCCAAGAAAGCACAGAAGCCATCAGTTCTGAAAAAAGCAGAGTAAGGCACCTGAGCATATTGCATGCTGGCCACCAGGCACAGTACCCAGCTCTGCACACATCTCTGCTTTAACCCTGATACCCTCCCAAGGACAAGGCTGCACACAGGAGCTGGGTCATTGTGCCTGATGTAAGTCAATGTGCTACATTTCCTTCACTGAGAACATGTGGCTACCAAAACAAAGGAAATACTAAGACAAGCCAGCTGGACTGAAAGATGTGCCTGTGGTCTGCTGCTGGTATCAGCTGCTCATCTCACCGTGGCTCTGTGAGCAGGCCCAGGCCTGCAGCCACCTCGAGGGGTACTGCCCACCCATGGGCCCTTCACTGCTCCCGCTGAGCCCACGTCCAAGTGTCAGAGATACTTGGAGGGCTGACCTGTGAGGCACCATCAGACAGGTGCAGGGACAGACTACAGGCCAGGGCATAAACATGAGTAGGTAGAGACTTGAGGTCAGCATGAAGAAAATCCACTAACCATACCCAATCCTTAACCAACTTCCTTTGAGAACGAGGGGGCCCAATCACAGCTGTCTGTAAGCAGAAGAGGCCCTGGCCTCATCCTCCCTCTGTCAGGGATGCTTGTAAGGGAGACCAAAGCAGCTCCAGGAAAGTAAGGACAGGTGGTGAAGTATCTAAGCATCCAGGTTCTGAAATCAGACAAATGCGAGCTCAAATCCGCACTGCTCTACTGACTGTGTCTCGGAAGCACCAAGCGACCTCTCGAGGCTTCATTCTCCGATCTGTAAAATGGGGACGACCACCATGCCTATATCTCACAGGGAAGTCCGAGAGGATTAAATGCAATCACAGGTTGGCAAAGTACTCAGCATGTGCCTGACATTCATTAAGAGCTTATTAAATACTATCTACTATTATGACTGTTAAAGTTGCTTTTCCCCAAATCTAAAGCATTTGGCTCTGCTTCAAGACTTTATTTTTAAAAAGCCATATCTATTATGAATAAATATGCAATAATTAGAAGGCAAAAAAGTGGGAGGAAAAACCAGTTTGTCTCAATATTATCTAAAAACCAATAACAATCTATTTTCAACAGACCAAATCACTGTACATGAAGTGTTGGATAAGTTTAAGCATTTTAATTAGCTTCAATTATTCAAGATTCTGTAACTACACAGTGCTGCATTTATGTAAAATATAACATGTACTTTTCAATACATGATGAAGAAACAAAGATATGCCAAATTACTAAATATGTTACCTTTCTACGATGTTTCCTTAAATCACTAGGCTGACAGATGCATGAAAGAAATGAAGAGAAACCAGATTTACTGTACACTTTGAAGTTAAAAATTCAGGATCAGTACAGGCAAGTATATTAAAATGAAAATGACAGGACAGACATATAAATAAGATTTTGAGAAAATGTAACTGGAAACAGAACATTCATCAACATAAAATTTAAATATAAATTATTGAGATTTATTACAGAAACACTATAGATTATTACTCATAGCAATAAAATACTATTACAACATATTCCATTTATTAAAATAAGGCACTCTATATAACAAAGGGCCCTAATAATTATCTATTCTAAGCCAAACCTGTCTATAATTTCATTTTCATTAACAAAAAATACATACTACATGTTACAATACTTTTATTGATGAAAAAGTTATGGCAACAAGTTATGGAACAAACCTATTATTAGTTAACCACCTTTGGGATAATAATGTGCTATAATGCTTGAAATCCTTACCTAGAATTTGACTTACAACTTCTCAAAGACAAATTTAATGCTTAAAGCAAGGTACCCTGTGAAAATATATAAGAACAAAAAGCTAGCATAATAGCAGGTGGATCAATCTTTACATTCTATGGCTCATATATTTCAATAAAAAAATACTTTGTCTATTAAAGACATTATTAGCAGTGCATTTCCAACAAGCTGATAAGATTCATGATCCCGAACACAAGCAACAAATCCAAAATGTGTACTGTTTAGTAACGCTTCCGTTAATTCTACACTGGATTATGTCTTTATAAAAGAGCTATTTCATCTATGAACCACACAGATCCTACATAATTTGAGTAAAAGCACTCTGAAAACTGTGTATATATCATGCTGATATGCATATCTGTCATGCGTTAATTAAAATTCATCACTACTGGGGAAAAAAACCTTTTTAATGAGAAATGGAGAGAAATCCACTAATAAGTTCATGATCTATCACAGATTCAAACCTTCTCAACCAACACACTGCTACCTGGTTACCTAGGCTGTGAGAAACCGCTTTAGCATGGGGTGGACCTGGGGTGGGGGGTGCTGGGTGAATAAACTACAGACTGAAGGGCATCTGAGGTCTGGATTAAAAATGAATCTGTAGATAGCTAAAATAATCAGAAAAGCAAAAGGCTGATACAGAAATCAAAACCCATGATGGAAGCACTGAGACTGTAGACCAGCACAAAAACAGGGGAAAAAATATAACTGTTTTTACAAATTCTCTTGAAGGATACAAACATGAAATCACAAATGAAATTGTCAAAAAGAGTTTAAAATATATGCTACTGATGTGAGTTATAAAAATAGTAAGTAAAATTATAACCCATAGCAAACTTTAAAATCTGCTCTATAAACACTTGTTAAAATGTACCTGGAAATTTGTTGCTTTTTTGTATATATGTTGTATTTCACAATTAAAAAAAGTAAAAAAAAATAGTAAATCAAAATATCACCAATTAGACTGGCTACCCCTCTATATGCCACTAAAGTGATCCAAGGTTGATTTAATCACGTGCTGGCTAAATGCCACTAAATGAAAATGGATAGTAACTGAAAAAATTGTAATGGATGGAAGTACAGTTAAACAGCACAATATTGTAAGTATGACTTCATATAGTAAACAGGTGGCGTAATTACAAAATCTAAACTAAATACACCAGAAAATAATAAAACATTCTTCAGTGTTGCAGACTGTGTTACTGAACATTGTAAGATCATCACATTTCCAGAAATGACTCTGGGCAGACACAAAAAAACAAAACAGCCCATACACTTTCTTAGGAAGCCATAAGGCCACCTGGTTTTTAATTGATAGAGTCCTGGAGGATCTATCAAGTTTTTTTTTTAGACTGCACATTCCTTACCGTCAGTCGGACCACCCTCATGTAAAGAAGGCACTTCTCCCTCTGAACATCTGTCTATATGCTAGGATGTCTGTCTACATTAGTCTTACTTCTGTTAGACTGTCTATTCCTAAAAAACAAAACATTTCCCCTCTGGCTTGCTGTCCCTTGAACAGCCACCATGCACAAAGTTACAAAAATAAAAGTTTCTGATGAGTCAATGACATACTAAACTGGTAATCCCAAGAGTAAAATTAATTTGACACATGCCATTTGTTGAATGATTAAAATGCAAGCTAGTTTTCAAAATCTTAAACCTCAGAACAATGCATGTACTTGAATTTCTTCTGGATAAAAAAAGCATATATATTCATAGTGTCCAAGAGTTAAACAGGTGGGTGTGGGGTGGAGGGGCACCATGGGAAGAGAAGGCAAATGCTTACTAGGGTCATGATGCCGAGCCTGTCCACTTCCCGGGCCGGGCTGTGCGGAATCCTCCTGGGGGTGGAGCGACCGCTGCCTGGCGGGGAGGAGCTGCCAAGCGACGAAGCAGGGTAAGGTGGGATGGAGCCCAGTGATCTAAAACGACCAAGGTTGTCCAAACTCCCACTGCCAACCCTACTTTCAATCTCCTCTGCCCGCTGCTCTGTGTTTTCCTTTTCTTCTTGTATCAACCTAAAATGAAACAGACAGGTCAGCCTTATTAGCAAACAAATTAATGTTTAGCAAGTGTCCTACTTTATACCTTTTTAGTAAACTGAAATTTAGAGCAACATTAAGTAAATCTTGCACCGAGTCTGAAGTTGTTGCTGATATAATTCACGTATGATTTTACTTATATTTACGCTAAGTGGCAACTCTTTCCAAGACTGCAACCTTACCAAATGATGAGGTGCTCAAAATTTACAATCCTCACCTCCCCTGTGCTTATAGCAAAGCTGGACATTCATCTATCAATTTCTTTGACTGGCAACCAGGAACTCTGACACAATCAAGGAAACAGCCCCAAAAGCAATTAGGAACACTTAACTCTCTAGACTAGAAGAAAACATTGATTTTTTATTTTTAGTTTAAATTCAATCTAAAGTATTCTCTTGATAGAATTCTCTGCTAGCCTCATCTGAATTTCCTGATTAGTATCAGCTGTGCTATGGTAATTTGAAAATTCAAGACTAATGCTCTTCCCTACTAAGGTACTGTAGACAATTAAACAGCAGTTTTAACATTTGACTATGCCAAGAATAATAACTATTCTAATAATAAAATATAAGAACCTTGCAGCAATCTTTCCAGTTCAGGTTCTACTTATATATTATGAGTGTTCTTTTGTTGTGAACAGAAAAAACTCTAAAGCAGTGGTGAGAATGTACCATACTAGTTCAAATCACTGCAAAAGATAAATAAATAAATCACTTTAAACTAGCAATATATTGCAAAAAATAAAAATTGAATTTATATAATGCTTTCAGCTGTTTTTCTCATAATGATAGAGAGAGACCATCTCAAAGTTCTTCACCAAGTTAAAAATGGCACATGGCGAGTCAGTTTATGAAGTTAAAAACTAAGGTAGCAGAACCTACTTCTCACCTCAAGGCCAAAGCTCTCGTTGATGTTTATTCTGCAAAGCTTTTCTTCTCTACCTCATGCTCTCTCCAGGAAGGAGTGGGTATTTCTGCCTGTGTTATCAAGAACAAAACTGGGCAGCAGCTCTCCGAGCAACAGGTGAAGTGGCATGTGGGAAGCTCATCGAGGACTCAGACAGCCACCTCTCACCCACGCCTACAGAGCAGATCTTGGTGCGCTCCCCAGCGGTGCTGCTGCATCCCCAAACATTACCATGTGGGCAATGGTTAGCTAAAGCCCCTCACATCATATGGAGAATTATTTGGATTCCAATTCCCAGATAGCCAACTGTTCTATAAAGCTCCTACTATTCCTACAACAGTTCATACAAAAAGAACTTTAAAATACTCATGAGAGTATTTGAAAGTATCCAAACATATACCCTTTGCCCAGTCACTGTCCTTCAACAAACCACAACAAGTTTTCACATGAGATATTAATTGAATGCAAATATGAATGGGAAAATGGAAATCTGCTTAGCTGAACATCATGGTCAGGTTCATGTGTCAACTTGGTCAGGTGGTGGTGCCTGGCTGTTGAGAACATTTCATGGACTTAAATCATGATTACACCAGCTGTATCCACAGCTGATTGTGCTTGTAATCAGCTAAGGGGAGTGTCTTCTGCAGTGAGTGATGCTTAATCTAATCAACAGGAGGCTTTTAAGGAGGATTCAGAAGAGACAGTCACTCTTCCTGTTTCAGCCGGAGAGCCTCTCCTGTGGAGTCACCAGCTTCACAGCCTGCCCTATGAATTTGGACTCTTCCATCCCCACAGTTGTCCAGACAGCCTCTCCTGAGACTTCACTACAGACTTCATCAGAGTTGCCAGTTCGCAGCCTGCCCTACAGACCTTGGACTCTACATTCCCAAGGTTACATGAGACACTTTTATAAATTTTGTATCTACAGGTATCTCCTGCTGATTGTGTTTCTCTAGAGAACCCTAGCTAACACACTGAACCTTTATTCAGGTCACAATGTGCCTAGCACCTGGAAGCATGGCTCTCCTAAGGACACTGAGAGGTCAGCTTCCCTTCAGTGCTTAGGATGTAGAAGATGGGAGAGGATGATTAGAAGGGCTCCCTCTCACTTCAGACCCCATGGTCCAGCTTTTGTTTTGCCCATACACTGAGCTTTAAGTTTCTCCTAGAAAAGTCATATCACCAACTGGCACTGCCTGTGGAAACAAGCCTCAGGTCAGTTGCCCTCTTCTCAGTTTTCATTACACCATGGCACCCTACCCCACTGCACGTCTTTTATCTGCACTTTGGATTAGGGAGTCCTCCTGCCAAGGTGCCAAATTCCCACCAGCCATTTCCTCAGTGGGTTCTTTTTTTATGTGTCCCACCAAGTTCAACACTCCAGACCACAGGAATCAGCAGCCCCAGCTGTCTCCAGAAGCCCCATCTGGTATCTGATAAGCACCATGTCTCCTCTGCAGGGCTCTCTAGCTGTGTCATAAGCTTCGGGGGAAGGAATTTAACACCCTGCACCTTTCATAATGCCCTCCCCTCCTCAAAGAGAGGGGTGAGGACTGGGGACAGCATGCCCTGATTACTTAAACTTTATGAATCAAGGGCAACTGCAGGACTTAAAATTCTTAGAACAGAACTTAAGCCTGTCTTAATTATTGTGGAACATTTAGAAAACGTTTATAGTGTTCTGTTCCAGACTTTTCTAAGAGGAATGAAACTGAGATGAGATAAGCGATTGACCACGTCCACGAGGGCTGCTGACAGCCGCACGCACCTGATCTCTTTGTTGATGGCATCCAGCTGCTCCTGAAGCATCATGGCCAAAGTCTGCGCATCGGTTTGCCCACTGGGTGACAACAGATCAACGGAGCTGAGCAGAGTTTCCCTGTCATCTTCACCATCAGACACATCCACATCACTCTCAAATGCTTGTGCGACGTTTGCCAAGACACTAGCTTGTTGGGCACGTTCCCAATCCTGCTCATTAAGAGTTTGTACCTATAATTGGAAAAACCACATCTTAGCAAAGACTGGAAATAACAATGTTACTTATAAGAACTTAAAAGAAATCTACCACAGACTTTAAAAATTTTAGATGAAAGCCTAAGATTTTGGAAAAATAGGGCATGCTTATAAGTTGCTAACATCTGTTAAGCAAACAATACTTAACAAATGAGGGAAAGAGGATAATCTGTTACTTCACTAGCAGTCACAGTAATGCTTTCATATGGACAACAGTGAAATGACTGGGTTGGAAACAGAACCTAAGACCACACCTATGCCACTTTAGTCATGCTAATGGGAAAAAATCAGTTCACATCAATTGGGTTAACCTCAGTTGTGAAAACATTTTACAAGTGATTATCACGTAAGATATAACTAATATGCATTTAAAATCCTCTCTTTTTCTGAGTCAAGTACTAACAAGCAGTGAAAAAGGCAGAGAGGAGTAAAATGAAAAACACAAAGAAACTCTTCAAGTAACCTATTTCTATGTGCCCACATAAAGAGATGTCAGATTAAGTTTTCTAGAGAAATATAGCTTATGCAGAGAAGGCACCTCTCTGCTGAGATCCTCTGCAACAAAACTCTTCTGCATAATTAAAGAGTAATATCTGTAATCAAAATACATACATTTTTAAAAGGGTGTGTTGGCATAATCTAAATCAACCTTTCTGGATAGCTCATTTGAATGACCTAGACTTTTGGGATCTAGAGCAGGAAGGAGGCCTTGTAGCTCTGGGTAGCTTGGTGTAATGCTGGGGTACATCTCAGACTGTGGTGGGCTGATAATGGGAGGTGCTGGTAGAGTCCCTTGAGGATCCGCAGAGAAAAAATATATATAAATATACATATATTATAGTCTACTTGGTGATTGCCATCTGGCCTCATGACTTTCAATACCATTTGCTTGCTCTTGACACCCAATTTTTTTTTTTTAATTTATGAAACGTATCCACATACAAACACAAACATTCTTACCATATGATCATTCCATTCTTGATATATAATCAATAACTCACAATATCATCACATAGTTGTATATTCATCATCATGATCATGTCTTAGAACATTTGCATCAATTCAGAAAAAGAAATAAAAAGAAAATAGAAAAAAATTCATACATACCATCCCCCTTACCCCTCCCTTTCACTGATCACTAGCATTTCAATTTACTAAATTATTTTAACATTTGTTCCCCCTATTATTTATTTATTATTAATTCATTTGTTTTACTCATCCGTCAATAACATAGATAAAAGGAGCATCAGACACAAGGTTTTCACAAACACACAGTCACACTGTGAAAGCTGTATCATTATACAACCATCTTCAAGAAACAAGGCCACTGGAACACAGCTCTACATTTTCAGACACTTTCCCCCCGCCTCTCCATTACACCTTAACTAACAAGGTGATATCTATTTAATGCGTAAGAATAACCTCCAGGATAACCTCTTACCTCTGCTTGGAATCTCTCAGCCACTGACGCTTTGTCTCATTTCTCTCTTCCCCCTTTCAGTCAAGAAGGTTTTCTCAATCCCTTGTTGCTGAGTCCCAGCTCATTTTAGGATTTCTGTCTCACATTGCCAGGAAGGTTTACACCCCTGGGTCTTGACTCCCAAATTTTTACTCTAGCCTAAACTTCTCTTGGGTCCCAGACTGGAACATCCAACTACCCACCTGACACTTCAGTTGGATACCTACCAGGCCTGTTCACCTCAGCATGGTTAAAGCTGAACTCTCAGGCTCCATGCAAATCCGCAGCTTCCACATCTCAGGAAATGGCTCCATTCTTCCAGGTGCTCCAGCCTAGACCCTTGGACTCCTCGTCAACTCTTTCCACACTCTATGTCCAACCCAATAGCAAGTCTTGCTGACTATTCTTCACAATGCAGTCAGAACCTGATCACCTTGCACTATCTCCTCAGCCACCACCTTAGCCCGTTATGTCTGGCTGCGATGGTCTCCTGAGTGGGATCCAAGCTCCCACCCTCTCCTGGTGTGTCTGTTCTGAACACAGCAGCCACAGAGATAGCTTTAGAATACAAAGTGGTTCATATAACTTCTCTGGGTAAAACCCTCAGGGGCTTTCCACTTCCCTCAGAGCAAAGCCGAATCATGCGTAAATGACTGGGTCGTCCACTTTTCCAACCTGGTCTCCTACCATCCTCTGCCTTGCTCCCAGTGCCCCAGGCACCCTGGCCTCCTCGCTCTTCCTCAAATGTGCCAGCACGTGCCTGCCTCAGGGTCTTTCTGCTTGCTGCCCCTGGTGCCCTGTACACTTTCCCCAGCTATCTAAATGCTTCCTTCTCTGTCCTCCTCCAGATCTTTACTCAGATGTCACCTCCTCACAAGGCCACTGGGGCATCCATGACTCCCACTCCCATCCGACATACTATCCACAAATGCATCAATACTCCACCTCTGAGAGGTGGGGGTGATTCTCTCCCCCTTGAATATTGGCAGGACTTAGGCTTTCACTTCTAATGAAGAGCATAAAGTGGAAGGGAAGGCATGTGGCTTCCAAGGCTAGGATATAAAAGACAATGGGGCTCTCCTGGTCAGGATGTGAATGCTGGTGGAAGCCGGTACCCGTGTGGAAGACACCCAAGCAGGCCAACGGCAAGGGCTGCATGAGGAGGACCTGAAACCCGGCTGATGGCCACAGAAGTGACTGTGGCAGCAGATCTTCCAGCCTTGGGCAGAAGCCTTTAGGTGACTGCAGCCTCATGCGACCCTGAGCCCGATTCACCTCACAAGGCTGCTTCTGAATTCACAGAAACTGGGAATGATTAAATGGTGGTTGTTTAAAGCCACTAAGCTTTGTAGCACTTTGTAACATAGCAAGATAGAAATACTCTACATACTATATTTTATCTGATCTGTTTGCTGCTTCTTTCTCCTCCCTAGATGGTGCACTCTGGTTGGGAAACATGGGGCAGGAATTTTGTCTGTTCCCTAAGTGTAGAATGGTGTCTGGCCCAAATTAGTTATTCAGTGAATATGGGTGCTCATAATATACAGAAGTATATAAAGAATGCATGCTATTCAACAGATGAAAGTATAAAGGTACCTAAGCTTTCAACTGCGAATTAAAAGATGATGGGTGTTCATTTCCCAGTCCATGAACCCCCAACCCCCCCCCAAAAAAGATGACAGAATGATGGATGTGTGTATTAATTTACACTTAGTACTACCTGAAAGTCTTCCTAGCACTATGGTTAAAAGCAGGTTATATTTTCACAATTTCTGTTCGCTGTGTTTTGTTATTATTTTTTTTAAATAGCATGCCCCAAAAGTAAACTCTTGGCCAAAAATGAAAAGTGGACAGAGGGGAAGAAAGGAAGATCACCTATCAACACCTGAAGTATTCCAAAGTAGCCTCACAACCAGAGAAGAAATGGGTCCCTTTTATGTGAGCCGAGGGCTGAAGTGTGGCACTTGCCTTGGAAGGCTCATCTCGCAGAGCTGCTACTCGGCCTTTCTGGGTGCGCCGCATAACAGAGCTGGTGCTGTAGGAATCGGAGTGACTGTCTGCCACAGGGAACCGGAAATCGGGGACACTGCCCAAGTGGGGTCGGCTGAAACAGGAAAGCAAAAGACTAGTCAGTATTAGAATAAAAGTAAACTAACTTTACTAGTCAAATCAGAGCTGGACAACTTAGTATTGCCAAACCAGAACTGGTCAACTTAGCGTTGCCTACTCTCTAACAACCTTTTGTCTTCCAGCCCTCCATGTGGATGACCAGGATCTGCAGGAGTGCCACTACAGACTGCTCTAGGCCTAAGATAAGAAAAGTGGGTGCCAGCTGCTGGGACCTAGAGCAGAACCATACAGTCCATCTCAGAATCCGCTTCTAGGTCAAGTTGTTCAGGCCTGGGTTTCTGTCTATTTTTCCATGCCTGAGCAGGAAGCACATCTGCATATCACATCACTTCTGGCCTTCAACTGCTCTGCTACTTTCCTACTTTATCCCAGAATCCAAGGTGTGAGACTAGCCATTCACAAACACTCCCCTTTCCGTGACGCTAAGGCGCCCTGGAAGAAGCAGCTGCAGAAGCCCTTCTGAAACACAGCTTGGGCGTTTATCAGAGCTGGATTTGGCAGCTGGCTTTGGTAGTGCTGAACCAAAAGCACAGAGCTCTGTACAGTCAGATGAACAGGAGATCAACACTCTTGGCTGAAGAAGACCCAAGAAACAGGCAGTTTGGGCCCTGAGCAACTAAGACAGAAACTGAAGTGGGCTATGAGCTTGTTCACACCAGAAGAGGCCCTGGGAGGGAGCTGGAAGCAGTAGCGAAGCAGAGAGCTGCCTGGCCTGAGCCATGGGCACACACTTCATCACTTCAATCCTGTTTCTGTATCATTTTTATTTACTCTAATAATTCCTTCTTTTCTGGGAAAGAAGAACAGCTGCCTTCAATTTCAGAAATCCTCAAGAGGCAAAGATCTAAGGAGATGGAAACCATTCATCTGATTAAACTATGTTAAATGGGGAACCCTCACCACTCTGCACCATCTATAGACACGGCTAAGCCAAACCACCCACTTCTGGTTCAACTACAATGCACGCACCCCAACATTTTTAAAAGAAATGCCTTCTTTTATTTTTTGTATGCTGTATATAAGGGGTCACATTTCATTCTTTTTCTATGTGACTATCCTGTTATTGCAGTTCCATTTGTTGAATTTTGTTTGTTTGGTTTGCTTCTTGTTTTGTTTCACTTTGGGGGGGAAGTGCATGGGCAGAGAACTGAACCCGAGTCTCCTGCGTGGCAGGTGAGAATTCTACCACTGAGCTATGCTTGCACCCCTAAAGAATGCCTTCTTGAAGTTTTAAGTAAGACACATTACTTGTTTCTTAGAGATCAAAGTCCAGAATTGCTTTTGGACTACAAGTACCTATCTCTCTACATCTCCTAATCCTTCATTCCCTATGAGATTGTTCATTCTTCCGCAGCACAATTTTTTAGCTTAACTGCTTTTTTGGGTCATGACACATTTCAGGATCAGAAGAAAGCTAACCATACAAAAAACCCTGCATGCAATTTTGGATGGTGCATGGTACCCCGAAGTCCACAAATGCTTCCTAATTTTGATCTCACCCAGCCGCTACCCTGCAGCGAGCCATCTCACAGTGTCCTTTTCTACGTGTGCCTGTTCTTCCCCAATCTATTCACGAAAACTCCATCTATCATCTTGTGCCTTTTCTACTCCTCAGTCTAGACTATCTTCTCTTGCTGGAGAGGATCACAAACCGAGATGCCTGGTTTCACTATGCAGTCATGCCAACAGGCTGAGCATGCCCCTGACTAACAGCGAGCTTCTCAAGCCTCCCAGCTGGAGACCCCAACATCCTGCTGCAACACGTTATCCCCCCTTCTTTGTAGTGGGCTCCCTCACTGGGCCCCCTCCCCTGCCAACAACCTCTCTTCTATGCTTTTTTTTTTCCATCTTCTATGCTTTTTGACATGAAATATCTTGAAACAAACCCCTTTCCTCTTGCCCTGCCCACTGCCTCAGGCAGGAAATATTCTGCTTTTCAGGCTTACACAGCCACAGGCACCCTGGTTGCCATTCTGTGCACTGCTTGAGCCAACAGCCCCTGTCTTCTTGTCTTCTATCACCCTTACGCCTCTGCCTAGCAAACAGGCATGCCTCCTCTATGTTCCCCTCAATTTGACCCCTCCTCCAAGTTTCTGCACCATTTCTCTTTCCTTTCATTTACTAAAACTCCTTCAAGAGTAATGTGCACTGCACCCACCTCCTCTCCATCTATTCATTAGCACAGTACTGTCAAAACACACCTTATTTTATTCCTTGAGCACTGGGTCTGCCTCTACCATACTAATGATACTAGTCTCTCATCACTGAGGATTTTCATGAGCAAATTGAGTGACTTTTCTCTGTCAGTATCTTCCTCAACTTTTCTTCTCTGTAAGTATATACTGTAAGCATATAACTTCTCCTCCTTGAAATTCTACCTTCCTGTGGTTTCAGAGACTATGACGTTGCCTGGCTCTCACTCGCCATAACTCCAACTTCACTGATTTCTTCTCGTATTTTCTAAGGAGGTTCAGTAGGGACAGAACACATGATCCTCAGGACACTCTAAATTTGTAAATGCAGAAATGCTGGTACAGGCCTTGTGCTTCCTTCTACATCATATTTCAAGTTGAAGTCTAATTCCCACAGAGGTAGGTGCTCATTAACCATTCGACAACTTCTGTTCAACTCTCACACGATGACCATTTTCTACAAAATGGTTTGTTCTTGTTGCTGTTGTTTTAAATGGCTCAAGGAGAATTGCAGCCTCCGAAATGATGAGCAGGGACAAGAGGGACACCAGGGCTCAGCTGCTGGCAATCTGTTAGGCTTATCCACAAGCTTGATAACTGATTCACTCCTATGCCAGCCCGATCAAATTCCTGTCTCAAGAGATCTTTAAAAGACTACTTATCATTAACCCTCAGTTTCTTTACAAATACCAAAAACTATAAATGCGTGCTACATCATGCATGTCCAGGTGTCCCTCACCCTCCAGCCATACAATCACTCCCTCAGCAGCTGCATGCACTGTGCCAGAGTTATGTTCTACGCTCTGCCCTCCAAACCGTTCATCACCAGTGGATACTCTGTTGTCCACCCAACTGATACATTCCAATATTAATGGATCCTTCCCCACCCTCTAAATCTCCTCCACCTCCTCCTGGGTTTTTGAGCTCTGTCTCTGACATGACTATCACCCGACTCTGCTACCAGGAGTTATGTGGAATGACATTTCTCTTTTCCCTTATGCCCAGTATTAAGCTACACACCCTTTGTGGAGAGACCATGGGCTATATCCCGACACATCAGCCACAGGACCAAGGGCCCTTGTATAGACAACAGACCTACTAAAAGTGCTCGAAACCTATTTGTTAAGGGTCAGTGTCATACCCATGATGAAGTGAAGCACCTCTTAGCCTCATTTGGTCTAGTTCAGCCCTCAATCCTTCAATGCTTAGTACAAGTTGATCCTACAAAATAGCAAACAACATATATTACGCCACCTCTTTCAGATTTTAAAATAATTTGCATCAAAAGTGCTCAAATGTTGAATAGACCCATAAATTAAACTAGCAGTTATAATACCAAACATTTCATTTTGAGAACATTTTCTGCAAGACTGGGCTCAGACCACAAAATTAACTTTGGAAACCCTAATGAATATGAATTATGTTCATCATAGACAATTCTTTGGAGAACAATATTTATTACTTTTATATTTTGTAGAGAACAGTAGAACTTCTGATAGGGGAGGTGAGCAACATTCACTTTCTCTATATTGATTCTGTTATATCAAACACACAATCATTCATGCATTACTTGTATACCTGATCTCATTTCTCTACAGAGCAAAAAATTTTAAAAAGAAAAGTGAAACCAACAAAAGGTTTTATTAAGTCACCTAATAACTCTGAGACCTATATTATCCAACATAGTAGCCACCGGCCACATGTGGCCACTGAGCACTTGAAATGGGCTGGCCCAGACTGAGATGGGCTATAGCCACAAAACACACAGTGGATTTCAAAGACTTAACACAAAAAACAAAAAAAGAATGTAAAATACCTCATCAATTTTCAATATTAATTATGTGATAAAATTATGGTATTTTGGATGTATTGGATTAAGTAAATTTAATTTTACCTTTTCAACTTTTAAAATATGGCTACCAGAAAATTCAAAATTACATATGGGGCTCATATTTCTCTCATGGCAATGTCTGAGTTAAAAGGTTTATACTAATGTTTTAATCTCAAATTAACCCAGAAAGGAGTGAGTTTTCAACTGTATGTATATATTATCACAGTCTCAATACCCATATAAAACACAAAATGATTCAACCCAAAGCTAAGGGTGCTATAAATATGTGTCACTGGACTATGATAGACATTAAAAAAAGTTTAATTCAATTTCTGCCAAACTCCTACAGTAATTATAACAACTGAGTTCAATTTAGCTCTTAACAGATTTCTAAACGAATCAGAGGAGGCTGAAGTACCTTATCATGTTGGGTTTCTTCCAACTGCTTCTTTGCATTTTCAACTTCCCGTAATAGAGAATTCTGAAAAAGATACAGGTAATCCTTTAGTGTCAAGTCTTTACAATGTTGCCTGAAATATAGTATGGCTACATTTCTGTTTAAAAAAATAGAATGCCACAAAAAGGAAATGGCTTATGCAAGCATATTCATGAGCACAGTCACAATCTCAGAGTGAAATGCGGAGGCAATAGCAATTTTTAAAAAATAATTTTTCTTGCCCAATATAAAATTTACTTTTTCACTGATTGAATTTTCTCATTTTAAGTATGTCAAGTTCATGGTATAAGCTATTTTAATCAGTTAAATTGGTTTACACTAGCTTCTACGTTCTGCAATCCATTGGTCACACAAGAAACCTCAAAGTTTCAAATGAATAATTCAAATCTAAGACAAAAATATCCCAACTTCAAGTTTTGTCAACTAATTAAAGAGGTAAGAGTAAGAATTTGGCATGGTGTCTAATAAGGTTTTAGTAA
This sequence comes from Tamandua tetradactyla, assembly GCF_023851605.1. Lineage (NCBI taxonomy): Eukaryota > Metazoa > Chordata > Mammalia > Pilosa > Myrmecophagidae > Tamandua > Tamandua tetradactyla. Next base: position 4,256,115 of record NC_135335.1, read on the forward strand.
TGGGTTTTGTGTTCAACACAATGTACCATACGATTTGGTAGTAATTATGTCTCTCTCCAATGAGCATGACCCCAACCCAAAGTGCCAACCTGAGGAGTTTCTGAGTCTCACCTCTAGGGACATGATTCTAGAACAGCTTTCATTTTGGTAACAAAGTACTCCATGAGGAGCTCTAAGAGTCCAGGCTTAGCACTTTCTCAAACCAAATGAAAAATAAGAAGTAGGGGTGGTTACAGCTACAAATATCTGTTTTTAGTTGATTAAATCATTTCTATTATATCACACTCCTATAGTGTGATTTATAAAGAAATTAACTTCCAATTTAAGAGCAATGAAGGGATTAAAGCAGGGCTAAAAAGAAGATTCTAGTGCAAGGGGTGACAAACTGGAGTCTGCTGGGCAAATGTGCCTGCTTACCTGTTCTGTAAATACAGCTTTACTGGAAAACAGCCATGCACATTCATTTATGTATTATCTGTGACTACTTTCATGCTAGAATGGCATAATTAAGTAGAAGCCTAAAATATTTACTATCTGGCCTTTACAGAAAGTTTGTGGACTCCTACTCTAGAGAATAATAAATGATAAACAATTTCACTTAAATAAAACTGGACATGGCAAATAACAAGCCAATTCTGAGTGGGTAAGTTTGTTGCTTTTCCACTTTAAAGAACAATCCTGATTTTCTGTAGTGGCTGTTCCCCATAATAATGCATCAGCCCCATGAGCAGAACATGAATTTCTTTCTGTCAAGGGTAAGAAACCTGAGTGACGCTCACAGTCTCCTACCTTATCTTCTAGAGCAGCCATTCTCTCTTTAAGATGAAGCTGAAGCCTCTCATTAGATTCTGAAAGAAGTTTATCCACAGTGTCTGATAAACGTTTATTATGCTCTTCATTCATTTTTTCTCTCTGCCTTGCCTAAAACAGGAGAATCAAAAAGTTATGAGCTTACCTTTAGAAAATGCTTATAAGAAAACAGGGGCCTAGACTACAAGCTTTTACAGCAGACACATTAAGTCCAGAGTGGTGATTATTATTTCTGGATTCTGAGAGACTATTTTATATATATAACCTGATATTTAGAGATAAGAGAACAAACCGAACAGGTTGGGGTTAAAGTAATTCAGAACACAGGGGTAAGGAAGACAGTGTCTATATTTTAGAACCATACATACTCTTTGAGACCAATGGAAGAGAGGTTTACTTGATCTGGAACTGGAATTTTCTGTAGTGCATAAACTAATTCAACCTATCTGTACCGGTTGTTTGAACAACTGAAACACAGGAAGCACATAATAAGAAAGAGGTCCTTTAATTGTGTACAGATTATTGTAATGCCTGGAAACATCCTAGAGTATATTAACCAGATAATCAAAAAGTATATTGGCAAACTTCCTTGAGGGAGGGGAGAAAGACTACGGAACTATTAAACCTTACCATCAGGGAATCCCCTGATACGGTGTCAAACTTTAGGGATACCCAAATCAATAGGCCATGCCCTCAATCAAGAGGCTTACTCTTGTGAAGCTTATGTAGGTAGCAAAGAAGCTTAGACTACTTATAGGCAGGCCTAAGAGTTACTTCTGGAGTTCCTCTTTTATTGCTCAGATCTGGCCTCAGTCTCTCTAAGCCCAACTCTGCAAGTGAAATCATTGCCCTCCCCTCTACATGGGACATGACATCCAGGGATGAAAGTCTCCCTGGTGACATGGGAGATGACTCCCAGGGATGAATCCAGACCTGGCACCATGGTATCAACAATTCCATCCTGACCAATAGGGGGAAAAGAAGCATAATTAATAAAGTATCAGTGGCAGAGAGAGTTCAAATAGAGTCAAGAGGCTACTCTGGAGGTTGCTCTTATGCAAAGTTCAGATAGACACTGCTACCTATCATAACCTGCCAACCCCCACCCAGGACCATTCCAGCCAATCCTAAAGAACACCTAGGGCAATCTATAAGATTCCGCAAGGGTTCCATGCAGTAGAGTAACTTTCCAGAAACCTGAAAGCTCCAGGTGGGTCCCTGGTCCAAATAAGTCCTGAAACATAGCCCAACCTCTCCAGAACAACAGATAGCTCCATCTCCTTACCCCATATTAGTGAGAGACCCTCCCAATATAAAAAATTTAGAATTGTGATAGCCCATACAACCCCAAAGAGAGGTATGGAAAGATCAAAGGTGATGGTAGAAGGATACATACAAAGAAGATAGGGATTAACAAATGAATATGAATGCTAAATCATTAAATTGATGTCTCTTTTAGTCTCCAGTATTTTAGAACAGCTAGAAGTAAAAACCTGAAATTGTGAAACTGTAACCCATGTCAAAGTCTGAAATATATTCTACAATTAATTATGGTGCTATGCTTTGAAATTTATAACTTTTGTATATATGTTATTTTCACATGAAAAAAAGTCGGCTGTGATGATAAAAAAGTATTTAAGCCCTCTAGCCTCCTATATTCTAGAGCTGTGAGAAGGAAAAACCCAAGAGGATTGTCTGGTAGCCCATGACAAACTCTAGGATCTATCCTGTAAGCACTTTTTGAAGAGTGCTTTGAAAACTATTGCTGTTTTATTTCTTTGCTTTGTATGTATGTTATATTATACAATAAAAAAAGTTTTAAAAAAGTTATGAGCTTCAAATAAAAGTTACAATCATGATTTTAAAAGTACTGAAAACTAACAATGTGAGTTACAAACATGCCATCGTCCCCTGAGCTTTCCTTTCCCCATGGTCGTCTTTTGTGGCCTTTTGTGGGAAGAGCAAACATGGCTTATATGCCCAGGGGAATGCAGGGATGAGTCTTCAGAGATCACTTATCAGAAGTTCCCATTGGTTCTGTTAAACCAAGCACTCAGGGGGCCTCAGGAATGTCACCAGCTATTAACTATTAAATGGACTTAGAGGGCAGATTTACAAGCAGAAACCAGCATATTTTTAAGGGATCACTTTATGTCACACTGGTAGAATTTATCCTTGTGTAAATAAAATCTTAGGTCTGGAATCAAGGGGAAAAGTTAATGTACAAACAAAAGGTTAAAAAATCAGTGGTAGAATTCCCTGCCCGGGCCTCGGCTGGCTTTGCCTTCGTCATGGCCACCCCGCAGTGGCCTTTCCATCTGGTAGTGTTCGGAGCCTCTGGCTTCACCGGCCAGTTCGTGACCGAAGAGGTAGCCGGGAGCAGGTGGTGCCCGAGCAGGGCTCCCGCCTGCCCTGGGCGGTGGCGGGCCGCTGCCGGGAGAAGCTGCAGCGAGTGCTGGAGAAGGCTGCGCTGAAGCTGGGAAGACCAACACTACCTTCTGAAGTTGGAATAATAATTTGTGATATCACTAATCCAGCCTCACTTGATGAAATGGCTAAACAGGCAACAGTTGCCTCAGTTATGTAGGACCATATCGATTTTATGGTGAACCTGTGGTAAAAGCATGTATTGAAAATGGAGCTAGCTGTATCGACATCTCTGGAGAACCTCAGTTTCTAGAACTGATGTATTGGAAATACCATGAGAAAGCTGCAGAAAAGGGGGTTTATATCATTGGAAGCAGTGGCTTTGACTCTATTCCAGCAGATCTGGGCGTACTATATACCAGAAATAAAATGAATGGTACCTTGACTGCTGTGGAAAGTTTCTTGACTATACATTCAGGACCTGAGGGATTGTGCATTCATGATGGTACCTGGAAGTCAGCAGTTTATGGTTTTGGAGATCAAAGTAATTTGAAAAAGCTACGAAATGAGTCAAACCTGAAACCTGTTCCATTCGTTGGTACAAAATTGAAAAGAAGGTGGCCAATTTCATACTGTAGAGAACTCAGTACATATGCCATTCCTTTCTTGGGAGCTGATGTATCTGTTGTGAAACGTACTCAGCGTTACTTGCATGAAAATTTAGAGGAATCACCAGTTCAGTATGCTGCTTATGTCACTGTGGGAGGCATCACCTCTGTTATTAAGCTGATGTTTGCAGGACTTTTCTTTTTGTTCTTTGTGAGGTTTAGCATCGGAAGGCAACTTCTCATAAAATTCCATGGCTCTTCTCCTTTGGTTATTTTTCAAAACAAGGCCCAACACAAAAACAGATTGATGCCTCATCATTTACAATGACGTTCTCTGGTCAAGGATACAGCCAAGGCCTTTGTACCGATAAGAGTAAACCCAATGTCAGAATTTGTACTCAGGTGAAAGGACCAGAGGCTGGCTATGTAGCTACCCCCATAGCCATGGTGCAGGCAGCCATGACTCTTCTGAATGATGCCTCTGATCTTCCTAAGGTGGGTGGGGTCTTCACACCTGCAGCAGCTTTCTCCAGAACGAAGTTGATTGACAGACTCAACCAACGTGGCATTGAATTTAGTGTCATTAGCAGTTCTGAAGTCTAAAATTTGAAGAATTAACCAGTCATAAAATGCATGAATTAACAGCTTCTGTATTTGATATTTGAAATTCTTCTTTAATCCTGCCTGACCATATGTGGAAAAGATTGTGAAATCTAAAATACCTACAAATTAAAAATAGGACATTGTAATAACTTACTCTAAATTTCAAATTTCAGCTGATTTTGTAGACATTTTATTGCTTATGAGAGAACACTAATATTTGACTTAACTTTTTCATTGAAGTATTAATGATAAATTTTTATAGATGAGCTGGCAGACAGATGGTGGAGTAATTGTCCCTATCTGTGTTGCTAATAGCAATTCCTCAATGAGGGTACCCTGGGCTGGCATTCATTTAGGGCAGTAACTGCTACTTTCCTGGTCAGGCTATTGAAAGAAATCTGACTAGAATGGAAACCAATGAATTTCTCCATGTGTTGTGCGGGTCTTCACTAAATGAAACTGCACTTTTTGGTATCTTAGCCAAGTTTTTCACCTGTCTACACTGATTTTGGACTGCTATCTAAGTTGAATAATAAAGGGTTGTCATTTGAATGGTGGTTTGTGTGTATGTACCTACCTAGGTATTTCAGTAGTGGTACAAATGTGCTGCTTAAGGGGTTTGACCTGTTTACTGCTATTAATTAGGTTTGTTATTCTTTCTTTCCCTGGTTCTGTACCTGTAATTTGTATTTAAAATATACAGCATATGCATTTCTATTGATTTTCACTGTGTAAGCATATTTTTCTCTGATTTACTTTTGTATTTTAACAAGGTTTTTCACTGAAACCCTAAAATAAAACAAAAGGACTTTTGCTTTTGTAACAAGCATCAAAAGCAAAAAAAAAAAAAAAAAAAAAAAAATCAGTGGTAATTGAGACTTTCACATCTTTTATAATGAATGTGTTTTTAAAAAACTATACATAATTACCTCAAGAAATTGAAAAATGTAGTGGTGAAGTTGATAAGCCTGTGTTTGATGAACCATAAACAATTTCATGGTTTAAAACCATATAGGGTCGGATGGGCCACAGTGGCCCAGGTTCAATTCCCGGTGCCTGCCAATGCGAAAAAAAAAAACCCAGCAGAAAAAACCATATAGTATCTTTGTGGCCCCATATCCTCGGTGGACTCAGTGATTCTTGGAGCGGCATGCGGACGGGTCACAGGAGACAGCAAAGGGGCCTTTGGGCCCCACACCTGCCTCTACATCCCCACCTCCCCACAGCCTGTGGGTGCCAAGGGTCCTCCCAAGCAAGAGGATGGCTAGGCAGTGGCTAAGACGCAGCTGTGAGTCAGGATGTCTCAACAGGAACAGCACTTCCACAAGAACAGCCGTGTGACCTTGATGCTACTCTGGTGCATCCAATGCCCTCAAGTGTAAACGTAGGGTCGCTGTGCGGAGTAAATGCCCAGTACTCAGAATAAAGCCTGACATGTAACGGCTGTTAGCCTCTAGAGAGAGCCAGCTACCATAAGATGGACAGTGTCTGATAATATGTTTAGAAAACTGTGCTGATTTTTAATCAGGATTTGATTATGTTTAAGCAAAACAATTTACAATTTACCTTTGATTGCCTTAAATTATAAACATTATCCCTATTGTAACACCAGACCTTCAAAACTCTATAAACCAGTTCTGAAAGTTATGAGGTATATTCCCATGATATGTGAAAATGTCATTCTTTGCCTATGGAGTGCACGTGTGTGTGCATTGGAAGGTGGGGGTAACTGTCCAATGGGCAAGTTCTTCATGGAAGTCACAATCATTTCGCAGAAGCTCTGGAGTTAATGGGCCAAAGCATGGATTTATGTTGAAAACACAATCTGTTGGCCTTGCATTAATGTCACACATTCTGCACGGGCTGCGACGAAGTGCTTCAGGGTTCCTCCTTTCACCCCAAACCACCAGGCAGGCCTGGTGCCAGCTGGACCTGGAGCCACTTTTAGCTGAATCCCTGTTTCCTGGGCAGTCCATATTGACATCTGCCCAACACTTTCAGGGAAAGCTCTTGGGATCCAGCTGATACACACCTCTACTACCATGCTCTCCAAATGCTCTTTACTGTAGCTCAGCTATAGCTGTTCTCCTGCTCAGGATCTATCTCTGTATAAACCTTTGGGTTTTGGTAACAGTGAGATATTTCAGGATAGAGGTCAGGCTATGACGTGACTTGGGGACTTCACTGCCATATCCTAAGTGGGTAGACTAGTTGCCTAGGATGACACGTCTGACTCTGTTTCAGGGGATCCCCACGCAAGGTGAGCACGGAACAGCTTCCCCTAACAAGCTAAAAGGGCTAGCAAGAAGCCCTCTGAGCCTTGGGGATCTCATGTACCCTGGCGTTATCACCTCTGGGCACCACTTTATGCTGTTGCCACCAATACTGACATTACAGTGTCCACATGCAGGATGTGCTCACCGGCAGAGGACTAACAGATAAGTCCACAAAGTAAATGCACACGACAGGACTCAAGATGAAGGGCCACCATCTGAGTTGGGGGTATGAAGAAAAGCGCAGAGGCCACACTGTCCTGGGCATGTGAGCTCAGTGCTCTCTCCACCACCGTAGTTGAAAACATACCCGCTGCAGCTCCTGGTTCTTTTCCTCCAACTGCGCCTCCATCTGTCGTAACCTTTCTTCGATGTTGCCGTGTCTCTCTTCAGCCTGTTAGCAAAAGCCATGTAAGGTGAGATGCCTGACGACATGACTGACAGCAGGCTGTACACTACTGGAGCAGCAACAAGCATAACATGCTGTGCGGGAACTATTTGTCAACTACGTTAAATGGAAAGCGTTTACTTACTTCCATCTACATTTCCTACGTGGCTCCATGTGTTAAACCGTGAAGCAATCCGTCCTCTCATAACAGTGATTCTGAGGCATAGCTGGTGGTGGGACTAACTTTGTGAGCGAAAAATGTGCATTTCACCCCACCCCCATGACAAATCTCAATGGATTCATTTTTCCTCCATCCTTAGATTGCTTCTGGTTAGTAAGCATGAAAAGCAGAAAGCAGCAAGCACAAACAAGGATCAAGATACAAATTCTACCTTCCTAAGCTTGGAAGTAAGTTCGAACAGTTTAGCTTCCTTAGCGGCAGAGTTCCCAGGAGACAAAAGGTCAGACTACAAAGCCAACAAGGCACAGGAAAAACGACAGGGGAGGAAAGAAACCAAGACTTTAAAAGCAGATCACAGGGGGAGAGAAAGGTTCTTTTACGGATGTGAGCAATACAAAAAGGAAAAGGTGTGGGCGGCACTTAAAGCGACCTAACATCAGCCCTGACCAGGAGGCTCCCATTCCTCCTTCTAGCCCCTTTTCCTGCACTCCGACCCTTCACCAAGCACTCGCTCAGCTCTACATGGGTGAGACTAACTGCCTCAGAAGCTTGGACACTGCATGCCCTCTTGCCTAAGGGCCTCTGCTCATGCTGTTCCTTATGCCTGAAAAAGATTTATAAAACCTCTGCCTGGAGGGTGCTTACTGGCATTGCAGAGTTCACAGTCTTAGCAAAAGCTTTTCCCATGTTGAGGAAGACAGGGCTGTTTGCCCTGTTAGGTGCTTCCAGAGCATGCTATGTGGCTACGCTTGCCAGAGGACTATTCCATCATTTGGAAATTACCTGTCTATCTGTTTGCTTCCCCCAGTGGACTGAGGGTAGGGGCTGTGTCTTATACATGCCCAGCCATTACATGTCAAACAAATGGATAGACCGACTGCTTAAAATTTTGTCTACTACAAATTTATTTTGAATTTCTCTAATAGAAGACTGCATTTTCCAATTTCTTAGAAAAACTCTACCCTCATTTTACACAACGCTTCCATTCTGTGCTCTGAACTGTTGTTTTAGATAACTCTTAGGTCAAGCACACCGTGGACAAACAGCAGATATCTGACAAATTAGGGGGAAATTAATTTAGGAATGACAAAAAAGAGGAAAACACCTAACATTTAAAAAGCTGTGCATCTCAAAAAAATAAACCTGAGCTGTTTCATGGCTTTCGGTACACTGACTTAAGAACCACGAATCAAGGGTCAAGGACAAATCAGAATTCGAATACAATCCTCACAGCTGACCCAAGCAAAACCCGAGGTACCACCTTTGATAGGGCTGCCACCCTCTGGGCCAGCTCCGCTTCCACCTCGGGGAGGGTCTCTGCTTTCCTCAGAGTCTGCTGCAGCTTCTGCTCGGCCAGTTCCAGGCGTTCTTGCAACTGGCGGTTTTTATCCTCGGTCTGTAAAACCGAAGTTGAACATCAAAGTGCAGCAAATCTTCTAGCCATTTACATTTTTAATAAAGTGAAACAAAATTCAAATTCAGCCATATATTAAATTAGTAATGATGGAAGCATTACTTTTTTGACAGATGCCTTAACATGAAGCTTTACTTTCTGTTAGGAGTATATACCAGCCTCCTTGGGCTGAATTTTTTTTTTTAATTACTATTTTTTTTAAACAAAACAACATACAAACACGAACATCCTTACCATATGACCATTCCATTCTTGGTATATAATCAATGACTCATAATACCATCACATACTTGTATATTCATCACCAAGATCATTTCTTGGAACATTTGCATCAATTCAGTAAAATAAAAAGAAAAAAGAAAAAAACTCATACATAGCATACCCTTATCCCTCCCTCTCATTGACTGCTAGAATTTCCATCTATTCAATATATTTTAGCCTTTGTTTCCCCTATTTTTTTCCTATACTCCCTTTCATTGATCACTAGCATTTCAATTTACTACATTTATTTTAACACTTGTTCCCCCTATTATTTATTTATTTTTAATCCATGTGTTTTGCTCATCTGTCCACACCATAGATAAAAGGAGCATCAGACACAAGGGTTTCACAACCACACAGTCACACTGAGAGAGCTATGTCATTATATAATCATCTTCAAGAAACATGGCTACTGGAACACAGCTCTATATTTTCAGATACTTCCCTCCAGCCTCTCCAATATATCTTAACTAAAAAGATGATATCTATTTAATGCGAAAGAATAACCTCCAGGATAACCTCTCTACTCTGTTTGAAATCTCTCAGCCACTGACACTTTATTCTGTCTCATTTCTCTTTCCCCTTTCGGTCGACAAGGCTTTCTCATTTCCTTGATGCTGAGTCCCGGCTCATTCTAGGATTTCTGTCCCATGTTGCCAGGGAGGTTTACACCCCTAAGAGTCATGTCCCATGTAGAGAGGGGGAGGGCAGTGAGTTTGCTTGTCATGTTGGCTGAGAGAGAAAGGCCACAACTGAGAAACAAAAGAGGTTTTCGGGGGGTGACTCTAAGGCCTAATTTTAAGTAGACTTAGCCTATCCTTTGTGGGGATAAGTTTTGTATGAACAAACCCCAAGATTGAAGGCTCAGCTTATTGCTTTGGTTATCCCCACTGCTTGTAAGAATATCAGGAATTCTCCACATGGGGAAGTTGAATTTTCCCCCTTTCTCACCTTAGGCTGACTTCTAATGCACAAGACACGTTTTACCAAAGTACTTGGTTTTCCTCAATACCCTAAGAGAATCTCTTTTTACAAACATAGGTTCTCATACACTACGGAAAACTAGTTTTCTGTTGATGCTTGTTCATTCTTATCGACAAGTTAAGGTGAAAAAGGTTCAGTACTAACCTTTCTTCAAAAACAACCAAACATTTCTTGAGGGTAATACAACTCACAAGCAGAGTGTGTGTGTGTTTAAGCAAATGTCTAATCAAATGCTGGTCAAGATATATTTTTTAAATATACCACTACTCTTTCTAAAAACTTTCCTGCTCCAAAACAAATTTCTATGTAGATAACTTAGAATATAGATTTTTTTAAAAAAGGAAAATTTTTTAAAATCACCTATAAATTCAAGTTCCTGAGAGGGTAATATTTGTTTATATACAGCACTCCTCTTCTTACTATGTGAATATATCTATATATATGCATACATATATCAATCTGCCTTTTAAAATCATCATCAGTGTGATATCTTACATGTTATTAAATATCATTCCACCACATCATTTTAAGGCTGCTTAATATTTTATTTTTATAACACACTTTATAAAATACCAGACAAACTCACTCTACTTTCAAGAAGTCCAATTTAGGTTTTTCTGGTTAACTCTTGATTATCTAACCCTACACAGAAATAGGAATGGAATGGCCTCCCAAACCACAGGAGTACAAATTCTTACTACAGGCTTCATTTTTAAATTTGTCATTTGTCACTGTTCCCCAGTTTCCAACAAGTAGTCAAAGTGCCCCAGATTCTTCGCCACTCTGCATCCTTTCGTAATGGAATCATCCAACACAGGCCTTCTGTGACCAACTTCTTCCACTTGGCCTATGTTCTCAGAGCTCTTCCGTGCTATAGCAGGTATCAGTACTTCATTTATTTTTGATGGGGAATAATGTTTCGTGGTATAGATTCAGTATGTTTTGCTTATCCATTTATCAGTTCATGGGCTTTTGGATTCTTTCCACATTTCGGCTGCTGTGAATACTGCTGATATGAAAATCATGTACAAATTTTGTGTAGATAAATGTATTCATTAACTTGGTATATATACCTAGGAGTGGAATTGCTGGGTCATATGGTAACTCTGTGTTTAATATTTTAAGGAATTGCCAAACTGTTTTCCAGTGTAGTTGAACAATTTTACAACTGCAACAGCAATATGGAGTTTCAAATATTTGTTTTCTGTCTTTTTTATTTTAACCATCTTAGTGGGTGTGAGGTGGTGTCTTGTGGTTTTGTTTTGCATTTCCCTAATGACTAATGATGTTGAGCATCTTTGCGTGTGCTTATTGTCCTATTACATACATTTCTGGAGAAAGGTATATTCAAATCCTTTGCTCATTTAAAAAAAATGGGTTGTCTTTTTATTATTGAGTTGTAAGAGTTCTCCATGTCTACTGGGTACAAGGCCATTGTCAGGTATGTGGTTTGCAATTATTGTCTTCCATTTCTTATGCTGCTTATCATTTTGTTGATAGTGTACTTTAAGGCACAGATGTCTATAATTTTGACTATCTTTTGTTGTCTTGTGTTCTTTTGGTATTATATTTTTAAAAAAAGTATTAATCCAAAAAAAAGTGGTAATAAGCATCAGGTTAGCTTTCAATTAAAACAAGAAACAAAACAAGCAAGACCAATGAGTGCAGCTCCACACGGCAGTTAAAACAGATCTTATAGGGCGGGCCACAGTGGCTCAGTAGCAGAGTTCTCGCCTGCTGTGCCGGAGACCCGGGTTTGATTCCCGGTGCCTGCCCATGCAAAAAAAAAAAGACAGATCTTATAACCAAAACGCAGAATCTGAGGCAACCCACACTTGCTGATCATCATATTCAAAGACCATAAAAAACTTTATACTTAAAGTTGATTTCCAACATGAAAAGTCACAAGAATAAGGTCTTTAATTTCATTAATAATGAATTAATAAGAGCCAGACAAAGTCTCATGAAAACTGTTACCTGTCGATGCATAGAGTCTTTATTTGCAATTTCATTTTCAAGTTTATCATTGAGGTCATGCACAGATGTAGCTTCACGCTGTGCAGCGAGGTAGCGTTTTTCAAGAGTGGTGATTCTCTCTTCCATGTCTTCCTTTTGGGCCATAGCCTAAAGTAGGTGTGACAGAGGAAGAACAAAGGTCAGGTGATCAACATATAGCATATTCATATATTTAAATAAAGAAAAGAAAATCTGGACTAAGCCATAAATATAAAATCAAATATAAAATTAGTATCCTCAATTTTTTCTTTTCTTTTTGGCATGAGCAGGCTCCGGGAATCGAACCCAGGTCTCCAGCCCAATAGGTGAGAATTCTGACACCGAGCCACTACTGCACCACCCTACCCTCAACATTAAACTGAAGGAAATGTCAATTTTCTCAAGTAGGAATGAAAATGTATCTATCTCAAGTATCATAAATATTCACCCATCTGATCAGCAAGGATCTTAACAGTCTTTACACTATGTCTGGCTATTCAGTTTCTGTCTTTTTCTACACATCACAAAAGAATATGTATAATACCATATCCCAACAATGCAAGAATGCAAGGAGATTAAGGAAGCCACAGCCTACGTCTGCTTTGCCCTACAGAGGGGCTTGTGCAGGACAGAGGGAGACCTCTGAGCGGACACAACAGTAAAAGAGACACAAGGTTCACTTCCATAAGTAAAGAACTGGACAAAATCTCATGCAAATTCCATAAAATTCAAGAATATTAACGAATGGAAACAGAAGTCAAAATGTAGTTAAATTGGAATCAACCCCATAAAGCCTTCTTCTATAGCAAAATTATACTATATAGTATCAAACACTGAGACTAGGACCAGAACTTCTCCATCTTGCAATTCCAGACATTGCCCCTGCAATTCAGATTTGAAGTCCTTCCCTATTTACAAAATGAGTAATGTCAGTGAAGTCTTAATATAAATATTTCAGTTTTTGAAAGAAGAATCTCAAAGTTCCCTGCTTATTAATAAATCATTATTATCAAATAATATAACTTAATGGATTATGCAATATATGCAAAATGTCTCTGCATGTACAATGTCTCTTGTTCTGAATTCTTGTATAAAGTTCCTTTCATTAAACTACTGAACTGAAGCAAACCTGTTCTGTATGTGCCTTCTACTGGCTGAACGGGCCTCTCAGGCACCACGACAGATTCAAGTATAGGAGGAGGGGCAGGAGAAGTATCCAGCCCTCAACTGTTGTTAAAATGAAGATTAGTCAGTTTCTCATAAATCATTATAGAGGCAGGAGTGAGTAACATAGACAGCAATAACTTCTACAGTGTTATCCTAACTACCCAGGTATGAGCATATGTACACACACTGCCCGTCTGACCCCTGACTGCTTGTAGCAGCAGAGCAGCAGGGACCATGCGCCTGCCAGCAAGGCTGCCTCAGCCCCGTCCACAGACCTCGCGCAGGGCACCTGAAGGGAACCCACCCATCCATGATCTGTTCATTTACTGTGTAAGTATCAGAAAGAAATCCAAGCATAAAGAAGAATAAATGAGAAAGCCTACAGTTATAAAGATGAGTTCCTCTTAAAAACAAGGAACCCCAAACTATAGCATTAACTTCAGAGCAGCACTGGTGGAGGCAATCTTGTGTCCACTGTGCTGCCACCGGTAAACCAACTGGTTGATGCCCTCCCCCTGCCCACCCCACACCTTCGAAGACCTCTAGGAAAGGAGGCATGACCACAGCGGGTGGCTCTGGCAGGCTCACAGCTCTGCTCTGCTCCTCCCCTACTTAAACAATAATCCAAAGTTCCTGGACAGCAGGGGACAGAATGAGTGAACACCAATTAACCTGCACATCCAAACGATCAATGTAACATCAGTGTTTACACTGTCTTGGGAACACTCACTTCGCGGACATCTCTTTGCAGTTTTGTGTTCATTTCCTCAGATTTGATGAGATCTTTTCTGGCGGTGTCAAGATCTTCTTCCAGCTCTGCCACATGACTAGAGAGGGCGGCCAGCCGCTCCTTCATTTGGCCCTGCTCTCTGGACTGCTTGTCTATGATTTCTTGAAGCTCAATTACCTTAGCAAGGTCTTCCTCGTGGCTTAAAGAGCCATCAGAAGATCTCTATTGGGAAAAAAAAAATCCTAAAATAGCCTTGTATGGTGAACTATGACATAAAAGACTACAGTGAAACAAGTAAAATAAAAACTGGTTCATGCAATCCATGAGCTTAACACTGCGCTGACGACTACCAAGGCTGCAAGCAGAAGCCTGACCGACAGCTTCCAAAGAGTCTCACACATGGACCGCAGCCAAATTGAGTTAGAAAAAAAAAAAATGAAGTGAAAGCCATAAGGACTTGCCTTTCCATTCGTGCTTGGTGTATTTTCTTCTTCATGGTTTACATCAAGCATCCCATCTGTGAGTATTTTCTTCTGATTATTCTGTTCTTTAAGAATCATTAGCTAAAACCAAAAATTTGAATATGAGAGTAAAATACCTTATTTAAGAGAAGTAAGTAAAGATAGCAAAACTCCTTTTAAAAAAACACAACTGTAAATGTTAAACACAGTACGGGAAAAAACATATGGCAGTATCATTCATCTTGAAAACACTCAAATGGTTAAAATTTCACTGAGTTTACTATTCTAATGGACAAATGGGTACTCAAAGATTATGAAATAAAAGTCTTGTTTACTAACTGGTTGAAATGACCCAGAAAGTTTGGTCCTCAATCTGAAAGAAAAATAACATCTGATATCCACTACTATAGCCATCAGACACTTTTTAAAAGTAAGGTATAAAAATTAAAAGCCTTCCCAATTCAAATCATATGATGATTTATCGAGCTTACCTCTTTATGTGTGGCACCTAATTCTTCTTCTAACAAACTACACCTCTCAAGTGCCACTCGCAGTCGCTCCCTCACCTGAAAACGAAAGAGACTGAGCTGGCACATCCACGCACATATTTATTTATTTTATTTTTATTCTTAATGTGTGTTTAGCCTAGTATAATATTAGGACAATTTTAACATCTTTCATTGGTATTACTGTCAAGAAAATTTACTTTAAATTTGAAGTCTGAGAAAAATCTTCCTCCCCAAACATTCTATTACCCAATTTTTAATAGCAAAGCAATTTTAAGACATTTTATGCCAACCAGTACTTTTTACCATACAGAACCCTGTCTTTTTACAAAGAAACCCTGTTAGTTTGCAAGAATTCAAGGAGTTTCTAAAATTTAACTGACATCAAACAAACATACACACTGCCCGCCTGCTTCCTATAGCCAGGCACGTGCACAGATCAGAAAGTTGCTCAATAGCTGGTGGTACCTTTTCATCCAGAGCCTTATGGTGCTCAAATAATGACTTTAGTGCTTTGAGAACTTCAACTTCACTGGATACGCCTGCTGGAGACTGTGCCTGTCTCTTCACTACTGTCATCCTCAGAGACCGCTCGTGCCTAGAAACAAGGCATTCTAAATGTTCCAGTAACAGCTGAAAAAAAGGCCAAAAAGTAGAAAGTTTAAACAATACTTTTAATATTCACATTTGAACTTGGGGCAAATAACTTGTTTTTCACATAGGCGGACACCGGGAATCAAACCTAGGTCTCCAGCATGGCAGGAGAGAACTCTGCCTGCTGAGCCACCACGGCCGGCCCAATAATTTCTTTTTAATCTCAAGTTACAACAAATTTGAATCCCTTCAACTCAGTCTGAAGCTAGCAAAATTCCCCCCTGAATATAAAAAATACCATTACTGTTCATCATATATTTCAAGCAAGGATTAACTCGGTAGGATAAATTATGCATTTAAAATCAGAAAAAGCAGATCATCCTTTGGGGTTAAGACAGCAAGCATGATCCCAACACTGACTCCATAGCAAACTTTCAAACAGCAGGAATCCACCTACTAACCCTGGTGTTGTTTCTTTCTGCTTTTAGTTCAGCAATTTCTTCTTCCCTTTCAAGGAGCTGTTCCCTGCATACATTGAGTTCTTTAGTAAGTGCTGCAAACTCCTAGAAAATAGGGGATAAAAAAGATTCTTGTAAGAAAGTCTTCCAGCAAGTCTCCACAAGTCCACCCAAAGGCGATCCCCAGTCGCAGGATATAAGGGGCTGCTCTGGCCCCCGGGGAAAGAGGGACTCGACTGACTTGCAAGTCTAAGGCCACAGAAACCACCCGATGATTCAGAACCCTAACTCCCATCTGACCTCCCTCTACCCTAAACCTCAGCACGTGCATAGTGGGGGAAAAAGGCATTAGACAGAAGGTGTTAGGCTGCAGGGAATCCAAGCCTTCTTCTCACAATCCAGGAAGTTCAAAATATTTTCCTGAACATTGATCCTGGTATGAATACAGATTTTTTAAGTGACTCAAAAACATGTGCTCTAGAACACCCGGGGAGAGTAAGGGAAAGGTCGAGAAGGATGCCACCCTCCTTCCCCAGCCTCTTTTTCTAGTCTCAGCCAATTGTCCTTGGGGACGACTCAGGGCTGTAAAAAGTTGACTGGGGTAAAGGCTGATCCTCATGCTCAGGCTTGTGTGGTTCCCGCCCACCCTGTATCATGGGTCACAGAATATGGTGGAAGTGCTGCTGGAATGCTTCCAGGATCAGGTGATAAAAGGCATCATGGCTGCCATCTTGGTTGCATTCTCACATGTCATCTCTCTGGTGAAAGCCAACTGCCAGGCTGTGAGCAGCCAAATGGAGAGGGCCACAGGCAAGGGAATGAGGCCTCCTGCCATGGATGTAGGAGGGAGACTACATGCAATCCTCCAGCTCAGACCCAGCCTTAGGACGGTGGAAGCCCCAGGCAACACTGGACTTCCGGAGGGAACAGGAGGCAGAGCCACCCAGCTAAGATAATAAGTGTTTGCTTTCTTAAGCCATTAAGTTTTAGGGTAATTTTTTATAGAGCAATAAATAACCAATACATTGACTAATCCAAGACATAAACTACCCAAGTAGGAGTCTTATGGCCAGCAAAAGAGTGAAAGAAAAGAGGCAATGGGTCAGAGAGTTTCTTACAGTAGCCACCAGGGATACTATCTACTGAGAAGTTTCTCGAGGCAGCAAAAGGATAGCAAACAGGGCCTGAGCAGGAGACACTGGCCAATGCTGGTCCTGACAGCACATGTACTATTCAATATATGGGGTAAAAATATTAATATGTATCATAAATGCTTTACTAATGTTCACATCAAATGTAGAAGTACACAGCAAAAATCAGGAAGCCTTTGTTCAAATCCCAATCTTCACACTGAGTTTGGTCGCTTTGAGCCTTGACTTTTTCTTTTCAGAAGAGGATAGGACAAATTTCCTGTATTCCATTTAGCTCTAAATTCCAGCAGGACATTCTTTGGTATTTTCTGAACCAAAATACTCTAGATTTTTTTTACTTTGGGGGCTGGAGGGGCTGGGTAACAAACAGCAGTTTCATTGTCCTAAAAAGTATTAGAACCCTTGCATCTATGGCCAACTGATTTTTGACAAGACTGCCAAATCCATACTGGGAAAACAACAGTCTCTTCAAAAACTGATGCTGAAAGCTAGAGGAATCAAAGACTGGATTTGCAATGAGATGTTCCAGCTTCGGAGCTACATCTTTACAGTTCTAATTCCTTCAGGAATAAAGTAGCTTTCCTACTGTAAAAAAACAAACAGGAAAATCTGATGCTAGAAGACATACAATCATACATATCTATGCACCGAGCCACCGAGCCAAAAGTACATAAAGCAAACACTGACAACACTGAAGGGAGAAATAAGACACCTCTACCATAATAGTTGGAGACTTCCATTTCTTATTCTCATAATGGCTAGAATAGCAACACAGAGGATCAAAAAAGAAACACAGAATTTGAATGCTATAATACATGAACCAGACTTAATAGACATATAGACAAAACATTACACCCCACAACAGCAGGATACACATTTATCTCCAGGGCTCATGGATCACTCTCAAGGATAGACCATATGTAGGGTCATAAAGCAAGTCTCAATAAATTTAAAGAGATTGAAATCATACAAAACACTCTCGAATCACAATGCAATGAAGTTGGAAATCAGTAAGAGGTAGGAGGCCAGAGAACTCACAAATATATGGAGGTTAAACAACATACTCTTAAACAACCAGTGAGTTAAGGAAGAAATTACAAAAGGAATCAGTAAATATCTTGAGGCAAATGAAAATGAAAACACAACGCATCAAAATTTATGGGATGCAGCAAAGGCAGTGCTAAGAGGAAATTTATTGTATTAAATGCCTATATTAAAAAAGAAAAGCAAAAATCGAGTAATTAACTGTTCAGTTGGAAGAAATTGAGAAAGAACAGCAAACTAACCCAAAGGCAAACAAAAGGAAAGAAACTACAAAGATTAGGGCAGAAATAAATGAAACTGAGACCATAAAAACAACCAAGAAAATCAACAAAACTAGAAGTTGGCTCTTTAAGATCAATGGACCCCTAGCTAGATTGACAGAAGAAAAAAAAAAAAAAAAAAGCCCTAGCTAGATTGACAGGAAAAAAAAAAAAAAAATGAAGATGCAAATAAATATAATCAGAAATGGAAGAGGAGACCTAACCACTGACCCTGTAGAAACAAAGGAGGTAATGAGACAATATCTTGAGCAACTATATGCTAATAAACTAGATAACGTAGATGAAATGGTCAGCTTCCTAGAAAGGCATGAACAACCAACAATGACTCAAGAAGAAATAGATGACTTCAACAAACCAATCGCAAGAGACTGAATCAGTCATCAAAAGGTGCCCAAAAAAGAAAAGCCCAGGACCAGATGGCTTCACATGTGTATTCTACCAAACATTCAAGAAAGAATTAGTACCAATCCTGCTCAAACTCTTCAAAAAAACTGAAGATGAGGGAAAGCTACCTAACTCATTCTATGAAGCCAACCAACATCAACCTAATACCAAAACCAGACAAAGATACTATAAGAAAAGAAAATTAGAGACCAATCTCTATAATGAATAAAGAGACAAAAGCCTTCAACAAAATACTTGCTGTGCTGGTTTGAAAGGAAGTGTGCCCCCTAAGAAAAGCCATGTTTTAATATAAGTCCCATTTCATAGGGTAGAATAATCTCTATTCAACACCGTATGTTTGAAACTGTGATTGGATCATCTCCCTGGTTGATGTGATTTAGTTAAGAATGTTTGTTAAACTGGATTAGGGGATGACATGTCTCCACCCATTTGAGTGGGTCTTGATTAGTTTCTGAAGTCCTATAAAAGAGGAAACATTTTGGAGAATGAGAGATTCAGAGAGAGGAGAGAATGCTGCAGCACCATGAAGCAGAGAGTCCACCAGCCAGCGACCTTTGGAGATGAAGAAGGAAAACGCCTCCCGGGGAGCTTCATGAAATAGGAAGCCAGGAGACAAAGCTAGCAGATGACACCATATTCGCCATGTGCCCTTCCAGCCGAGAGAGAAGCCCTGACTGTGTTCGTCATGTGCCATCTCACTTGAGAGAGAGAGCCTGAACTTCGTCAGCCTTCTTGAACCAAGGTATCTTTCCCTGGATGCCTTTGATTGGACATTTCTATAGACTTGTTTTAATTGGGACATTTTCTCGGCCTTAGAACTGTAAACTTGCAACTTATTAAATTCCCCTTGTTAAAAGCCATTCGGTTTCTGGTATATTGCATTCCAGCACCAAGCAAACTAGAACACTTGCAAATCAAATTCAGCAGCACACTAAAAGAATTATACACCATGACCAAGTAGGATTTATTCCAGGTATTCAAGGATGGTTCAACCTAAGAAAATCAATTAATGAAATAAACCATATCAATAAATCAAAGCAGAAAAAAACACATGATCATCTCAATATATACAGAAAAGGCATATGACAAAATTCAACATCCTTTCTTGATGAAAACTCTTCAAAGGAAAGAAATAGAAGGGAGCTTCCTCAACATGATGAAGGGAATAAATGAAAAGCCTGCAGCTAACACCATCCTCAATGGAGAAAGACTGAAAGCTTTCCCTCTAACATCAGGAACAAGACAAGGATACCCACTGTCACCAGGTACTAATTCAAAGGAAGAAGTAAAATTCTCACTGTTTGCAGATGATATGATACCTTATGTTGAAAACCTCGAAAAATCCACAGCAATACCACTAGAGCTAATAAATGAGTACAACAAAGTGGCAGGTTACAAGGTCAACATTCAAAAATCTGTAACATTAGTAGTGCATAGACACTAGTAATGAGCAATCTGAGGGGGAATCAAGAATAAAATTCCATTTACAATTGCAACCAAAAGAATAAAATATTTAGGAATAAATTTAACCTAAAAGACCTATACAAAGAAAACTACAAGAAATTGCTAAAAGAAATCACAGAAGACCTAAATAAATGGAAGGGCATAGTGTGTTCATGGATTGGAAGACTAAATAGTTAAGATATCAATTCTACCTAAACTGATTTATAGACTCAATGCAATACCAATTAAAATCCCAAAATCTTACTTTTCAGAAATAGAAAAACCAGTAAACAAATTTATCTGGAAGGGCAAGGTGCTTGAATAGCTAAAAATATCCTGAGAAAGAAAAATGAAGTCGGAGGTCTCACAATACCGGACTTCGCATATTATGAAGCTACAGTGGTCAAAACAGTATGGTACTGGCATAAAGACAGATATACTGACCATTGGAATCGAATAGAATGTTCAGATATAGACCCTCTCATCTATGGACAATTCATCTTTGATAAGGCAGTCAAGCCAGCTCACCTGGGACAGAATAGTCTCTTCAACAAATGGTGCCTGGAGAACTGGATATTCATGTGCAAAAGAATGAAAGAGGATCCATATCTCGCATCCTATAAAAAATTAACTCAAAATGGGTCAAAGATCTAAACATTAGATCTAAGACCATAAAAACTTTAGAAGAAAATGTAGGGAAATATCTTACAAATCTTATAATAGGAGGTGGTTTCCTAGATCTTATACCAAAAGCATGACCATTAAAGAAAGAAAGAGATAAATGGGAACTCTTCAAAATTAAACACTTCCTCCAGAAAAGCAACTAAAGAAACAGAAACAATACGAAACAGCTCCCGGAGCCACAACAGAGACCAAAAAGACAGCGTACCCCATTCTGGAACGGCTGAAGGGGCAGGGAGAATCCGCTGCGGTGAGATATCCAAGGGGCGTGCGTTTTCCCGGCCGGGGCGGCTGGCGACTGGGGTCCCCTCCACGCACGTGGCTCCCCGGTCTGAGTGGGAACGTTGGATAGTGGGGCCCTCCCGCCACGCTTGGCGTCTCGGGCCAGCTGGGCAATTTGGACCGGAGTCCCCCAAGCCACGGCGGCCGGAGATCCACCCCCTCCACGCGCGGTTTCCCGGGCTGACTGCAAGATTCGGACTGGCCAGTTAAAGGAGCCACAGCATCTTTTACTGGTGGGCCCCGCAGACAGACGAGCGCCACGAGTGCCACCTACCGGGCAGGAAAAGAAAAACAGCCCAGAGATTTCACAGAAAAACCTTTCAACCAGCCGGGTCCCACACCCAGGGAAATCTGATCAAATGCCCAGACACCAGCAGAAAATAATGGATGACGCTCGGAAAATTAAAGATATGGCCCAGTCAAAGGAACAAACCAATAGTTCAAATGAGATACAGGAGCTGAGACAACTAATGCTGAATATACGAACAGAAATGGAAAACTTCTTCAAAAACCAAATCAATAAATTGAGGGAGGACATGAAGAAGACATGGGCTGAACAAAAAGAAGAAATAGAAAATCTGAAAAAACAAATCACAGAACTTATGGGAGTGAAGGACAAAGAAGAAAAAATGGAAAAAACAATGGATACCTACAATGGCAGATCTAAAGAGACAGAAGCTACAATTAGTGAACTGGAGGATGGAACATCTGAATTCCAAAAAGAAACAGAAACTATAGGGAAAAGAATGGGAAAACTTGAGCAGGGGATCAGGGAACTGAATGACAATATGAAGCGCACAAATATACGTGTTGTGGGTGTCCCAGAAGGAGAAGAGAAGGGAAAAGGAGGAGAAAAACTAATGGAAGAAATTATCACTGAAAATTTCCCAACTCTTATGAAAGACCTAAATTTACAGATCCCAGAAGTGCAGCGCACCCCAAAGAGAATAGACCCAAATAGGCGTTCTCCAAGACACTTACTAGTTAGAATGTCAGAGGTCAAAGAGAAAGAGAGGATCTTGAAAGCAGCAAGAGAAAAACAATCCGTCACATACAAGGGAAACCCAATAAGACTATGTGTAGATTTCTCAGCAGAAACCATGGAAGCTAGAAGACAGTGGGATGATATATTTAAATTACTAAAAGAGAAAAACTTCCAACCAAGGCTTCTATATCCAGCAAAATTGTCCTTCAAAAATGAAGGAGAAATTAAAACATTTATAGACAAAAAGTCACTGAGAGAATTTGTGACCAAGAGACCAGCTCTGCAAGAAATACTAAAGGGAGCACTAGAGTCAGATACGAAAAGACAGAAGAGAGAGGTATGGAGTAAAGTGTAGAAAGAAGGAAAATCAGATATGATATATATAATACAGAAGCCAAAATGGTAGAGGAAAATATTATCCAAACAGTAATAACACTAAAAGGTAATGGACTGAATTTCCCAATCAAAAGACATAGAATGGCAGAATGGATTACGACCCAGCAATACCACTGCTAGGTATCTACTCAAAGGACTTAAGGGCAAAGACACAGACGGACATTTGCACACCAGTGTTTATAGCAGCATTATCTACAATTGCAAAGAGATGGAAACAGCCAAAGTGTCCATCAACAGACGAGTGGCTAAACAAACTGTGGCGTATACCTACGATGGAATATTATGCAGCTTTAAGACAGACTAAACTTATGAAGCATGTAATAACATGGATGGACCTAGAGAACATTATGCTGAGTAAGTCTAGCCAAAAACTAAAGGACAAATACTGTATGGTCCCACTGATGTGAACCGACATTCGAGAATCAGCTTGGAATATATCATTGGTAACAGAGACCAGCAGGAGTTAGAAACAGGGTAAGATAACGGGTAATTGGAGCTGAAGGGATACAGACTGTGCAACAGGACTAGATACAAAAACTCAAAAATGGACAGCACAATAATACCTAAGTGTAATGTAACTATGTTGGAACACTGAATGAAGCTGCACCTGAAATATGGTTTTTTGTTTGTTTGTTTGTTTGTATTTTCTGTTTTTGTTTTTTCTTTTTCCTTTTTATATATATATATTTTATTAGTATTATTATTTTAATTCTCTTCTCTATATTAACATTCTATATCTTTTTCTGCTGTTTTGCTAGTTCTTTTCCTAAATCGATGCAAATGTACTAAGAAATGATGATCATACATCTATGTGATGATACTAAGAATTACTGAGTGCATGTGTAGAATGGAATGATTTCTAAATGTTGTGTTAATTTCTTTTCTTTTTTTTCATTAATTAAAAAAATTGTAAAAATTGGATAAAAAATAAAAGCACATAGTAGATTCAGGAAAAAAATAAATAAATAATAGAGGAAAAAAATGTTAAAATAAATTCAGTTTGAAATACTAGCGATCAATGAAAGGGAGGGATAAGGAATATGGTATGTAAAAATTCTTTTTCTTTTTCTGTTTTTATTTTATTTTTCTGTTGCCTTTTTATTTCTTTTTCTGAATTGATGCAAATGTTCTCAGAAATTATCATGATGATGAATATGCAACTATGTGATGATATTGTGAATTACTGATTATATATGTAGAATGGAATGAGCATATATTACGGATGTTTGTGTTTCTTTCTTGTAATTTCTTTTTAATTAATAAAAAATTATTAAAAAAAAAAAATTAAACACTTCTGTGCATCAAAGAATTTAGTCAGGAAAGTAAAAAGTCAGCCTATACAATGGGAGACAATATTTGGAAACAATATATCAGAAAAGAAACCTGTATCAAGAATATATAAAGGGATTATTCAACTCAACAACAAAAAGACAAACCACCGAATTACAAAAAGGGCAAAGGACATGAACAGACATTTCTCAGAAGAGGAAATACAAATGGCTAAAAGGCACATGAAAAGATGCTCAACTTCCCTGGCTATTAGGGAAATGCAAATCAAAACCACAATGAGATATCATCTCACACCCAACAGAATGGCCATTATCAATAAAACAGAAAACAACAAGTGCTGGAGAAGATACAGAGAAAGTGCCACACTGATCCACTGTTGGTGGGAATGTAAAATGGTACAACTGCTGTGGAAGGCAGTTTGACAGTTCCTCAGGAAGCTAAGTATAGAATTGCCATATGATCCAGCAATACCATTGCTAGGTATCTACTCAGAGGACATGAGGGCAAGGACACAAACAGACATGTGCACATCAATGTTTATAGCACAACTGTCAAGAGATGGAAACAGCCCAAATGTCCATCAACGGATGAGTGGCTAAACAAGCTGTGGTATATACATATGATGGAATATTATGCAGCTGTAAGACAGAATAAAGTCATGAAGCATATAACAACATGGACGGACCTTGAGGACATTATGCTGAGTGAGATTAGCCAGAAACAAAACGACAAATACCGTATGGTCTCACTGATGAACTAACATTAATGAATGAACTTGGAGAATTTCAGTTAAGAACAGAGGCCATTAAGAGATAGAAATATGGTAGATTTTGGGTACCATAGATTTGGGAAGCTGAAGGGATACAGATTATGAAACAGGACTGATTATAAAAATTCAGAAATGGCTAGCACAATATTACCTGACCGTAGCACAATAATGTTAGTACACTGAATGAAGCTGAATGTGAGAATGATAGAGGGAGGAGGGCTGGGGGCACAAATGAAACCAGAAGGAAAGATAAATGATAAAAACTGAGATGGTATAATCTAGGAATTCCTAGACTGTACGATGCTAGTGACTAAATGTACAAATTAAAAACTGTTTTACGTGAGGAAGAAGAAAGGAATGTCAGTATAGCAGGGTGTTGAAAATAGATGGTCATTCATATTTTAATATTTTAACTTATGTGTGAGACTAAAGCAAAAAATGTTTACTTGGTATAAAATATCTATTTTGGCTACTGTATTTCCTAATATAATTTATATGGACAGTTCAATTGAACACCATACGTATACTGAACCTTGAATAGGGCTTGAGATTTTGTAGGTTTGTCCAGAGTGATGCTCTGATAAATCCCAGAGTGATTTTAAAATGTGAATAAAAAAGTATTTGCAAAGTCCCCTTGGGGGAATGGCAAGAAAGGGGGAACATTCAACTTTCCCATTTGGAGAATCTCTGATATTCTCACAAGCAATGGGGACTACCAAATCAATAGGTCAATCCCTCAATCTTGGGGTTTGCTCATACGGAATTTATCCCCACAAAGGATAGATTAAGCCTACTTAAAATTAGGCCTAAGAGTCACCCTTTTGTTGCCCAGATGTGGCCTCTCTCTCTCTCAGCCAACATGGCAAGCAAACTCACCACCCTTCCCCGTCTCTATGTGGGCCATGACTCCCAGGGGTGTAAACCTCACTGGCAACATTGGACAGAAATCCTAGAATGAGCTGGGACTCAGCATCAAGGGACTGAGAAAACCTTCTCAACCGAAAGTGGGAAGAGAGAAATGAGACAAAATAAAGTGTGAGTGGGTGAGAGATTTCAAACAGAGTAGAGAGGTTATCTTGGAGGTTATTCTTCTGCATTTTACAGACACCCCTTTTTTAGTTTAAGGTGTATTAGAGAGGCTAGAGGGAAGCGCCTGAAACTGCAGAGCTGTGCTCCAGTAGCCATGTATCTTGAAAATGAATGTATAATGATTAAGGCTTTCTCAATGTGACTATGTGAGTGTGAAAACCTTATGTCTGATACTCCTTTTATCTATGCTACTGATAGATAAGAAAAAATATGGATTACAAATAGATAAATAATAGGGAGAACAAATGTTAAAATAATTCGAGTAGATTGAAATACTAGTGAACAATGAAAGGAGTGGTAAGGGGTATAGAAAAAATAGGGGGAACAAAGGTTAAAAATCTACTGAGTAGATCGAAATACTAGTGGTAAATGAGAGGGAGGGGCAAGGGGTAAGGTATGTGTGAGTTTTTTATTTTTTCTTTTCTACTTCTTTTTCTGGAGTGATGCAAATGTTCTAAAAAATGATCATGGTGATGAATATTCTACTATGTGATGATATTGTGAGCCACTGACTGTACAGCATGCATGGAATGTTTGCATGTTAAGAATGTTCATGCTTGTATGTTGTTTTGGTTTGAAAATACAAAATAAATTAAATTTAAAAGAAAACAGTATAACTTTCATAATTATACAAACCTAAGTTGAATCTAGTTTCTGCCACTCACCAGCTGTATGACTATGAGCAAGTTATGTAACTTCACTGATCTTCAATAGTTCAAAGTATAAAACTGGGCAAAAATACTACTTACCTCTCAGAATTACCAGGAGAATTTAATTATAGATTATATATAAAATACTTGACACATAATAAGTCCTCAAAATGTTAGCTATATTCACTTATATCATATATTAGTATCCATAAATTATAAGGCTGTATAAGAGCACAGCAGAAGGAAGAAGATAAAAATGAACAAAACAGCTCCCTGCCTTCAAGGAAATTATATCTAGAGGCGACTGCAGTTAAAGTTTTCCTATAAACCTGGTAGTACCATGAGAAAATTGTCAATTTTTTTTCTAGGATTATCAGGGCATTACCAGCTTGAATTAATACCCCCCTTTAAAACCCTTGGTATTGGTATGGGTCATAATTCCACAATTTTAGGTTTTTATTTATAAGGTATAAGTTTTTACTTATTTAGTATAAGTATGGTATGTAACCCATAAAAATACTACTTACCTCTCAGAATTACCAGGAGAATTTAATTATAGATTAAACTCTGAAATCTGTTCTACAACTAACTGTTGTGCTATGCTTTGAAATTCATTACTTTTTTGTATGCATGCTATTTTTCAGGAAAAAAAAGTCGATTGTGATGATAAAAAAATATTTATTCCTTCTAGCCTCCTATATTCTGGAATTTGTCAAAAAGGCACAGACTGCTAAGTCTTGGCCCTGCAGACCTTGCTCTTCCTTCTTTCTGTATGCGAGGCCTCTCCCGCAAACATGTTACGCCAGATCCTCGGTCAGGCCAAGAAGTACCCGAGCTTGATTCCCCTCTTTGTATTTCTTGCAGCTTGAGGTATTGGAGCAGCACTATATGTATTACGTCTGGCAATGTTCAATCCAGACATCAGTTGGGACGGAAAGAATAACCCAGAACCCTGGAACAAAATGGATCCTAATGAGCAGTACAAGTTCTACTCAGTGAATGTGGATTACAGCAAACTGAAGAAAGAAGGTCCAGACTTCCAAATGAAATATTTCCCTTTAAAACTGCTTAATATGAAGGTCTTTCAGAAGCCATCTGGACAATTTCCACTTAACCTGGAAATATTTCTGAAAGGTTTAGGAGGCGAAAGGGTGAGAAAGAAGAAAGGTAGACCAGGAAATTTAAAGTGGGTGAGTTTATTTCTGCGCTCCCGGGTAGAGCTCACCGAACCCAGATGGAGAGAGGTGAGTTCGTGCGCGGGCTTCTACGTGGGCAGCTTTTAAGGATGGAGGTCAGGTGACATTCGGAAGGGGCAGTTCATTAGTTCTGGAAGTCAAATATGGAGGGGTGACACAGCCTCTGCAGCTCCAGTTGCAGTGCCCTTCCCCATTCTCCCGACCTAACAATTTCCCCTCTAAATACATGAAATCATGTTGTGGTTACACTGATTAATAAATGTCTGAAACTTGAAAAAAAAGAACTTGTCGATTAGGTGAAGAGGTAGCCAACTCAATGCTAGAAAATATTTGGAAATCACACATCGGATAAAAGTTTGATATTCTATATACATAAGGAAATTACACAACAACAAAAGAATAAGCAATCCAATTATAAAATGGGCTAAAGACATGAATAGGCATTTTTCTGAGGAACAAATACAGATGGCTGAAAAGCACATGCAAGGATGCTCATTTTCATTAGCTATAAAGGAAATGCAGATCAAGACCACAATGAGATACCACCTCACACCTATAAGAATGGCTGCTATTAAACACACAGGAAACTATAAATGTTGAAGAGGACATGGAGAAAGTGGGACACTTAAGCACTGCTAGTAGGAATGTATAATGGTACAGCTGCTATGAAAGACAGTTTGGTGTTTCCTTAGGAAACTAAATATCAAGTTGCAATATCTCTACTTGGTAAATACCCAGAAGAGCTGAAAGGAGTGACACAAACAGACATTTGCATACCAATGTTCACAGAAGCTTTATTCACAATCGTCAAAAGATGGAAACAATCCAAGTGCCCATCAACAGATGAGTGGGTTAACAAAATGTGGTATATACATATGATGGAATATGATGCAGCAATAAGACGAAATAAAACATCCTGAAGCACAAGACAAGACGAATGAGCACTGAGGACATAATGCTGAGAGAAATAAACCAAACACAAAAGGATAGATAATGCATGACTCCACTTTTATGACCATGGTAAAGGTAAAATTAGAAGCTTATAATACAGAATATAGGGGACTTAGAGAAACAGAGAAGGTAGAGGTAGGTGAACGGTTAGCTAATGAGGTTCAACTCCAATGTAAGGGAATAGATAGGAGTGAAGGTGGTTCTCTAGTGGGTCTACAAGTAATATCACCATATGAAGGTGAACAAGATTGAAAGGGGTTGTATAGACCTACATGTCCCACTGATTAACATTAGAAACATAAATAAGGTTTTGCAAGAGTTACTTCAAAGGTATGATTCATGTACAAAGAGTGTTTAAGTCCAGGGTACAGGGGGAAAACTGTTATTGTATGCTTCGGGCTATGTTTAACAGGAAAACATCAGCAGTACCACAGCAACAGCAGGGGTAAATAATGGGGGAGGGGGGACAAGAGTTAAGGGGAGGTTTAGATTTCCTATTTGGTGAGGGCGTGTTTATTGGTTATCTTTCTCTTGGGGACAATGAAAATATCTAAAATTGAGAGTGTTGATGGACTGTGGACTTTGGGCATTATACATGATGCCTAATGAATGCAGGTGGCTGAAGGACACACTGACTGAGGAGCAGATTGGCAGACAATGGTGTATATACATATGACTGAATATTGTGCTGTTACAAAAAGAAATGAAGTCTTGAGGCATGCAACGGTGTGAATGAACCTGTGAAACATTTGGTGAGGCAAAATAAGCCAGAAATGAAAAACAATTATTGTAAGGTCTCCTTTAGAAAATGCTTATACGAAAACAGGGGTCTAGATTGTAAGCTCTTGTAACAGACACATTTTATCTGGAGTGGTAATTATTCTTTGTAGATTTTGAAAGGCTGTTTTTTATATGGATAACCTGGTACTCAGAGATAAGAACAAAGCTGATCAGGTCAGGATTAAGGCAATTCAGAACACAGGGGTAAGGAAGACCTTGTCCATATTTTTGAACTGTACCTACTCTTTGAGACCAAAGGAAGAAAGTTTTATTTTATTCGGAACCTAAATTTTCTGTAGCACATTATCTAACTCAACCTGTCTGGACAGCTCATTTGAACAAATGAAACACAGGGAGCCCAGAACAAGAATGAGGGCCTTCAATCCTGCATAGCTTAATGTAATACCTGGATACATCCCAGAATATATTAAGCAGATCACCAAAAAGTGCTGGCAGAGTCCCTTAAGAGACGGGAGAAAAAATATGGAACTACTAAACTTTACCATCAGGGAATCCCCTTATAACTGTGTCAAACATTAGGGATACCCAAATCACAAGCCCTTGATCTTGACGCTTATTCTTGTGAAGCTTGTGTAGTTAGGGGAGAAGCTTAGCCTACCTGTAGGTATGCCTAACAGTTACTTCTGGAGGACCTCTTTTGTTCCTCAGGTGTGGCCTGACTGTCTCTAAGCCCAACTCTGTAAGTGAAATCACTGCCCTCCCCTCTATGTGCGACATGACATTCAGGGGTGAAGGTCTCCTTGGCAGCGTGGGAGATGACTCCCTGGGATGAGTCCAGCCCTGGCACCATGGAATCAACAATTCCATCCTGACCAAAAGGGAGAAAAGAAGTGTAACTAATAAAGTATCAGTGGCTAAGAGAGTTCAAATAGTCGAAAGGCTAATCTGGAGGTCACTCTCACAGAAGCTTCAGGTAGACATTGCTACCTATCATAACTTGCCAAACCCCAAACAAAACCGTTCCCAGGCAATCCTAAAGAACACCTAGAGCAATATGTAAGATTCTACAAAGGTTCCATGAACTAGGGCAGCTTTCCAGAAACGTATAAACTCCGGATAGGTCCTGGACCGGAAAAATCTTGAAACCCAGAGAAGTCAGGCTCTCCAGAACATCAACTTGTTCCATCCCCTTACCCCACATTACTGACAGCCCCTTTCAACAAGAAAAAGTTAGAATGGGCACAGCCCAAATATCCCTAAAGAGTGGGACAGAAAGATCAAAGGTGATGATGGAGTTATACAGAGAAGGTAGGGTTTAACAATTGAATGTGACTGCTGAATCATTAAACTGATATTTATTTAGTCTCTACTATCTTAGAATAGCTAGAAGTAAAAACCTAAAATGGTGGAACTGTAACCCACACCAAATTGTGAAATCTGTTTACAATTAATTGTTTTGCCGCCCTCTGAAATTTATTGCTTTTTTGTATGTATGTGATTTTTCACACACAAAAAAAGTCAATTGTGATGATGAAAAAAAATCTATTCCTTCTAGCCTCCTATCTATTCCTTCTAGCCTCCTATAGTCTAAAGCAGCTAGAAGGAAAACTCTGAGATGATGGTATGGTAACCTACGATAAACTCTGGGATCTGTCCTATAACTACTTGTTGAAGAGTGCTTTGAAAACTATTGCTTTTTTCTTTCTTTGCTTTGTATATGTTATATTATTCAATAGAGAAGTTAAAAAAAGAAAAATGAACAGAGAGAAACAAGTGCTAGAGAAAGTGGAGAGAAAGAAATGTACCTATTCACCGTTTATATAGAAACTGAGAGGTGCATCCCCGCCAGAGGGCAATGTGGTAATCCCACAGGAGGCTAGGAGTGAGCTTGCCATATGATCCAGAAACCCCATTGCTCAATACATATACAGAGAGGAAAGGCGTGTGAGGACATGAATAGACATTTGCACACTAGTGTTTATGGTGGCAGCCTTCCTGACCCACAATGAACGGAGGTGGCTAAAGATACAACAGAGCAATGGAAGGGAACTATGGTATATACATACAATGGGCTACTGAGAGGCCCTAAGAAGGAATGAAGCCATAAGGCAGGCAACTAGGTGAGTGAACATGAAGGACTGTATGCTGAAGGAAATGTCAGGAACAAAAAGACAAATATTGTCATGCCTCAATCATATGGACTAAAAATAATATAAAAACTCAGTGAACTAAAATCAAGAGCATGGGTTATCAGGTTGGGGCCTACTGTAAAGCGTCCTAGATTGTAAGCTCTTAGAGCAGTCACATTTATTCAAGAAGTATAACTGTTAATTCTTAATTCTGAGATACTGAAGCTACATATAACAGGGTCATTCCTAGAAACCTCAGGTATTTATGTGACACATGACACTCAGAGTTAGAGCTCTGAAGCTATGAAACTCAGCAGTACCCCATACCGGAACTGTTTAAAAAGTTGAAAAAGTGATGAGACTTCCAGTAGAGATAATTAATTAAGCTGATCTGGACAGGACTAAGGTATATCAGTATACAGGGTAAAGGATGGATGTTGTCCATATTTTAAATCTTCTGTGTGAGACTAAAGGGAGAGATGTTTATTGGGACAAAATCTTTATTTTGGGTAGTGCATTTTCTAATTTAACTTGCATGGTAGGTTTAGTTGAACACTAAGTACATGGAATCTTACACAGGGCGTGAGATTTTGTTGGTTTGTCCAGGTTAGTGCAAATGTCTCAATATATCCCACAGTAATTTGGGCAGTGAATAAAAAAGTATTTGCAAAGTCCTCTTTGGGGACTGGGGAGAAAGGAAGAAATATTCAACTTTTCCATTTGGAGAATTTCTGATATTCTCACAAGCAATGGAAACAACCAAATCAACAGGCTGAACCCTCGATCTTTGGTCTGCCCCTATGAAACTTATTCCTGCAAAATAGAAGCTCAGCTTACTTAAAATTAGGCCTAAGAGTCACCCCAGAGAACCTCTTCTGTTGCTCAGATGTGGCTTCTCTCTCGAAGCTAACTTGGCAGGTGAACTTACTGCCCTCCCTTCAACGTAAGACATGACTCCCAGGGGTGTAAATCTCCTGGGTAATGTGGGAGAAATCCTGAGATAAGCCAGGACTCGACATCAAGGGATTGAGAAAGTTTTCTTGACCAAAAGGGGGAAGAGAGAAATCAGACAAAATAAAGAGTCAGTGGCTGAAACATTTCAAACAGAGTTGAGAGGTTATCCTGGAGGTTATTCTTATGCATTATATAGATACCTTTTTTGGTTTATGGTGTATTGGAGTGGGTGGAAGGAAGTACCTGAAACTGGAGCTGTGTTTCAACAGCCTTGATTTTTGAAGATGATTATATAAGGATATAACGTTTACAACAGGATTGTGTGATTGTGAAAACCTTGTGTCTTTTATACAGGGTAGAGACAAATAAGTAAACAATATATATCAATAAAAATAAATAAATAAAAAATGGGGGGACAAAGGGTAAAATAAATTGGGTAGATAGAAATACTAGTGGTAAACGACAGGAAGGGGTAAGGCGTATGGTACATAGGAGTTTTTTCTTTTCTCTTTTTCTGGAGTGATGCCAATGTTCTAAAAATGATAGTGGTGATGAATACACAACTACATGATGATATTGTGAGCCACTGATTGTACATGTCTGCAATGTGTATGTGTGAAGATTTCTCAATAGAAATATTAAAAAAAGAAAACTGGGGCTGGGCAAACTGGATATCTATATGTAAAAGAATGAAAATAACTTCCTACCTCACACCATATTAAAAATTTTACTCAAATGGATCAAAGACCTAAATATGAGAACCAAAACTATAAAACTCCTAGAAGAAAATATAGGGCAGCATCTTCAGGACCTTGTATTAGGCAATGGTTTCTTACACTTTAAATCAAAAGCACAATAGCATAGCAACAAAAGAAAAAAATAGATAAATGAACCCTCATCAAATTAAAGTTTTCTGCATCAAAGTACATTATCAAGAAAATAAAAAGATAACTTACAGAATGGGAGAAAACAGTTGGAAACCATTTATTTGATAAGGATTTTATATCCAGAATATATAAAGAACTCCTGCAACTCAACAACCAAAAGAGACAATACAATTTAAAAGTAGGCAAAGTGATGATGATATTGTGACCCACTGATAGTAAAATTTGGATGATGATAAG
The DNA here is from genome assembly GCF_023851605.1 of Tamandua tetradactyla. Lineage (NCBI taxonomy): Eukaryota > Metazoa > Chordata > Mammalia > Pilosa > Myrmecophagidae > Tamandua > Tamandua tetradactyla. The sequence continues at coordinate 4,289,476 of NC_135335.1, forward strand.
GTAAGTGAATATATATCTCAAGAACACTGCATTAAAAAACAGTGGGCAGGAGAAGATGGCGGCTTAGTAAGACGCGCAGGTCTTAGTTTCTCCTCCAGAAAAGCAACTAAAGAAACAGAAACAATACGAAACAGCTCCCGGAGTCACGACAGAGACCAAAAAGACAGCGTACCCCATTCTGGAACAGCTGAACGGGCAGGGAGAATCTGCTGCGGTGAGCTACCCGAGGGGCGCGCGTTTTCCCGGCCGGGGCGGCTGGCGACTGGGGTCCCCTCCACACACGTGGTTCCCCGGTCTGACTGGGAACGTTGGATAGCGGGGCCCTCCCGTCACGCTTGGCGTTTCGGCCAGCTGGGCAATTAGGACCGGCACTCTCCCAAGCCGCGGCGGCCAGCAACCCCCACCTCCACGCGCGGTTTCCCGGGCCGACTGCCGTGCAGACAGACGAGCGCCACGAGCGCCACCTACTGGGCAGGAAAAGAAAAACAGAGCCCAGAGATTTCACAGAAAAACCTTTCAACCAGCTGGGTCCCACACCCAGGGAAATCTGATCAAATGCCCAGACACCAGCAGAAAATAATGGATGACGCTCGGAAAATTGAAGATATGGCCCAGTCAAAGGAACAAACCAATAGTTCAAATGAGATACAGGAGCTGAGACAACTAATGCTGAATATACAAACAGAAATGGAAAAATTCTTCAAAAACCAAATCAATAAATTGAGGGAGGACATGAAGAAGACATGGGCTGAACAAAAAGAAGAAATAGAAAATCTGAGAAAACAAATCACAGAACTTATGGGAGTGAAGGACAAAGAAGAAAAAATGGAAAAAACAATGGATACCTACAATGGTAGATCTAAAGAGACAGAAGCTACAATTAGTGAACTGGAGGATGGAACATCTGAATTCCAAAAAGAAACAGAAACTATAGGGAAAAGAATGGGAAAACTTGAGCAGGGGATCAGGGAACTGAATGACAATATGAAGCGCACAAATATACGTGTTGTGGGTGTCCCAGAAGGAGAAGAGAAGGGAAAAGGAGGAGAAAAACTAATGGAAGAAATTATCACTGAAAATTTCCCAACTCTTATGAAAGACCTAAATTTACAGATCCCAGAAGTGCAGCGCACCCCAAAGAGAATAGACCCAAATAGGCGTTCTCCAAGACACTTACTAGTTAGAATGTCAGAGGTCAAAGAGAAAGAGAGGATCTTGAAAGCAGCAAGAGAAAAACAATCCGTCACATACAAGGGAAACCCAATAAGACTATGTGTAGATTTCTCAGCAGAAACCATGGAAGCTAGAAGACAGTGGGATGATATATTTAAATTACTAAAAGAGAAAAACTGCCAACCAAGACTCCTATATCCAGCAAAATTGTCCTTCAAAAATGAGGGAGAAATTAAAACATTCTCAGACAAAAAGTCACTGAGAGAATTTGTGACCAAGAGACCAGCTCTGCAAGAAATACTAAAGGGAGCACTAGAGTCGGATACGAAAAGACAGAAGAGAGAGGTATGGAGTAAAGTGTAGAAAGAAGGAAAATCAGATATGATATATATAATACAAAAGCCAAAATGGTAGAGGAAAATATTATCCAAACAGTAATAACACTAAAAGGTAATGGACTGAATTTCCCAATCAAAAGACATAGAATGGCAGAATGGATTACGACCCAGCAATACCACTACTAGGTATCTACTCAAGGGACTTAAGGGCAAAGACACAGACGGACATTTGCACACCAGTGTTTATAGCAGCATTATCTACAATTGCAAAGAGATGGAAACAGCCAAAATGTTCATCAACAGACGAGTGGCTAAACAAACTGTGGCGTATACCTACGATGGAATATTGTGCAGCTTTAAGACAGACTAAACTTATGAAGCATGTAATAACATGGATGGACCTAGAGAACATTATGCTGAGTGAGTCTAGCCCAAAACTAAAGGACAAATACTGTAAGGTCCCACTGATGTGAACCGACATTTGAGAATCAGCTTGAAATATATCATTGGTAACAGAGACCAGCAGGAGTTAGAAACAGGGTAAAATAATGGGTAATTGGAGCTGAAGGGATACAGACTGTGCAACAGGACTAGATACAAAAACTCAAAAATGGACAGCACAATAATACCTAAGTGTAATGTAACTATGTTGGAACACTGAATGAAGCTGCACCTGAAATATGGTTTTTTGTTTGTTTGTTTGTGTGTTTGTATCTTTTGTTTTTGTTTTTTTTCTTTTTCCTTTATATATATATATATATATATATTATTAGCATTATTATTTTAATTCTCTTCTCTATATTAACATTCTATATTTTTTTCTGCTGCTTTGCTAGTTCTTTTCCTAAATCGATGCAAATGTACTAAGAAATGATGATCATACATCTATGTGATGATACTAAGAATTACTGAGTGCATTTGTAGAATGGAATGATTTCTAAATGTTGTGTTAATTTCTTTTCTTTTTTTTGATTAATAAAAAAATTAAAAAAAAAAAAAAAAAAAAACAGTGGGCAAAGGACTTCAATAGGCATTTCTCCAAAGATATACAAAGGGTCAACAACCACATGAAAAGATGTTCGATAGGCACTGGCCGTTAGGGAAATGCAAATCAAAACCACAATGAAAATCACCTCACACCCACAAAATGAGTACTATTTTAAAAAAAACAGAGTTAAGTATTGATGAGGATGTTGAGAAATAGGACACCTCCTACCAGGATTTCTGGGTAGGAATGTAAAATAGTGCAGCCACTGTGGAAAACAGTTTGGTGGCCCTTCAGAATATTAAGTATAGAATAACTATGTGACCCGGCAATTCCACTTCTCACAATATACCCAAAGAATTGAAAGCAGGGACTTGAACAGATATCTGCATACCGATGTTCATGGCAGCATTCTTCCCAACGCCAAAAGATGAAAGCAGCCCAAGTGTCCATCAATCAGTAAATGGATAAACAAAATGTGGTCTATCAATACCATGGAACACTATTCAGTTGTAAAAAGGAATGAAGCTCTGTTGCATGCACAACATGCTTCAGTGTTGAAGAGAACATGTTGAGTGAAATAAGCCAGATAGAAAAGGACAAATATTGTATAATCTCATTATAGGAAAAATGCAAATTCAGAAATTAGAGCACAGGCTACCAGGGGCAGGGGTACAGACGGGGAATGGGGAGTCAGTGCTTAATAATGTTACAGTTTCTATTTGTGATGATGGCACAACACTGTGAATGTAATTAACACCAATGAACTGTTACATTTGAAAGTGGTTAAAATGGAAATTTTATGCTGCATGTTACCATAGTAAAAATTATATTAAAAATATAGAACTGTATAATAAAAAGTGAATCTTAATTGAAACTATGGACTATAGTAAATATAATTATAATAATACTGTTTCATCAATTGTAACAAAATACCACACTAATGCAAAATGTTAACAGGGGAAACTGTGGGGTGGGGTACCATATGGGAACTATATTCTCTAAAAAAAAAAAAAATCAAGCATTAAGGCTGGGGAAGAAACAAGGAGAACACAGCCTAAACAACTGAAGCAAATCTGCAACCATTACCTAAAAGTAACTGGAAACCCAAGTTTCTGGTCTGGGTTCTAAGACCACTGCTTTTTTTGAAAAGAGTCAGAAGTCATGAAATCCACATTACATGCCACAATTAAAAGACGGACAAAAGATGCTTTATTCAATATATTCAACTGAATGACTAATGGATGACAAAAAGAACGAAGGACATTCATACAGCCTAGCTGAAGTGATTAGGGGCTTAGAACAAAGCGCACTGAGGGAGCTGCACACGGCTCTCCTCCAGGAGACAGAGGAAGAATGAGGCTCAACAGTAACAGCACTGCCTAGTGGGAGTGAAGGTCCCCTGCTACCCACACCAACATGGTCTCACTAAACTTTTTAAAAATCATCTTACATATTTTAAGAAATCATACCCACTCTAGAAATCAGTCATCCTACTTATTTCATGAACTGAGACACTTCTAGGAAACCAAGTTAAATCCAATGATCAAAAATACAATATGGTAAGTCAAAGCTGCCTGTAAGAACGCAAAATTAGATCAAGAATATGAACACTCTATTTTGTCTCATTTCTCTCTTCCCCTTTTCAGTCGAGAAGGTTTTCACAATCTCTTGATGCTGAGTCCCAGCTCATTCTAGGATTGCTGTCCCACACTGGCAGGGAGGTTTACACCCCTGGGAGTTTCATGTCCCATGTAGAGATGGGAAGGGCTGTGACTTTGCTTGCTGTGTTGGCTGAAAGAGAGATAGGCCAAATCTGAGCAACAAAAGAGGTTCTCTGGGGGGGGACTCTTAGGCCTAACTTTAAGTAGGCTTAGCCTATCCTTTGTGGGAATAAGTTTCATATGAACAAACCCCAAGATTGCAGGCTTGGCCTATTGCTTTGGTTGTCCCCACTGCTTTTGAGAATATCAGGAATTCTCCAAATGGGGAGGTTGACTTTTCCCCCTGTCTCACCATTCCCCCAAGGGGACTTTGCAAATACCTCTTTATTCACTGTTCAAATCACTCTGGGACTTGCTGGGGCATAGTACTGGACAAACCTACAAAATTTCACATGCCCTATACAAGGTTCCATGACTTATGGTATTCATTTAACCTGTCCATATAAGTTATATTAGTCAAAATATAAATTTTGGGGCAGACTGGACTTCTGGGCCAAGATGGCGGTTTAGCAATGTGCGCGTTTTAGTTCGTCCTCCAGAACAACTACTAAATAACCAGAAACAGTACAGAACAGCTCCTGGGGCCATGTCAGTGATTGGACAGTGTACCCCAGTCTGGACCAGCTGGACCGGCTGTGAGCCCCCCAGAACCATGAGTTCCCAAAGCCACGGTGGCCGGCACCCCTCCCCAAAAGACTGCTTCCCGGAGGGGAAAGGAAAGAGACTTCACCAGCAGTAGGGGCTGAGCACAATCAAACGCCAATTGTGGCATTAATTAACAAATTCTGACTACTAAAAATAGGCCCCCAGCTCAGGTGAACCTGGTCAAAGCTGAGGTTGCTCATTTTTGCCCCAGCACCAAGGGGGCAGGGCTGACAGAAAAAGGAAAAAAAAAAAAAAAAAGGAAACAGAGGCTTTCATGATTGACTTTCTACAAAGGCTTGACTGCCTCTGGATTCAGCGGCAGGAATTCTCAGGCTGCAACTGCCCCAGGCATAGGCAGAAACAAGCTCGTTTGAGGGACTGTCTGGAGCCTGTGCCTTCCCCAGGCACAGGTGGGGAGAGATGAGGCCCCACCCAGGTGGAATCCCTCCCTCAAGGAATTCAGACACCAGGGCTTGGTAATTTGAAGCCTTGAAAACCAGCCTACAACCTCTCCTCTGTCTCCACCATGCCCCCTGCAGGGAGAGTCGGCCAAAGTTAAAGGTACCGCATCATCTTATGCTGGTGGGACCCGCAGGCAGACAAGCGCCACACACAGGGCAGCATAAGAAAAACAGAGCCCAGAGACATCACAGGAAAGTCATTCAACCTGCTGGGTCTCACCCTCAGGGAAAACCTACAATGGTGACTCTTTCCTCCTGATAGGAGGCCAGTTTGGTCTGGGAAAATCTGGCTGGGGTATATAATACCTAAGTAGACCCTCCTAAGTGTGTGTGGGGAGGAAAGGCACCATACAAGCAGGGAAAGAAACAAGAAAACAAGAACTGAAAGATTCTCCTCTGTTAAACAAAACCTAAGCTAAAGGTCCAAAAAAAGCTGAACAGAATGTCAAAGAACAGATAGACAACAAATTCATCCAGCAAGAAAACCCTAGATAAAAGAAGTGAAAGCAATCTCCAGAAAAAACTAATTAAGATAATTAAATGCCTAGACACCAGCCAAAAATAACAAATCGCACCAGGAAAATTGAAAATATGGCCCAGTCAAAGGAACAAACCAACAATTCAAATGACATACAGGAGCTGAAACAATTAATTCAAAATATGCGAACAGACATGGAAAACCTCATCAAAAACCAAATCAATGAATTGAGGGAGGAGATAAAGAAGACAAGGAATGAACAAAAAGAAGAAATTGAAAGTTTGAAAACACAAATCACAGAACTTACGGGAATGAAAGGCACGGTAGAAGAGATGAAAAAAACAATGGAAACCTACAATGGTAGATTTTGAGAGGCAAAACACAGGATTAGTGAACTGGAGGATGGAACATTTGAAATCTGATAAGAAAAAGAAAATATATGGAAAAATATGAGCAGGGACTCAAGGAACTGAATGACAATATGAAGCGCACGAATATACGTGTTGTGGGTGTCCCAGAGGAGAAGGGAAAAGGAGGAGAAAAACTAATGGAGGAAATTATCACTGAAAATTTCCCAACTCTTATGAAAGACTTAAAATTACAGATCCAAAAAGTACAGCATACCCCAAAGAGAACAGATCCAAATAGACGTACTCCAAGACACTTACTAATCAGAATGTCAGAGGTCAAAGAGAAAGAGAACTTTGAAAGCAGCAAGAGAAAAGCAATCCGTCACATACAAGGGAGGCCCAATAAGACTATGCACAGATTTCTCAGCAGAAATCATGGAGGCAAGAAGACAGTGGAATGATATATTTAAATTATTAAAAGAGAAAATCTGCCAACCAAGAATTCTATATCTAGCAAAATCGTCCTTCAAAAATGGGGGCAAAACTCACCTGGGACAGAACAGTCTCTTCAATAAATGGTGCCTAGAGAACTGGATATTCATATGCAAAAGAATGAAAGAGGACCCGTATCTCACACCCTATACAAAAGTTAACTCAAAATGGATCAAAGATCTAAACATTAGGTCTAAGACCATAAAACAGTTAGAGGAAAATGTAGGGAGATATCTTATGAAACTTACAATTGGAGGCGGTCTTATGGACCTTAAACCTAAAGCAAGGGCACTGAAGAAAGAAATAAATAAATGGGAGCTCCTCAAAATTAAACACTTCTGTGCATCAAAGAACTTCATCAAGAAAGTAGAAAGACAGCCTACACAATGGGAGACAATATTTGGAAACGACATATCAGATAAAGGTCTAGTATCCAGAATTTATAAAGAGATTGTTCAACTCAACAACAAAAAGACAGCCAACCCAATTACAAAATGGGAACAAGACTTGAACAGACACCTCTCAGAAGAGGAAATACAAATGGCCAAATGGCACATGAAGAGGTGCTCAATGTCCCTGGCCATTAGAGAAATGAAAATCAAAACCACAATGAGATATCATCTCACACCCACCAGAATGGCCATTATCAACAAAACAGAAAATGACAAGTGCTGGAGAGGATGCGGTGAAAGAGGCACACTTATCCACTGTTGGTGGGAATGTCAAAGGGTGCAACCACTGTGGAAGGCAGTTTGGTGGTTCCTCAAAAAGCTGAATATAGAATTGCCATACGACCCAGCAATACCATTGCTGGGAATCTACTCAAAGGAATTAAGGGCAAAAACTCAAACGGACATTTGCACACCAATGTTTATAGCAGCGTTATTTACAATTGCAAAGAGATGGAAACAGCCAAAATGTCCATCAACAGACGAGTGGCTAAACAAACTGTGGTATATACATACGATGGAATATTATGCAGCTTTAAGACAGGATAAAATTATGAAGCATGTAATAACATGGATGGACCTAGAGAACATTATGCTGAGTGAGTCTGGCCAAAAACTAAAAGACAAACACTGTATGGTCCCAATGATGTGAATCGACATTCGAGAATAAACTTGGAATATGTCATTGGTAACAGAGTTCAGCAGGAGTTAGAAACAGGGTAAGATAATGGGTAATTGGAGCTGATGGGATACAGACTGCGCAACAGGACTAGATACAAAAACTCAAAAATGGACAGCACAATAATACCTAATTGTAAAGTAATCATATTAAAACACTGAATGAAGCTGCATCCGAGCTATAGGTTTTTATTTTGTTTTGTTTTTACTATTATTACTTTTATTTTTTCTCTATATTAACATTCTATATCTTTTTCGGTTGTGTTGCTAGTTCTTCTAAACCGATGCAAATGTACTAAGAAACGATGATCATGCATCTATGTGATGATGTTAAGAATTACTGATTGCATATGTAGAATGGTATGATTTCTAAATGTTGGGTTAATTTCTTTTTTTCCGTTAATTAATAAAAAAAAAAAAAAAAAAAAAAAGTGAATCCAGGGCAGGCCACAGTGGTTCAGCAGGCAGAGTTCTCACCTGCCATGCTGGAGATTTGAGTTCAATTCCCAGAGCCTGCCCATGCAAAAAAAAAAAAAAAAGTGAATCCAGATGGATTGTACGATGTGTGAATGAAACTTAAAAAAAAAAGAAAACTACAAATTCTGGAGAAGATGTAGAGAAAGAAATATACCTATTCACTGCTGGTAGGGAAGTAGAATTGTGCAGCCCCTCTGGAGGGCAGTGTGGCAGATCCATACGACGCTAAGAATAGACTTGCCATATGATCCTGCAATCCCATTACTAGGTCTATACTGGGAAGAACTGAAAGCAGGGACACAAATAGACATTTGCACATCAATGTTTATGGCAGGATTATTCATGACTGCCAATGGATGGAGGTACCGGGGGTCCATCAGCTGATGAGTGGAAAAGGGAACTGTGGCATATACACAGAACACTGTGCAACTGCAGGAAGAAATGAAATTGTGAGGCATGCAACAAGGTGAATGAACCCTGAAGACATGGTGAGCGACATAAGCCAGAAACAAAATATTGCATGGTCTCACTAATATGAACTAACTATAATAAGCAAACTCTGAGAATTAAATTCAAAAGCATAGGTTACCAGGAGATAGGATGTGGGCAGAGATTGGGTAATCAATGATTAAGGAGTACAGAATGTACAAATAAGGTTCATTTAAAGGTTCGGAAATGGATAGCACAATACTGGGTTATGTAGCACAATACTCTAAGCGTAATTAACAAAGCAGAGTATGGGTCTGATTGAAAAAGGTTAGAGTTGTGTATGTCACCAGAAGGAAAGCTAGAGGATAAAAACTGGGATTTTATAACTTAGCTAAATCCAGAGCAGACAATGATGGTGGCTAACTGTTTAACGTAACTGCAGAATGTAAAAGAGTTCTTACATGAACTAGAATATCACTATTACAAGGTGTTAATAATAGGATAGTATATGGGAGTAAAATGCTGTTAATGTAAATGAAGGTGTACAGTTAACAGTAACACCGTAATAGTCTTTCGTAATAGTAACAAAGGCACTATACCAAAGATAAATGTCAGTAACAGAAGCAGATAGGAGGGATGAGATTTTTTCTTTGGAAGAAATGAGAATGTTCTCATACTGACTGGAATGGTGAATGCATACCTATGTGATTATACCAAGAGCCATTAACTGTGGACTTAGGATGGAGTGTATGGTTCATGCATTGTGCGACTAAAACTGTTACTTTTTTAAGTTAATTTAGGGCCCTGCCCCAACAAGCAGGTGGAGTAAGAAGCTTCAGGGATCCATCCTCCAGAAAAGTTTTGAACCACCACCAAGAACTGGCAGAAACATCTTTCTCAAAGCTCCAGCAAACAATTAAAGGACCACAACAAAAGGACAAGTGCCCAATCAAGAAAAAGGCTAAGTAAAAGTGGTGGGATCTCCTAGCACAACATGTCACATACAAGGGAGCTTAACTAAGATCAAGTGCCAATTTTTCACCAGAAACCATGGAAGCAAAAAGCCATATTTAAAGTGCTGAATATATTTAAAGTGCTGAAAGCAAAAAATTGCCAACCAAGAATTCTATCTATGGCAAAATTGCCTTTCAAAACTGAGGGAGAGATTATGACATTCCCGGATAAACAAAAGCTGAGGAAGCTCGTCATCATTACACCGGCCCTACAAGAGATGCTAAAGAGAATTCTGCAGGTTGAAAGAAAAGGAGAACAGAGAATAGACTGAAATCACATGAAGATTTCTGGTGATGGTAACAACAGGGGTCATTATATACGCTACACTATTATATTTTTGGTTTGTTAAGTCCACTTTTTACTTCTTACAGGATCTAAAAGATAAATATATAAAAAGTGATGATATATCATCAAATGAACTTAGACTCAACGTATGAACATGTAATTAGTAACATGAACTACATAAAGATGGGAAAATGGAAGGGTACAGGAACATAGTTTGTGAATACTATTGAAGTTAAGTTGATATCAAAGAAAAGAAGACTGTTGTAGATTTAGGATGTTACATGTAGATTTAGGATGTTACATCTAAGCCCAATGGTAACTACAAAGAAAATACTGGAAAATACACAATCTCATAGAGACAGATATTAGAGTACACGTTGCGGGGGGCGGGGAATGGAAAGTTAATTAATAATGAGAATAGGATTTACTTTGGGGAGATGGGTTTTAGTAACGGAAGTTACTGGGGGTACTGCAATTTTGTGAATGTGATTAATCCCATTCATGGTATATTTGGGAGTGGTTGAGATGGGAAAGTTTATGTTGTATATGTGCTACCACAATTTAAAAAAAAAGAAAGAAAATAACTAAAAGAATATAGGCTATAAGATTTACATCAATGTTACATTTCTTGGTAACTGCACTTAAGGTCATAACATGAATATTTATACTTGTAGGAAATGTACATGGCAGTATCAAGTGTTCAAGGAGCATGATATGTGTACAATTTACACTCAAGTGTTCAAAAATAGACTAATTGACAGACAAATGGATAAATACGATGATGAGACAATGTGGCAAAATGTTAATATTGGTAGATCAGGGGTGAAGGTAAGGATATATGGGAGTCCCTTGTATGAGATTTGTATTATTTTTTAACCTAGCCTGTAAATTTGAAAGTAGTTCTTACATGAAAAGCAGAAACTGAACACCTATCTATACATCTGTTTTTCTCAGTCCAGGGATGACTTTCTAAATTCCCAGGCCCCCCTTATCCTACCACTACCTTCAGTGACAAAACTCTTCAAAGAATGCTCTGTGTTGTCTACCTCTACTTCTTGACTTCTTCTTGATTCCCTAAATTCTTTCAGTCTGTCTTCCTCTCTCACCATGGCTCATGAATCATTATTAATTAAGGATCAACAAACTCAAATTCCCCCTAAGTACTCATGTGTCCTTGGCCTTCCCTTCTTCCTTGCTCTGAAGCCCTACAAAGCCTGTGGTTGGACAGTTACCAACACTGCCTCCCACCCTGGTCCTGCTCTTCCCAAACAAGCTGAGTCTTTACTGAGTGCTAAGGAGCCAACCTCTACCAACAGAAGCTTAAACTTACCCTGTCAAAAACATGATATTCACATGTGATCTTAACATGGTGGAGGGGGTGAAAAAACTAGCTGCTTTTCTTTTTAAATACATGAATGGATCTTCCCCAACATTTGGGTCAGTATGCTAAGGAGGGTGCATTTTGTATGTTCCTAATTTCAATCCAGCATCATTTAAGGCCAAACCTTTAAACCATGATGCAGGTCATGGCCTGTTTACCAGCTGAAATGGCACAGTTCAGTGACCATAACATAAACATATCTGATGATCCACTTGGCCTGCCACTTTGCAAGCGGGACCATTCTTGACACAGTAGTTCACAGTAACTGAAATACTGATGTGAACATTTTATACCAGTATTTTAAATTCACATCATTCAAATTCATTGCAAAAATGTGACTATACTGCTTTTCTTTTTTAAACAATTTCAATTGAGATAAAATTCATGTAACCTGAAAATCACCATTTTAAAGTGATTCAGTGGTTTTTGTCTATTCACAAGGTTGTACAACAGCCATCACCACTATGTAAATCCAAGACATTTTTACCAAACACAAAAGAAACCCTATAACTATTAGCAGTCACTCACCAAACCCCCTTCCCCTTAACCCCTGGCAATGAGTAATCTACTTTCTTTCTCTATGGATTTGCCTATTCTGGACCTTATATATAAGCGGAATCATACAATATATGGGCTTCTATGTCTCCTTTCACTCAGGATAATGTTCTCAAGGTTTATTCCTCTTTTGTTTTTTGGCATGGGCAGGCAGTGGGAATCGAACCCAGGTCTCCGGCATGGCAGACAAGAACTCTGCCACTGCGCCACCACTGCCTGCCCTCATCCATTCCTTTTTATGGCTGAGTAGCATTTCATTGTATGGATATACCACATTTTATTAATCCATTCATTAATGAATGAATACTTGGGCTGTTTTCAGTTTTTTGGCTATATGAATAATGTTGCTGTAGGCATGTGTGTGAACACGTTTTCAGTTCACTTGGGTATATACCTAGGAAAAGACACACAGTTTTCTTTATAACGTAAGTGAATTATTTCATATCCATTTCTCACTTCCAATTTAAATTATGTACTATATTAGGCATCTCTCCCTTCTTCTTTGTAAGACATTTTCTTTTAGATGAAACTGGAATTTCCTCATGGGAATTAAGTTTAAATTCTTCTTCACCATATTTTTATCTTTCTGCTAAAGAATAACCAAGATTTTTTATGGTTGGCACTAGTATTCAAACACAACTAATTTTTTATAATCAGTTCAAACGACCTGAAATTAATGTGCAGATGTATTTCAAAACAACTTGAAATAATAGCATGAATACATATTTTATATATTTTAGGATTCAAGTGTGTATTAGTAAAACTCCAAAGACAAAATCATTTCAATGCAGTTAAGAACAGAGTCCAGGGGGAGGGGTATGGATTATTTGGGGAAGAAATGAAAATGTCTTCATATAGATTATGGAGGTGAAGACATGTCCATTCACTTAGGTTGTACTGCATGATGTGCAAATAAAACTCTTTAAAAAAGAATAGAGAGAAACAAGTGCTGAAGAAAATGCAGAATGAGATGCAGTGAATACACTGCTGGTAGGGAAATGATGAGTGCCAGCCCCTCTGGAGGGCAGTGCAGTGGTTCCCACAAGAGGCGAGGGATGGGGCTGCCCTACGGTCCTACAACCCCACTGTTCAGTATATACCTGGAGAAACTGAGAGTGCGGACACAAATGGACTTCTGCACACTGGAGTTTATAGTGACAGTGTTCTCGATTCTGGAGGTGGACTAAGGGTACAAGGACTGAGGAATGGAAGGGAAACTATGGTATATACAAACAACAGACTACTGAGCAGCCATAAGAAGGAATGAAGTTGTGAGGCATGCAACTAGGTTAATGAAACTTAAGGACTGTATGCTGAATGAAATGGCAGAAATAAAAAGACAAATATTATCATGCCTCACTCATCTGGACTAACTATAACATACAAACTTGGTGAACTGAGGTCGAGAGCATGGGTTATCAGGATGGGGCCTATTAAAAAGCGTCCTAGATTGTAAACTTCTACAACAGTCACATCTATTCAGGAGTTGTTACTGTTACTTCTAAATTCTGAGATACTGAGCTATTTGTGTATAACCTGGTCATTCTCTGAAACTTTATTTATGTGACACCTGAGACTCAGAGTTAGAGCTCTGAAGCTATGAAAAGTCAGCATTACCCCATATAGGAACTGTTTAAAAAGTGGAAGAAGTGATCAGACATCAACTACAGATATGAATGAAGCTGATCTGGACAGGACTAAGGTAAATGAGAATACAGGGTAAAGAATGATATCGCCCATATTTTAAAATCTTATGTGTGAAAACAAAGGGAGAGATTTTATTTGGTGCAAAATTTATATTTGGGGCAGAGAACACCTAATTTAATTTTATATGGCCAGTTTAGTTGAACACCATAAGCACATGGAATCTTGAGTAAGGCAAGAGATTTTGTTGGTTTGTCCAAGTTAGTGTGATACCCCAAAATATCCCAGAGTAATTTGGGCAACAAATAAAAAAGTATTTGGAAAAAAAAAAGTATTTGTAAACTCCCATTGGAGGACTGGGGAGAAAGAAGGAAATATTCAACTTCCCTAATTGGAGAATTTCTGATACTCTAGCAAGCAGTGGAGACGACCAAATCAACAGGCCAAGCTCTCAATCTTGGGGTTTGCCCCTATGAAACTTATTCCTGCAAAGGATAGGCTAGGCCTACTGATAATTAGCCTAACAGTTATCCCCAAACAACCTCTTTTGTTACTTAGATGTGGCCTCTCTCTCTCTAAGCCAACTCAGCAGGTGAACTCACTGCCCTCCTTCCAATGTGGGACATAACTCCCAGGCAACGTGGGACAAAACTCCCAGGATGAGCTGGGACTTAGCATCAACAGATTGAGAAGGGCTTTTTGACCAAAAGGGGGAAGAAAGAAATGAAGTAAAGTTTCAGTTGCTGAGAGATTTCAAATAGAGTCGAGAGGTTATCTTGGAGGTTATTCTTAGGTATTATATATTTATCTCTTTTTAGTTTATAGTGTATTGGAGTGGGTAGGGGGAAGTACTTGAAACTGTGGAGCTGTATTCCAGAAGCCTTGTTTCTTGGAGATGACTGTCTAATGAATAGCTTTTACAACGTGACTGTGTGATTCTGAAAACCTTGTGTTTCTGATGCTCCTTTTATTTAGGGTATGAACAGATGAGTAAAAAATATGGATAAAAAATAAATAATAGAGAGGACAAAGGTTAAAATGAATTGGGTAGATGATGTGCTGGTTTGAATTTGCGGACCCCAGAAAAGCCATGTCCTTTAATCTTCATTCAGTAATGCTGGGTGGGAGTTTTTTTACTTATCCCTAGAGATGTGACCCACCCAATTGTGGGTGGTAACTTTTGATTGGATGATTTCCATGGAGGTGTGTCTCCATCCATTCAGAGTGGGGTTGCTTGCTGGAGCCCTTTGAGAGGAACCATTTTGGAAAGAGTTACAGAGCCTATGCAGCCAGAGACCTTTGCAAATGAGGAAGGAAAACATCCCTGGGGGAGCGTCATGAAACAAAAAGCCTGGAGAGAAAGCTAGCAGATGCTGCCATGTTCGCCATGTGCCTTTCCAACTGAGAGAGAAACCATGAATGTCACTGGCTTTCTTGAACTAAGGTATCTTTCCCTGGATGCCTTAGATTGGACATTTCTATAGACTTGTTTAATTTGGACATTTTTACAGTCTTAGAACATGTAAACTTGCAACTTAATAAATTCCCCTTTTTAAAAGCTGTTCTGTGTCTGATATATCACATTCCGGCAGCTTGCAAATTAGAACAGATGGAAATACTAATGGTCAGTGAGAGGAAGGGGTAAGAGGTATGGCATGAATAAGCTTTTTCTTTTTATTTCTTTTTCAACAACAACAAAAAAAAAAACAAGATGACAAATACATAAGTCTGTGATGATACTGTGAGCCCTTGATTGTATATCATGTATAGAACACTTGCCTGTTAAGAATGTTTGTATGTTTCTATGTTAAGATTTATCAATAAAAATTTTTTTAAAAGATACAACTTTTACAATGTGACCATGTGATTGTGAAAACCCTGTGTCTGATGCTTCTTTTACCCAGGGTATGGACAGATGAGTAAAAAAAATAAGGATAAAAAATAAATAATGGGGGGTTAAGGGGGGAATACAGGGAAAAAAGTAGGTAAGACAAATACTTGCAGTCAATCAGAGGAAGGGGATGTGGGAGGGGATGTATGAGTTATTTCTTTTTCTGGATTGATGCAAATGTTCTAAAGATGATCATGGTGATGAATACACAACCATGAGGTGATACTGTGAGCCACTGATTGTACATCATGTATTGACTGTATATGTGTGAAGATTTCTCAATAAAAATAAAAATAGAACAGAGTCCAGAAAAAAAAAATCCAAGCAATGAAAGAAAAAAAGTCAGGAACCCTTGAGTCAAATAATAATAAATACCTTTTGAAATCTTCTAAGCACATTTTACATATTGATAACATTTTTTAAAAAGAATAGTACAGTATTAGCTTAACAATATTTTATACAAATGTAAAGTACTAGAAGAAAACAGAATAAGAACACAATACAAAGCACATTACTGTCCAGTTTACATTTACATTATTCTTCAAACTCCCCAATAACATGAATATAGGATTTCTGGAACTGTTCATGCTTATAGGAACATAAAGTATTTTTATTTTCAAACAGTTCGTAGATGCACCTGCCGAGGAATTATTGAACCATAAAGAAAACATCTTTACATTATCAGATCAAGAAACTTCTTGTTTAAATGTGACACCATCTAAAGCCATCATTAGTAACAAGTTATAATCCATATTTGCACAGATCTGTTTCGGTCCTATCAAGCAGTTGTAAAACAGCAATAGCTATAGCAATAAAAGGGGACAAAGCATTTTATGCAAATCTTTTAAAAAGCATTTAATTTTTTTGAATCGGTAATAAAGGTATACAGAGAAAAGTCTCTCTCCCGATCCTACTTAACGTTCCACATAATATACAACTAAAGTTACTAGATTCTTGTTCATCCAACTTTTATGTATAGATAAGCCTATGGACATATATATATTTCTGCTTGCTTTTCTTCAATTAATGATATACCCTGAAGATCTTTCCCCATTAGTTCAAATGTCCTCCTCACTCTTTTTCTGTAGCTGCATAACATTCCACCATATACAAATGCCAAAATTTATTCATTCATCTACTGATAGACATTTATTTATTTCCAATATTTTACTATGGATAATATGACAATGAGAAACTTTGTATATGCATCCTTTTGCACATTTTCAAAAGTATCTGTAAGGTAAAATATTAGAATCAGAATTTCTGGGTCAAAGGACACACATACACACACATATATAACATGTGCACTTCTAATTTTAATAGATACTGCCAAATTATTCTCCTGGGCCAGCAACATGGGAAAGCACTTGTTTCTTTACAGTCTTCTCAACCTGGTGTGTTATTAAACATTAATGGGAACTTTTCTTTTTCGGATCCATCCTCAATTCTCTGTGGCCTATAAAGAATAAGCGACTCCAGAGTCTTTCTACATGCTACCAACTGGATGCATGTCTGTACGTCTGGCGTGTTTTCTGTGACACTTCACTGCTCCCCCATCTTCTCACAACAAAGGCAATTACTCTGACATTCCACTTCCAACAAAGGCCTGCTCATTTACAAGATCACTGCACTTCCTCATGCTCTCCTCAATCAGCAACACCAAGAGCATGTTGTCCTGATTTCAGTGGAAGTTACTTAGTTTTCTCTTCTCACATACAAGTAAGGCTAGTCTGTTTTTACTTATCCTAACACATTTTTATTTAGTGGTGTTATAGTTTGCTAGCTGCCAGAATGCAATATATCAGAAACAGAATGGCTTTTAAAAATGGGAATTTAATAAATTGCTAGTTTACAGTTCTAAGACTGAGAAAATGTCCCAATTACAGCAGGTCTATAGAAATGTCCAAAGGCATCCAGGGAAAGATACCTTGGTTCAAGAAGGCTGATGAAGTTCAAGGTTTCTCTCTCAAGTGGAAGGGCACATGGTGAACACAGTTTCAGTTTCTCTCTCAGCTGGAACGGCACATGGCGAACACGGCGTCATTTGCTAGCTTTCTCTCCTGGCTTCCTGTTTCATGAAGCTCCCTGGGAGGCGTTTTCCTTCTTCATCTCCAAAGGTCGCTGGCTGGTGGACTCTCTGCTTCTCATGGCTATGTCGTTCTTCTCTGTTCTCTCTGAATCTCCCATTCTCCAGAATGTTTCCTCTTTTATAGAACTTCAGAAACTAGTCAAGACCCACCCGAATGGGTGGCGACATGTCGTCACCTAATCCATCTTAACAACCACTCTTGATTAAACCACATCTCCAGGGAGATGATCTAAATACACTTTCAAACATATAGTACTGAATAGGGATTAGAAGAAATGGCTGCCTTTACAAAATGGGATTAGGATTAAAACATGGCTTTTCTAGAATACGTACATCATTTCAAACCAGCACAAGTGGTCACCTCTTCTTTCCATGTTCCTGTATGAATGGTTCTGATCATTTTTTCTCCTTTATTTTCATGTGACTCCCTACATATATGTCTTTCTATATCTACATATATACACACAGAGGCAGATAAGATATAGATACAGATATAGATATATAGATATATATATCATAAGGAATATTGTTCACAACATGTTTGGTGGGGGGGTGCATAGGCTGGGAACTGAACCCGGTCTCCCATATGGCAGGCAATACTACTGAACTACCCATACACTTTGATCATCTTCTCTTAAATCCAAAAAACATTCATTATCAGAAAGTACTAACATCCAACTTCTAGTGTAGTCATGACTAAGCATTTACATTAAAAAAATACATTCTTAACTATAAATTACTTTCCTTTTTCATTACAGCTGATTTTCTATAATAAGTGGGTAGGTAGATTTTTTTACATACATAGTGTTTAATGGTAGTAAAGATTATAATTCAGAACACTATAAAAGGAGATGATATATTTCTTTAAGGTGAACACTGAGGAACAGACCTGTTTATGCACATATTCAACAATACAGGCTAAGGCCAAACTCTTTTCCAAAACAAATGCCTTGATTCTACCCAGACAGGGATGTGAGCTCCCACCATATCTTTGTCAGATGGGATACTGTCTGGCTTTGAACTTCCTACAAATCAGGTTGGTATGCAATGATATTTTGTTGAGGTATAAATGTGTATTTTCTACAGTCGAGCATCTTCCCCTACGTTTATAGGGCATTTATATTTCCTCATCCATTAAATGGCCTGTCGTGATTTTTTTTTTTAACTTTTTTATTTTATTTTTTGCATGGGCAGGCACTGTGAATCAAACCCGGTCTCCGGCATGGCAGGCAAGAACTCTGCCAAAGAGCCACCGTCGCACCACCCTAAACTTTTTTTAATGCGGCAATACATATTTCAAAATTTCCCATTTTACCCATTTTCAAGTACACTTATGATTTTTAAAGTTTTCAAAGAGAATCTTTTACATATTAATATCGTAAAGTTGAAACGTGTCTTTTTATTTGCTTTACAGTGATCTCTATGAACAGAGGTTCTATAATAAAGCTGACTTTAATATCAGTTCATTCACAGTTTGTGCTGTTTAAGAAATCCTTCTCTACCTTAAGGTCATAAAGACAATCTTCTATATTGTCATCTAAGTCTTATTGTCTTGTCTTCCATATTTTAGTCTTTAATCCTATAGGAACACATTCATTTGAGCTAGCTTTTCTGTTACATACTATCAAAAAGCATCATAGATGATACACTGATACATATACATACACGTGTCTTCTCTCCTTCTTAAGAGCCCACTAATAGGACACGTGGAATTCAGAAGGTATTTACCCACAAGGAGAACGGGATGGAACCAAAAGAGGTGAGGCCTCAGTGGAAGGAGAATGGGCAACAAAGGAAAAGAGGGCAAGGAGGCAATCTAAACTAAACCCTGACGCAGAACTTGAACCCCCAATACCCAAATCCAGGGAAAATTCAAAATGCCTAACAGCTGGGCCCTGAAATCAATGGGAAGAGAATCCTTCTAAAGAACTCAACTATAAAATACTAAAACAAACCAGGATGGCCACTGGCACCTTCAAGCAAACACCTCCACATTTCAGCATCTCTCAGCCTAATGGCTCTTTCCCACAAGTAAGTAAAGGATCAAGATAAACAAATCAATGAAAAATTAAACCTGACAATAAAATAACTCATTGAGTTATTTTAGTAAGGTTCACCCACTTGTTCTATGATCAGGTCAGTCAGTCAACAAACATTGCCTATGTGTAAATTAACTTTTTAATTAATGTCTCATTTAAGAATGTCTCATTAAACACCAAACACATTCCTCACTAAACACTGAGGAAATCCTGAAATAAATAAATAAAAGATCAAGATAAATAAAAAAAGAACTCTTAAAGAAACAGGTAATTAAGGGGTGCCCAGGTGGTTCAGTGGTAGAATGCTTGCCTTACATGTGGGAGACCCAGGTTTGATTCCCGGACCATGTACCCCGCTCCCCTGCCCGCCCCCCCAACCCCCGCCCCAAAAAAGAAACAGGTAATTAAGAGAACAGAAGAAAATTTTTCAAAAGAAATTCATCCAATAAGATGTTGCAGTCAACACAACAATGGAATGTTGTGTAAAAGGACTGATTAGGGGACAAGAAAGGGTTCTGAAAAAGTGAAAAGCATGACCATCAGATTGAAAAACAACAGCTGGACTGAAGAACTTTTTCCTTTATAAAGAACAAAAGACAAAAACAGTAAATATGAGAGAAGAGAGAGGAAAGCAACACAGAATATTCCTCATCCAACTAAAGCACAAGAGTTTTAGAAAATGAGAACAGAAAGGAACTTCCACGACTGCTACTGATATCACTGCGCCAAGAAGGTAATGCGGGGAAAGAGCATGAAGCGTCACATTTGAAACCCTCCCACATCTCAACCTGTGCATCTCTTCTTTTGACTTATTTGTATCCTTTTATGATAAAAAGTATAATTATATTTTTGCCTGTATGCATTTCCTGCATATTAGAGCTCGCAAAACTCTCAGAACTTTCAGCCCCATCTCATACTATGTGGTATCAACGGATGCTGTCTATAGATGAAACAAGTACATTATTTAAATTTACAAAGACAACGTAGCTAATTAGACAAGCTAAAATAATTAGACGGCGAACAACTGGCACAGAAGTAAAGCATTCTTTCTGTAGATACCATGAGAGCATACCTCGAAAATCTTAGAAAATCACTGAAAAATTAAACCTGACAATAAAAGAACTCATTGAGGTAACAGGATATAAAATTGACAAGCAAAGATCACCCACTCTCACATAAACAAACAATATAACCAGATGATAAGTTACAATGGAAGAAAAAACATCATCGATTCAGTTCTCCTAAGTCAATTTACAAGAAAACATACTAGACTATTCTAACAGGGCCTGCCATCCCGACAAAAACGAAAGGCTTTTCTTTCTGGAGCTAGGCAAGTTGTTACTAAAGCTCATTGGAAAAATATACAAGAAAAAACAGCTAGGGAAACACTGAAAGAGAGCTATGTGGGGTTCCCGTTGACCAGGATGGTGGCGTAAGATATTCCAGGATGCTGTTCCCCTACAGAATCTTTGAACAACTAGCAAAAACTGGCAGAGCTATCTTCCTCAACTTCAAAACTCTGGAAAACACTCAAAGGACTGCAGTAACTGGGCAAGTGCCAAATCAAGAAAATACTCCTTTAAAGATGGTAGGAGGGGCAATGTGACAGTGGCTCAGCAGGCAGAATTCTCATTCGCCATGCTGGAGACCCGGGCTGGTTTCCCGGTGCCTGCTCATGAAAAAAAGGGGGGAAAAAAGATGGTGGAAAAGCTCCCAGGACCCTTACTAGCCATCCCCCTTACCCTCTCTGGTGCAGTACAGAGCCAGTCTGCACTCCCACCACGGTTCCTGACTCTATTTTGCAACCAGCATAATAGAGATGGATGGAGCAATAATTGCCAATAGACTCTAAATCTAAGGAAGAAAATTTGATGGGGAGAAAGAGTTAGCATCTCCCCATGGATAGCACCTAAGTTACAAAGGGAAGAAAACATTAACCTTATAGTGGAGAAAACTGAAAATGCCTTGACCAGATGATCAAAATGAACATAACCAATGACAGGCAGATACTGCCGGATTAGACATCCTGATTACACAGTGTCACTTAGGACCCCAGCTACGGACACACAATCTTCATTATCATGAGGAAACAGATAAACTGAAGATGAGGAACAATCTATAAAAAAAACATAATTATATTATCTCCTTGCCTTCCAGAGATAAAATAAATAATCAAATGAGGGAATTGGCTGACAAAGCTGAATGCATAGCAAAGAAACGAATAATAGTTCAACTGGAAGTGAAATCTGAATAGAATGCCAACAGTCACAGAAGAGCTGGTCATGGGCACACAAGCACTGCTGCCGCTGTAGAGACTTGATGCAGTCACAGGAGCTCAACATAAACGAGGAAAAAGGTTGTGGCTCAAAGGATGAAGTCTCAGCAGAAGTGACACAGGTTAAAAAAAAAGCTTCACACTGAAGAGTGCTAAGAGGTATTTCACAACATTGAAAGCGCAAAGGATAAATGTTGAAAGCTGATCCAAACTCAGAAAGGAGTCTCACCATTTACCAAGAGATAGAACTGATGCTCTCTCCAAATCCTAAATTATAGGATGAGAAGAAGGTAAGTACTGTTCAAACTACTCGTTTCTCTTTTTTAAATTTTAGTATATAATTTATATAAAAGTTATAAAGATAATAAGTAGTAAGATATTGGGTAATTGGAGCTGAAGGTATACAGACTGTGCCACAGGACTGAATACAAAAACTCAGAAATGGACAGCACAATACTACCTAACTGTAATACAACTATGTTAAAACACTGAATGAAGCTGTATGTGAGAATGATAGAGGGAGGAGGGCTGGGGGCATAAATGAACTCAGAAAGAAAGATAGCTGTTAAAAACTGAGATGGTATAACCTACGAATGCCTAGAGTGTATAATAATAGTGAATAAATGTATAAATTTAAAAAACGTTTTTGCATGAGGAAGAACAAAGGAATGTCATTATTGCAGGGTGCTGAAAATAGATGGTAATTAATATTTTAAAATGTCACCTTATGTGTGAGACTAAAGCAAAAAATGTTTATTTGGTACAAGATTTATATTTTGACTAGTGCATTTCCTAATATAACTTATGTAGATAGTTTGATGGAACTTAGAATCTCAGGTAGGACATGAGATTTTGTTGGTTTGTCCAGAGTGATGCCCCAATGAATCCCAGAGTGATTTTGATCAGTGAGTGGAAAAGTATTTACAAAGCCCCCTTCGGGGAATGGAAAGAACGGGGGAAACTTCAACTCCCCCAAGTTGAATTCTTGATATTCTCACAGGCAGTGTGGACAACCAAAGCTGAGCCCCAGTTTTGGGGTTTGTTCATATGAAACTTAACCCCCAAAGGATAGGTCAAGTCTACTTAAAATTTAGGCCTAAGAGTCACCTCCAAAAGAGCCTCTTTTGTTGCTCAGGTGTGGCCTCTCTCTCCAGCCAACACAAACAATCTCACACCCTACCCCTCTCTACGTGGGACATGACTCCCAGGGGTGTGGACCTTCCTGGCAACGTGGGACAGAGATCTTGGAACGAACGGAGATTCAGCATCAAGGGATTGAGAAAACC
This sequence comes from Tamandua tetradactyla, assembly GCF_023851605.1. NCBI lineage: Eukaryota > Metazoa > Chordata > Mammalia > Pilosa > Myrmecophagidae > Tamandua > Tamandua tetradactyla. The sequence continues at coordinate 4,312,614 of NC_135335.1, forward strand.
TTCTCGACCAAAAGGGGGAAGAGTGAAATGAGGCAAAATAAAGCATCAATGGCTGAGAGATTCCAAACAGAGTCGAGAGGTTATCCTGGAAGTTAACCTTAAGCATTAAATAGACAACATCACCTTTTTAGTTAAGGTGTAGTAGAGAGGCTGGAGGGAACTGCCTGAAAATGTAAAGCTGTGTTCCAGTAGCCATGTTGCTTGAGGATGACTAAATAATGATATAGCTTTCACAATGTGACTGTGTGATTGTGAAAACCTTGTGTCTGATGCTCCTTTTATTTACCTTGTCAACAAAGGAGTAGAACATATGGAATAAAAATAAATAATAGGGGGAACAAATGCTAAAACAAATTTAGTCTGAAATGCTAGTGATCAATGAAAGTGAGGGGTAAGGGGTATGGTAGGTATAATCTTTTGTTTTTTCTTTTCTGTTTTCGTTTTATTTCTTTTTCTAATGTCTTTTTATTCCTTTTTCTGAACTGATGCAAATGTTCTAAGAAATGATGAATATGCAACTAAGTGATGATATTGTGAATTACTGATTATATATGTTAATGTTTTATTTGGTTTGTTAAATTTTTTTTAATTAATAAATAAATTTTTTAAAAAAAGATAATAAGTAAAGAGTTCCCAATATTCCCTTGTTAACAACTTACATTAGTAGGTACATTTGTCACAATAAGTATCAATACATTTATTAACTAAAGCTGTGAGATATTTTTCTTTAAAGAATAAATTCAGCTTTTTGGATAACATATAAAACTATTCCAATATTCTATTTTATTTTGTATCATTTTTGGTAAATTGTGTTTTTCTAGGAATTTGTTCATTTCACCTAAATTGTTGAATTTATTGGCAAAAAGTTTTCCATAATATTCCCTTATTATTCTTTTGATGTCTGTAGGACTTGTAGTTATAGCCTCTCTTTCATTTCTGAATTGTAATTTTTTCCTGTCCTTTTTCCTTGGACAGTCTTGCTCACCATTTATTAAGTTTATTAATCTTTGAAAATAACAAACTTTTGATTTTTCCTATTGTCTGTTTTCTATTTCATTGATTTCCTTGTTAATTTACTCTATTTATTTTTCTCCCCAGCTTTTTTTGATATATATTGTATATTCACATAGCATGTAATCATCCAACCTATACAATCGATGGTTCACAATATCATTATATAGCTGTGTACTGATCTTAACAATTGATTTTGTGTGTGTGTGTGAAAAATAGCATACATACAAAAAAGCAATAAATTTCAAAGCACAGCACAACAATTAGTCGTAGAACAGATTTCAGAGTTTGGTGGGGGTTACAATTCCACCATTTTAGGTTTTTACTTCTAGCTGCTCTAAGACACTGGAGACTAAAAGAAATATTAATTTAATGATTCAGCAATCATACTTGTTTGTTAAATCCTGCCTTCTCTGTATAACTCTACCATCACCTTTGATCTTTCTCCCACTCTTTAGGGGTATTTAGTCTATGCCCATCCTAACTTTTTCATGTTGGAAAGGGCTGCAGTATAATATGAGACAGACGGATAGAACTAGCTGATATTCTGGAGAGGCTGGCCCCTCTGCATTTCAGTACTTATCTGGCCCAGGGACCCATATGGAGGGTGTAGGTTTCTGGAAAATTACCCTAGTACATGAAACCTTTGTAGAATCTTACATAGCACCCAAGGTGTTCTTTAGGATCGGCAAGAATGGTTCTGATTGGAGGTTGGCAAGCTCTGCTAGGTAGTAATGTCTAACTGAAGCTTGTGTAAGAGTGACCTCCAGAGCAGCCTCTCGACTCTATGTGAACCCTCTCAGCCACTGCACCTTATTTGTTATACTTCTTTCCCCCCTTTTGGTAAGGACGGCATTGTCGATCCCACGGTACCAGGACCGGGCTCATCCCTGGGAGTCATCTACACCGCCAGGAACACTTTCACCCCTGGATGTCATGGCCAATGTGGTGGGGAGGGCAATGATTTCACTTGCAGAGTTGGGCTTAGAGAGAGAGAATCCACATCTGAGCAACAAAAGAGGTCCTCCAGAAGTAACTCTTAGGCACACCTACAGGTAGGCTTAACTTCTCCACTATACACATAAGCGCCACAAGAGCAAGCCTCAAGATCAAGGGCTTGGCTAACTGATTTGGGTGTTCATAATTCAAACTACTCTTGAGAAGGTTTTTTACAAAGAAATGAAACACCAAATTCTCAATGTTTCTAATGTTACAAGTTATGGTGTACTAAATAAATAGCAGTCTTCTTATTTTTGCCATTTCCCTATATATTTATATTGAAGGTAAGAGAATTTTTAATATTTTGACAAAGAATTTTTCACTACATGAAAAAATCAAGCACAATACTATCCAATGACTATTATGATTCCTTTACAGGGTTGTAATTTATATAGTCCTACACTACTGTGCAAACCTTGCCTGTATCACTTAATAAAAAATAAAACATTTGAAAAATGATTTATTTTGTTCAAATGTCAGGTCAATTTCTTTCTGAATTTTTCACTTTTTTAAATTCTCCATGGCAAGAGGAATGGATTCAAATATTACCATTTAGGTAACAGTAAAAATATTTATTTCTGATTATTTAGCTTGATATTCAAGCATTTCATACATACTATATATATGCACCAATTTAAGGCAAATACAAGTAAAAAGCAAGTCCCATTTTCCTAGGGAGAAAACCTCCAGAAAAGTTTTTTTCGTCACTTTACTACAAACTTTGGGGATTGGAGATTAAATAGTCAACACCAACCCAGATTCACCCCTACATGTTTATTAAAATAAACAGATAAATAGTTCCTTCTGGTTGCAAATTAAGTTACTATTTCTAATAGGGTTATTTTCTAGCTACAGTTTTATCGCATAGATTTTGTACATCTCCAAGAAATCCTTAAACTCTGTCTTCTCTTCTTCTTTGCTGGTGAGAACAGGAACTCTCCACATGGTGAGCCACTTGGGAACCATGTGGCACCTCCAGAGCAGCACCAGAGCACCCCCAGGGCAGTCGAGCTGCACTCCAGCAGGCTGTACCCCAGCAGGCCGCTCTTTGCCACCCACTGCTTCTTCACCACTAATCCTGCAGCGTTCCAGAGCAGGCCAGGGACCCTATTGTTCTATGCTGACTGACAGTGGTCACGGCTGGCAATGGCAGGATAATCAGACACGGAACAAATAAACACACAGGAGATATGGCAAAAGGGTGCCAGTGTTTTATGCACCCTGAATTTGAGAAAGGACTCGATGCCTCCTTGAGGTATGGTCAGGCTCCCCCAGTCACATCTCCCCCTGCCACCAACCTGTATCTCCACTCCTCAAGAAAACTGGCGTCATATCAACACTATACAGGAAAGAGCCTGAGAGCCTACAGGTTAGCAATTCCCCTGAAAAATCTCAAGACACATAGCTCTGATTTAGTTACCACAATTTTAGCATTTTTCAGGCTTGCCATTATTTCATATTAGCACTTCAATTGTGCAAAGAAGCCACGATCAACTTCTGATACATGTGATGAAACAAACTGTGAAGTGACAATTTCCATGACACTTTTTAAAATCAGAACTGACACCACCTCTTCTGGCTCTTGACTCCTCAAACACAAGGGCATGGAGAAGGTTACTGAAGCTCTAGGTGATGATGCCATTGATGGGAATTATTTAACCCAGGTCCACACAGGAGCTGAAGGGCAGCACCTTGACATACAAGAAGGGTCACTAAACTGTAATCTAGAGCCACAGCGCAACCCTGAAGGACGCAAAAAACAACACCGGAGACAGCGCGACGGTGGCTCAGTGGCAGAAATCTCGCCTGCCATGCCAGAGACCCGGGTTTGATTCCCGGTGCCTGTCCATGCAAAAAACAAACAAACAAAAAACAATGATGGAGAATTCTGGCCAGTATTTGAACAGATATAGGGAGACTATGACTGAAAATTCAAGCCTCTGCACACTAAGAAGACCAAGAGAAACTGAGTAGGCTGCTTTCCTTTTAGTCTCTGATTGGTTTTCAGACCCTTCATGTCAAAGACAGGAAGATCTTCTAATTGAACAAGAGACAGGTATCTCAGGGTGAATCCAAGGTTTAGATACAGAATGATCACTGAGAGGTGTTTATGGGGAATTTCCTCTTGTGCCTCTTTGAGGCTTCAAGCTTAGGAATGAGCAAGGTAGCCAAATAGCTATATTTACAGCATTTCCTAATATTTTGCTGACAAGTCACAGAAACACAAATGCTATCAGATAGATACAGACGAATGTATTATAATTGAACTTGGAAAAGTTCATGCAGTTTTCCTAAGAATGATATCATCTGCTAGAAAATGACATACCTGATTGGTGGAAATGATAAAAGTAAAGGATTTAAAATGCAGAAGAGCCAGCCTCTCCAGAACATCAACTAGTTCCATCCCCCATATTATCAACTGTACTTCTCAACATAAAAAATGTTAGAATGGACATAGAACAAATATCCCTAAAGAGTGGGAGAAAGATCAAAGGTGATGGTGGAATTATACAGAGACGGTCAGGTTTGACAAATGAGTATGACTGCTGAATCATTATATTGTATTTCTTTTAGTCTCCAGTATCTTAGAGCAGCTAGAAGTAAAAACATAAAATGGTGGAATTGTAACCCCTACCAAAATCTGAAATCTGTTCTACAACTAATTGTTGTGATGTGCTTTGAAATTTATTGTTTTTTTGTATATATGTTATTTTTCACAAAAAAGAAAGAAAGAAAGAAAAAAGTGATAAATGCACATCTATATGATGACATTGTGAACCACTGATTGTCCACTTTGGATGATTACATGGTATGTGAATATATAATATATATATCAATAAAAAATAAACAATTAAAACACACACACACACACAAAATAAGGGGTTTATTGTCAGCAAAGGGGGCTTCGCCACATGTCTGGGCTGCCGAGCTGCCGAGCTGCCCAGCTCCACATTCCCCATCCCTCTGCGGGCACCACCCTGTCCTCCTGCCTTTGGAGAAGCTGATCACACATCAGGACTGCCCAGGAGCCCAGCTCCACAGCCACCACTCTCCTGTGAGCTTGTGACGCTCAAGGCCTGGACTGTCCACCTGATGTCCATTCTGCTGGCCGCCCCTCTGCCATCAGACACACTGAGCTCTTCATGGTGCTTCCCAGCCCATCCCTCTGGGTTGCAGTAACTTATATTTGTTTAACGCTTTATGGTTTTCAAAATGTTCCATGTATGTTATCACTTTTTATTTTCAGCAACCCAGTAAGGCACACATAATTACTTCATTTTACAAATCAGAGTTCTGACCTTGAGGAGTTAGAAGTGTGCCATGGGGACCCAGACCCCAGTACAGGATCTATACCATGATGAGGGCCCAAACCCATCCCACAGGCGGGTGACAGACCCCAGTCCCAATCAGTCGTGCTTGTGGGGATGGATGTGGCAGGAGTTTGCAGGTGGACACGTCATGTCTAAGCAAGACTTACTTTGTGCAGGACGCCATGGAGAGGCTTTATGTTGGTTTTCACTAAATCTGCCCATGACATTGAGGAACAAGTATGATCTCTATTTCACAGACGACAAAACTGTCTCAGAGGTGATCTTGGTCAAGATCTGAAGGTTAATAAGACGTGAAACAACATGGTGGGTGGAGGGGAAGAAGAGCCCAGGTAGGCCAAAAAGGACAGAATACCCTTTCAGCAGTTAGTGAAAAAGAATGGACTGTTATATAGTCAACCAAGAACCCACCACCATTAACTGGAAAGAACAACGCCTGCCACTCGGCCTCCAGAACACCTCACTGTGATTTATTACCCCCCGCCCAACACACACCAAGGCTGATCCTGACACACACTCGATTCTAATATTTCATGGATGTTTTCCTTAAAGCTGATCACATTTTTAAAAAATGGGGAAGAGATAAAAGGAATAAAGAGTAAAACCAGCCCCAGGCATCAAACCCAATCCTCTCCTAGGAACAAGACACCTTGAATCCCAGCAGGAATTTAGAAGAGAAAGAACTTTCCCAGATGGGGCAGACATCATAGGATCTGAAAAAAAGGACAGTGGAGAAGGCATTACAAGACACGGGAAGGGTGCAGGCCACAGTAAAGGAAGGGAGAGGAGTGGACAGACAGGTTTGGCCAGACTGAAAAAGTATTTATACAGGGGAAAAGTATGGGAAGGTTAACTAAAGCCAGAATACAGAGTCCTGCATGTCAGACAAAGAGAGTTTGGATTCTATTTCTTTAGCTATAGTTAGTCACTGGGGGTGGGGGGTGGGGTAGGGAGAGGATGGAAATCTCAAAACAAAGTTTAGGTTCAACCGGTGGCAGTATAAAACATACTGGAAGGACTGGAAACAGAAGAAAGTGCAGGGAGGCTCTCTCCGTAATCTAGGCATGAGGAGTTCAGAGCCCAAACTGGGAGGGGCATCAGAAAAGAAAAAATGGACAGAAAGTGTGATATATCACAGCGGAGGATGAGACGGGGATAAAAGAGGATGTCAGGGTCATAAAGCCTGGAAGATGCTGATTGAGGAGGAAAGATGAGCACAAATCTGGACACGCTAAGCTTACACAGCCAGCTCTAAAAGACATTACAGAATGGAAGGCCAAGGCTCAAAAGGAGCATCACAGAGACACAAATTCAGCAATCAGACTTCCAAACGGTGAGGGCTGATGCCAGAGAAGTGAAGGGATCTTCCAAGTATGACTCCAGACAAAGAGAATGCCAGGATGCAGATACATTTCCCAGTCACTGAGATACTATTTTTATTCAAATTAAAATAATTATCCAAATAATTCTGGCTAGCAAATGCTTCCTTTCCCTCAGTTCTTTCCACAAAGGTTTTCCCAAAATGAAAAAACACCCAGAGCCTGCTCAGCAGTATAATAAACTCACAAAGGTGTGCAGGAGAGCACCTGGCAGCCATGCCAGCATTTTACTCTAAAGCCACAGTTAACCAAAGGCCCACCCAGAAGCTGTTTCTTTAAATCAATAGACAATGGTAAAATCAATTATTTAAGAAAAAAGGAATCACCGCATTTAGTTACTCTCCGTCTAAATTACCGACAATTTTCAAAGTTATATTAAGTTAGTTTATGAGTGTCAACATCTCGCCAGAAAAGATTAAAGGTGAATTTATAACTGAAGCAATCCTGACAGTGTTTCAAAGCACAGGGAAACACATCTTCTAAGGCAGGGTACCTGGTGGATTCTTCACAGAACACCTCGAAGTCCCTTTCAGGCCTTCCTTTAGACTCATGGCTTTACACTGGCAGAGTGGGATGTTTTAGCCTGGAAGGTGCTTAGTAAACAGGCTATTGTACTAACACTTTGAGCTACCCTCTAGAAAACCTCTCAGTACCTGGTAGCACCTGGCTCTTCTCATAAGATACGGTAAAGGCACAGTTTGGAGACTAGAACATTTATGGATTTATGAAAAGCACAGAGAACCTATCAACAGGAATGTGCTTTTAAGCAATCTCTTAATTCATCATTAAACTTTTTTTGGAACAAATATTTCTATGGTTTGCACAAGAAAACAACCCTGGAATGTACATTCTTTCCAATTTAAAACCTTGATTCTAACCATCCAATATTTTATCCTGGCAGGGCCTTTCTCCCCCTCAGCTGACCGTGAGTGTGCACTCACTATAAACACACACTATAAAGGCAATGCTTCCTGTTTGTGGAATTTTCTCATTCTCTTTCTCCTTGAAATGGAATAAAGATCATCAAGAACAGGAATAAAAATAACAAATAAAAGGGCAGGTTACAACAGAAAGTCTGAGTGAAGGAAAAAACCAAACACCTTTTGATTTTTATTAAAAATATAGTCACTTTTCTTTCTAGGGGAAAATCGGAGCTGGGGGGTAGGAGGGGCTGTCACGGGGCATTTTTCCTGACAATTCTAGCAGGGAAATGCCATTACCTTCCGCCATATAAGTAAATGCTAAACTGCTGTCTTCAGTTTTACAGGCATAACTGTCTATTCTCATCATGTTGTCGCCTGGGCCTCCTTTCTACAGGTGGAAAGTGGTCCTCCTTTGAAGAAAAGCACGTGGCCCAGCAGAAAACCTGAAAGCACCAGGCACCTGCTCTCCCAGCCTCTCTGTGTCTGGGGACAGCACAAGATCTGGGCTCTGCCAGTCACCCTCTGCGAGCCCAGCCTCTAGATGGGAAGAAGGAGCAGGGCTTAGCACAGCATCCAGAAGTAGCACTCAGGGATGAAGAGGGCAGCAGGGCATTCCTGGCTATGCAGCCTCCAAGCCTGGTGCTCCTGTCTTCTAGAGATGCGGTGAGCTATTCAAATTCGTTACTCTAACTTATCTTCCTGCCCAAATTATCCTGTGGGTTTTACTGACCGGAACAAAGCTCCCTGAATTCCACTTACTTTATTCATTAATTGTATTTTCACAGTCAAGAACTTTATCCATTTTCTCAAAGAAAAAGTAGGAAGGCAGAGTAAAAACACCCCCAGCCTTGTAACACTACCACACTCTGTGGGCCTCCTGCGTGGAGGTGGGCCAATGGATAGAGAGATGCTACTTGGCAAGTGAACTCAGTGTCCTCCCCCCCAACATGGGACATAATTTCCAGGTACGTAAATCTCCCCAGCAACATGGGACAAGACTCCTGGGATAAGCAGGGACCCAGCATCAACGGAATGAGAAAGCCTTCTTGACCAAAAGGGGGAAGAGCAAACAAGACAAAATAAAGTTTCAGTGGATGAGAGATGTCAGAGTCAAGAGGTTATCCTGGAGGTTATTATACATTACATAGATACCCCTTTTTAGTTTAGGGTGTATTGGAGTGGGTGGATGGAAGTACCTGAAATTGTTGAGCTGTGTTCCAGTAGCCCTGATTCTTGAAAAAGACTACATAACTATATAGCTTTTACAGTGTGACCATGTGATTGTGAAAACCTTGTGTTCGATGCTCGTTTTATCCAGGGTACGGACAGATGAGTAAAAAATATGGATAAAAAATAAAGAATGGGGGGATAAGAGGTAAAATAAATTAAGCAGATGGAAATACTGGGAGTCAATGAAAGGGAGGGGTAAACAGTATGTATGTATGAGTTTTTCTTTTCATTTTTTTTCTGGAGTGATGCAAATATTCTAAAAAATGATCATGGTGATGGATACACAATCATGTGATGACACCGTCAGCCACTGATGAATATATGGAATGTATGTGTGTGATGATGTGTCAATAAAAATATTTAATAAATTTTTTTAAAAAAAGCAATTCCCTCCAAAAATCACAGAAAAAAATGCAATTAAGAAAATCCTGGAAATTTCCCAATCGTTTCACTCCTTGTTCTCCTCATGAAACCTCCATTCCTACATCGCAGGCTGACTGGTGAGGGCTAGAGCATGGACGGTCCTACACCAGAAGTGTGCTGAGAGGACAGATCAAGACGACACGTCCCTCAGCAGTCCTCCACTCGCTACCACCTGGCCTGCTCCAGTCACCGCTCGGACCCTTTCCCACTTAAAACCTGGCCTTTCTCTACAACTTACACAAAAGAATTACACAGAAATCAGATAACACTTATAGACTCAAATAGCTAAAAGGGATTTCAACATAATCTGGCTCTTAGGGCTCTGAGGCGACAGCTACCACAGGAGGCTAAGAGGGTCTGGGTAAATGACGCTCCAGGGCAAACGACCCTTGACTGACACAGCAGCTCTGCTGGTATCTTTTTTATCTATTGAGCTTCCCCAGGAAAGTCCATTTTTTTAAGTGTTAAACTACAGAGTCTAGGCCAACCCCTCTACTACATAAAAAGGTAACCTGAGGCTCCAAGCGGTTAACTGGCCTTCACTAACCACACAGCTTATTAGGGGCAGAGCCAGAACGGAAGCCACCCCCTCTGCACCACACCACCTGCTGCCCGTGCAGCACACCTGCGCCAAGGGCAGAAACACCAAACGCCTCATCCACCGCCAAGCAAAACCCTGGTGACTGATCTGGCTTACTCCAAAGTACCAACTTCTTTTCTGGTTACTGTTTCTGGGATTCTTTAGTTATTTTATTTTATTTTTCAAAAATTTTTTATTAATTAAAAAAAATTACAAGAAGCACAAACATTCCCAACACATACACTCAGCAATTCACAATATCATCACATAGTTGCATATTCATCATTATGATCATTTCCCACACAGTTGCATCAATTCAGAAAAAGATAAAAAGACAACAGAAAAATAAAACAAAAACAGAAAAAAAAAATTTTACATACCATACCCCTTACCCCTCGCTTTCATTGATCACTAGCATTTCAAACTAAATTCATTTTAACATTTGTTCCCCCTATTATTTATTTTTATTCCATATATTCTACTCATCTGTTGACAAGGTAGATAAAAGGAGCATCAGACACAAGTTTTTCACAGTCACACAGTCACATCGTGAAAGCTATATCATTATACAATCATCATCAAGAAACATGGCTACTGGAACACAGCTCTACATTTTCAGGCAGTTCCCTCCAGCCTCTCCATTACATCTTGAATAACAAGATGATATCTACTTGATGCATAAGAATAACCTCCCAGGATAACCTCTCGACTCTGGAATCTCTCAGCCATTGACATTTTGTCTCATTTCCCTCTTCCTCCTTTTGGTCGAGAAGGTTTTCTCAATCCCTTGATGCTAAGTCTCAGCTCATTCTAAGGTTTTTCTCAATCCCTTGATGCTGAGTCTCCATTCATTCCAAGATCTCTGTCCCACATTGCCAGGAAGGTCCACACCCCTGGGAGTCAAGTCCCACACAGGCAGGGGTAGGGTGGTGAGACTGCTCGTTGTGTTGGCTGGAGAGAGGGGCCACATCTGAGTAACAAAAGAGGCTCTCTTGGGGGTGACTCTTAGGCCTAAATTTTAAGTAGACTTGACCTATCCTTTGCAGGGTTAAGTTTCATATGAACAAACCCCAAGACTGGGGGCTCAGCTTATAGCTTTGGTTGCCCAAACTGCTTGTGAGAATAACAAGAATTCAACTTGGAGAAGTAGAATTTTCTCCTTATTCTCACCACTCCCCAAAGGGGGCTTTGCAGATACTTTTCCACTCACTGATCGAATCACTCTGGGATTCACTGGGGCATCACTCTAGACAAACCAACAAAATATCATGTCCTACCTGAGATTCCAAGAGCTTATGGTGTTCAATCAAACTATCTACATAAGTTATATTAGGAAATGCACTAATCAAAATATAAATTTTGTAACAAATAAACATTTTTGCTTTAGTCTCACACATAAGGTGACATTTTAAAATATTAATTGCCATCTATTTTCAACACCCTGCAGTAATGACATTCCTTTGTTCTTCCTCATGCAAAAACATTTTTTAAATTTGTGCATTTAGTCACTATTATTATACACTCTAGGCATTCCTAGGTTATACCATCTCAATCTTTAACATCTATCTTTCTTTCTGATTTCATTTATGCCCCAGCCCTCCTCCCTCTCTCATTCTCACATGTAGCTTCATTCAGTGTGATAACATAATTGTATTACAGTTAGGTAGTATTGTGTTGTCCATGTTTAGTTATTTTAAAGGCAGGGATCCAAATGCAGTGAATCTGGATTTTACCAGAGGCCAAGAATTGGGTAGCCAGAACAAAACAGTGTGACACACTTTCTATGAGCTAATATGGAGCACACTTAAGCCCCTGGCTATGCACTGAGAAAAAGGAAACTTCTGGGAAAAGCAATGAAGAAAGGAAGGGGAAAATTCTCTAAATGTCTGGGATTAATTAAATGACAGAGTTGACAGAATAGTTAGAAAGGGAGTCAGACAAGACACTTAACAGGTGATTTTTCAAAGATACCAGGCATTAGAATAGGGCCTAGAATGGTAGGAAATCACTTCATTCCTTCCAGGTGTCACTGTGCCCACTGTGTGCCAGGACCACACACTGGGACAAAAGAGCACATAAGGTAGTCAGCGGGCATTCCCAGGAAGCGCAGGCTACAGGCAGGGCTGGGGGGCATCTAGCAAGGGCCTCAGCTCCCATCCTGGGCAGCACAGAAAGCCCAGGCAACAGCCTCAGCACTGAAGGGAGTCTGCTCAATGGGACAGTATCTGTGCAGGAGGGAGGGAACTAAAGTTCTCTCTCCATTTACAGGAGGACCACCAAGGGCCAAGGGAAGGTATGCTGTCATGCCTGTCTTTCATGCAGCTGAAGGATTCTGGAGTCGGGCTGCCCAGTTCAAATACCAACTGTGCACTTACACTATCCACATGAGGCCAAGTGATGGTTTCAATTGCATCTATGAAAGGGAGTGTGACAGGTCCCTTCTTTATAGTAGTGTCAAGAGGCTTCTAACTCACATAAGAGTTTTAGAGACACAATCAGTGGTCTAGAGAGTTGAGTCGAGAGGCTACTGTGGAGGTCACTCTCACAAAAGCTTCAGCTAAATATTGCTTAATTTACATTGTTGTGCCAAAATCATTCCTGTCAATCCTAAAGAACCCCTAGGGCCCTATCTGAGATTCCGCAAAAGTTTCATGTGCTATGATCACTGTCCGTAAACTACAACCTGCAGATATATTCCTAGGCCAGATAAACCCTGAAACCCAGAGGGGCCAGCCTCTCCAGAACATCAACTAGTCCCATTCCCCCATCCCATATTACTGACAGCCCTTTCTGACATGAAAAAGGGAGGATGGGCATAACCCAAATACCCACAAAGAGTGGGAGAAAGATCAAAGGAGAGGGTAGAGTTACAACACGATTTAATAGATGAGTATGACTGCTGAATCATTACACTGATATTTCTTTCAGTCTCCAGTGTCTTGGAGCAGTTAGAAGGAAAAACCTAGCTGTAACCCACACCAAATTCTGAAATCTGTTCTATAACTAATTGTTACAATGTACTTTGAAATTCATTGCTTTTTTGTATATATGTTATTTTTTACAATTAAAAAAGTCTTAGAGGCAATAAATGTCAGCTCTTATCTCATCTCATCTCACAAACAACCATCCACCCAGGAAACAATAAATATTTGCCAAATAAAAACAAATGATAGTTATCCCTAGTTTACTGATGATAAAACTTAAGTCTCACAGATCAGGGAACTTGATAAAAGGAACAAAGGGAAAGAGAACACATCCAACTCACTTCAAATCCATGCTCTGCCTTAACACACTGCTTGCAAATTTACCTACCTTCAAGGACTAATGCATATGGGGGGAGTGGTGGAATATGCCCATAAAGACAGACAGAGAAATAAGTGGTATGTGATGCACATTGTGGATAACCTGCTTTTAAACTTTTCATTTAAATCAACTGGTCTCCATCAAGCAGACAGGGCCTAAAGACAAATAGGAAAGGGAGGGAAGGAGGGAAATACTTATTTCATGTAAAAGGCAGGAAGAATGAAATGCCAGTTAGCTGACAGTCTCCCTTCGGAGTGAACACATCTGTGCCTATGGCGTGGGTCAAGGAGCTGAGCCACCAAAAGACACAGGAATTCTAGACAGAATTTCTTCAAATCCCTTTGCACAAATTACATTTCACATTTAGTCAAATGTGAAGTTCTTTATATTTTGATTTGCATGGAAATAAATACCATGTCAGACTATCCAAGTTCATACTCAGGTTATTCCAAATAATAGTATTCTGCTCTAGCTGTTTCTCTTTTAGGGTACACAGAATATCATGACTAACCTATGATTCCGTTTTTCTCTACAAATTACCTTTAAGGTGGGGGGGAAGGGAGTGCTCTAACTTCTAGCAGCATCTCAGAATATTGCTCAGAAATACTGATTGAACTCATTACTAAGGTAAAACCTTCAACTCCTACATACACGACTCAACAACTTTAGCCACTTCCACATGAAGTCAATTTTTATATGAATACTGGCAAAGGTTTAAATCTACACAGGCAGCAGGGGTAATTAGCCTATTTGCGAGGCAGAACAACTTGGAAATGCAAAATACACTTCAAGGCCCCACATTTATTTTCAGAGTAAAAGGAAATCTCCTCTGAATAAGAACGAGACTGTGAGCGCCAAGAGTGTGAGCTCCACGGGCACCGCCCCTGCCGAGACCACCACAATCCAAAGGCCTGCGGAACTCGGCTGACAGCCTGCTTGTAGCTACAGGGGAAAAACCTACAAAGTGGAAACATTTTGTCCACAACTCAAAATTAGCATCAAAAAGCGCCAACAAAGCTTTAGCTAGGCATCATTTTCGAGGGTGAAAGTGGCACTATTAGTAATGACCCCAAGACAGTGGGTAAACTGGGCCTGGGCCATGCAAACGGGGATTTGAGTTCCCTTCTATTCAAGGGTGGGTGCACAGGGAGTGGTGAGACCTTCGAGTAGGCCTTTTTATTTAGTTTTGGCTTTTGGACCATGGAAATATTTTACATCTTCCAAAAATTAATTCAAACAACAGAGGTAAATAATGGGGTGAGGGACAAGAGTTAAGAGGTTTAGATTTCCTGTTTGGTGAACGTGTGTTTATTGGTTTTCTTTCTCTTGTGAACAATGAAATTATCTAATGTTGAGAATGTTGATGGACTATGGACTTGGGGCCCTCTACATGATGCCCGATGAACGCAGGTGGCTGAAGGATGCTCTTGACGGAGAAACCGATTGGCAAACGATGGGGTATACTTATGAACAAAGGTTGCGCTGCAACAAAAAATAACAAAGTCATGAAGCATGCAACGATGTGAATGAACATGTGGGACATTTGATGAGACACAATAAGTCAGAAACAAAAAAAACAACAATGATACGGTCACCTTTAGAAAATGCTTATAAGAAAAGAAGGGCCTAGATTATAAGCTTTTAGAGCAGACACATTAAGTCCAGTATGGTGATTATTATTTCTGGACTCTGAGAGGCTACTTTATATATATAATCTGATATTTAGGGTTAAGAACGAAGCTGAACAGGTTGGGGTTAAATTAATTCAGAGCATAAGGGTAAGGAAGACAGTGTCTATATTTTAGAACCACACATACTCTTTGAGACCAATGGAACAAAGGTTTATTTGATCTGGAATTGAAATTCTCTGTTGTGCATAATCTAATTCAAACCTATCTGTACAGCTCATTTGAACAACTGAAACACAGGAAACACAGAATAAGAAAGAGGTCCTTTCATCCTGTATAGATTATTGTAATGCCTAGATACATCCTAGGGTATGTTAAGCAGATAATCAAAAAGTACTGGCAAAGTCCCCTGAGGGAGGGAAGAAAGAATATGGAACTATTAAACCTTATCATCAGGGAATCCCCTGGTACTGTGTCAAACTTTAGGGACACCCAAATCAATAGGCCATGCCTTCGATCAGGAGACTTACTCTTGTGAAGATTAAATAGACACCGGAGAAGCTTAGACTACCCACAGGCATGCCTACAAATCACTTCTGAAGAACCTCTGTTGTTGCTCAGATGTAGCCTCAGTCTCTCTAAGACCAACTCTGCAAGTGAAACCATTGCCCTCCCTACTATGTGGGACATGACATCCAGGGGTGAAAGTCTCCCTGGAGACATGGGAAAGGACTCCTAGGGATGAATCCAGACCTGGTACCATGGTATCAACAATTACATTCTAACCAAAAGGGGGAAAAGAACTGTAATTAATAAAGTATCAGTGGCAGAGAGAGTTCAAATAGAGTTGAGAGGCTATGTGGAGGCTACTCTTAACGCAAGCTTCAGGTAGATCTTGCTACCTATCATAACCTGCCAACCCTCAACCAGGACCATTCCAGCCAATCCTAAAGAATACCTAGGGCAATATATAAAACTGCACAAGGGTTCCATGCACTAGAGTAACTTGCCAGAAACATACAACCTCCAGATGGGTCCCTGGTCCAGAGAAATTCTGAAACTTAGCCCAGCCTCTCCAGAATATTAGATAGTTCTAGCTCCCTACCCTGTATTAGTGACAGACCCTTCCAATTTCAAAAATTTAGAACTGATACAGCCCAAACAACCCTAAAGAGAGGTATGGAAAGATCAAAGGTGATGGTGGAGTTATATATAGAAGATAGGATTTAACAAATGAATATGAATGCTGAATCATTAAATGGATATCTCTTTTAGTCTCCAGTATTTGAGAGCAGCTAGAAGTAAAAACCTAAACTTGTGAAATTGTAACCCATGTCAAAATCTGAAATATATTCTATAACTAATTATGGTACTGTGCTTTGAAATTTACAGCTTTTTATATATATGTTATTGTTCACAAAAAAAAAGAAGGAAAAAAGTCAATTGTGATGATAAAAAAAATAAAAATGAAGCCCTCTAGACTCCTATATTCTGGAGCAGCTAGAAGGAAAAATATGAGCAGATTGTATGGTAGCCCATGACAAATTCTGGGATCTGTCCTGCAACCACTTGTTGAACAGTGCTTTGAAAACTATTGTCTTTTTATTTCTTTATTTGTATATATATTATACTATACAATAAAGAAATTTTTTTAAAAAATGAAATACAGTTTTGAAATGAAGGTATCTATAAAACAATAGATATGTGCTTAGAAACTGTTTCTCTTCTCCCTCTCTCAGATATGACCTATCTGCTCAACACTGGTGAAGGTATTTTTTTAATATTAAAATTATTATTACAAAAAAATTTAATTCAAAAAACAATGCAAATCCCAAAGTCAAGATTAATCACAAATATTTGATCAATGAGTGGAAAAGTATTTGCAAAGTCCCCTTCGAGGAATGGTGAGAACAGGGGAAAATTCAATCTCCCCAAGTTGAATTCTTGATATTCTCACAAGCAGTGTAGACAATCAAAGCTATAGGCTGAGCCTCCAGTCTTGGGGTTTGTTCACATGAAACTTAACCCAACAAAGGATAGGTCAAGCCTACTTAAAACTAGGTCTAAGAGTCATCCCCAAGAGAACCTCTTTTGTTACTCCGATGTGGCCTCTCTCTCCAGCCA
This sequence comes from Tamandua tetradactyla, assembly GCF_023851605.1. NCBI lineage: Eukaryota > Metazoa > Chordata > Mammalia > Pilosa > Myrmecophagidae > Tamandua > Tamandua tetradactyla. The sequence continues at coordinate 4,329,543 of NC_135335.1, forward strand.
ACACAACAAGCAAACTCACCACCCTCCCCCTGCCTGCATGGGACATGACTCCCAGGGGTGTGGACTTTCCTGGCAACGTGGAACAGAAATCCTAGAATGAGCTGAAACTCAACATCAAGGCATTAAGAAAAACTCTAGACTTCCTGGAAGATGGCGGCTTAGTAAGACGCGCGGATCTTAGTTTCTTCTCCAGGACACCTACTAGGGGAGTAGAAACGATACAGAAAGCGCCCAAAGCCACAACAGAGATAAAAAAGACAGCGTACCCCATCCTGGAACGGCTGGCTGGCTGAGAGAAGCAGCTCGGGTGAGATCGCCGAGGCGCGCGGGCCTTACCGGGCGGGGTGGCAAGCGGCCGGAGTTACTCCCTTCCCCCTTCCCGGGCCGGCTGGGAGAATTGGAGAGGTGGTCCCCTGAAACCAAGGCGACTGGCGCCCACACCACGCACAGCCCCCGGACCAACTGAGAGAATTGGATCGGAAACCCCCAGGCCGCGGAGAACGGTGACCCCGTGACTCCCGGGGAACATGCACTCTCTCGGGCGGGCCGCTGCCGCTGGCGCCCTCCCGCCACGCTTGTTGCCCAGGGCCGACTAGGAAATTCGGACGGGCTCTTTCCCTGGCTGCGGCGACCAGCAACCCTCCCTGCGTTTGGACCCCGGGCCGGCTCAAGCCGTTTCGGCTAGCGAACCCCCAGGACGGCGAGAGTTTTCCAAAGTTTAAGGTCCCACAGCACCTTTTACTGGTGGGACCCGCAGACAAACGGGTGCCACGAGCGCCACCTACTGGGCAGGATAAGAAAAACAGAACCCAGAGATTTCACAGAAAAATATTACAACCTTGCTGGGTCCAACACCAAGAGAAATCTGAATAAATGCCCAGACGCCAGCAGCAGAAGATAACTGTCCACGCTCAAAAGATTGAGAATATGGCTCAGTCAAAGGAACAAACCAATAGCTCAAATGAGACACAAGAGCTGAGACAACTAATGCTGAATATACGAACAGAAATGGAAAACCTCTTCAAAAATGAAATCGATAAATTGAGGGAGGACATGAAGAGGACATGGGCTGAACATAAAGAAGAAATAGAAAAACTGAAAAAACAAATCGCAGAACTTATGGAAGTGAAGGATAAAGTAGCAAACATAGAAAAAATAATGGATAGCTACAATGATAGATTTAAAGAGACAGAAGACAGAATTAGTGATTTGGAGGATGGAACATCTGAATTCCAAAAAGAAACAGAAACTATAGGGAAAAGAATGGAAAAATTTGAACAGGGTATCAGGGAACTCAAGGACAATATGAACCGCACAAATATACGTGTTGTGGGTGTCCCAGAAGGAGAAGAGAAGGGAAAAGGAGGAGAAAAACTAATGGAAGAAATTATCACTGAAAATTTCCCAACTCTTATGAAAGACCTAAAATTACAGATCCAAGAAGTGCAGCGCACCCCAAAGAGATTAGACCCAAATAGGCGTTCTCCAAGACACTTACTAGTTAGAATGTCAGAGGTCAAAGAGAAAGAGAAAATCTTGAAAGCAGCAAGAGAAAAACAATCCATTACATACAAGGGAAACCCAATAAGATTTTGTGTAGATTTCTCAGCAGAAACCATGGAAGCTAGAAGACAGTGGGATGATATATTTAAAATACTAAAAGAGAAAAACTGCCAACCAAGACTCCTATATCCAGCAAAATTATCCTTCAAAAATGAGGGAGAAATTAAAACATTCTCAGACAAAAAGTCACTGAAAGAATTTGTGACCAAGAGACCAGCTCTGCAAGAAATACTAAAGGGAGCACTAGAGTCAGATACAAAAAGACAGAAGAGAGAGATATGGAAAAGAGTGTAGAAAGAAGGAAAATCAGATATGATATATATAATACAAAAGGCAAAATGTTAGAGGAAAATATTATCCAAACAGTAATAACACTAAATGTCAATGGACTGAATTCCCCAATCAAAAGACATAGATTGGCAGAATGGATTAAAAAACAGGATCCTTCTATATGCTGTCTACAGGAAACACATCTTAGACCCAAAGATAAACATAGGTTGAAAGTGAAAGGTTGGGAAAAGATATTTCATGCAAATAACAACCAGAAAAGAGCAGGAGTGGCTATACTAATATCCAACAAATTAGACTTCAAATGTAAAACAGTTAAAAGAGACAAAGAAGGACACTATATACTAATAAAAGGAACAATTAAACAAGAAGACATAACAATCATAAATATTTACGCACCGAATCAGAATGCCCCAAAATACGTGAGGAATATACTGCAAACACTGAAAAGGGAAATAGACTCATATACCATAATAGTTGGAGACTTCAACTCACCACTCTCATCAAGGGACAGAACATCTAGACAGAGGATCAACAAAGAAATAGAGAATCTGAATATTACTATAAATGAACTAGACTTAATAGACATTTATAGGACATTACATCCCACAACAGCAGGATACACCTTTTTCTCAAGTGCTCATGGATCATTCTCAAAGATAGACCATATGCTGGGTCACAAAGCAAGTCTCAACAAATTTAAAAAGATTGAAATCTTACACAACACTTTCTCGGACCATAAAGGAATGATGTTGGAAATCAATAATAGGCAGAGTGCCAGAAAATTCACAAATACGTGGAGGCTCAACAACACACTCCTAAACAACGACTGGGTCAAAGAAGAAATTGCAAGGGAAATTAGCAAATACCTCGAGGCGAATGAAAATGAAAACACAACATATCAAAACTTATGGGACGCAGCAAAGGCAGTGCTAAGAGGGAAATTTATTGCTCTAAATGCCTATATCAGAAAAGAAGAAAAGGCAAAAATTCAGGAATTAACTATCCATTTGGAAGAACTGGAGAAAGAACAGCGAGCTAACCCCAAAGCAAGCAAAAGGAAAGAAATAACAAAGATTAGAGCAGAAATAAATGAAATTGAAAACATGAAAACAATCGAGAAAATCAATAAGGCCAGAAGTTGGTTCTATGAGAAAATCAATAAGATTGATGGGCCCTTAGCAAGATTGACAAAAAGAAGAAGAGAGAGGATGCAAATAAATAAGATCAGAAATGGAAGAGGAGACATAACTACCGACCTCACAGAAATAAAGGAGGTAATAACAGGATACTATGAACAACTTTACGCTAATAAATACAACAATTTAGAGGAAATGGACGGGTTCCTGGAAAGACATGAACAACCAACTTTGACTCAAGAAGACATAGATGACCTCAACAAACCAATCACAAGTAAAGAAATTGAATTAGTCATTCAAAAGCTTCCTAAAAAGAAAAGTCCAGGACCAGATGGCTTCACATGTGAATTCTACCAAACGTTCCAGAAAGAATTAGTACCAATTCTCTTCAAACTCTTCAAAAAAATCGAAGTGGAGGGAAAACTACCTAATTCATTCTATGAAGCCAACATCACCCTCATACCAAAACCAGGCAAAGATATTACAAAAAAAGAAAACTACAGACCAATCTCTCTAATGAATACAGATGCAAAAATCCTCAATAAAATTCTAGCAAATCGTATCCAACAGCACATTAAAAGAATTATACATCATGACCAAGTAGGATTCATCCCAGGTATGCAAGGATGGTTCAACATAAGAAAATCAATTAATGTAATACACCATATCAACAAATCAAAGCAGAAAAATCACATGATCATCTCAATTGATGCAGAGAAGGCATCTGACAAAATTCAACATCCTTTCCTGTTGAAAACACCTCAAAGGATAGGAATACAAGGGAATTTCCTTAAAATGATACAGGGAATATATGAAAAACCCACAGTTAATATCATCCTCAATGGGGAAAAACTGAAAACTTTCCCCCTAAGATCAGGAACAGGACAAGGATGTCCACTATCACCACTGTTATTCAACATTGTGTTGGAAGTTCTAGCCAGAGCAATTAGACAAGAAAAAGAAATACAAGGCATCAAAATTGGAAAGGAAGAAGTAAAACTCTCACTGTTTGCAGATGATATGATACTATACGTCGAAAACCCTGAAAAATCCACAGCAAAACTACTAGAGCTAATAAACAAGTACAGCAAAGTGGCAGGTTACAAGATCAACATTCAAAAATCTGTAGTGTTTCTATACACTAGTAATGAACAAGCTGAGGGAGAAATCAAGAAACAAATTCCATTTACAATTGCAACTAAAAGAATACTTGGGAATAAATTTAACTAAAGAGACAAAAGACCTGTACAAAGAAAACTACAAGAAACTTGTTAAAAGAAATCACAGAAGACCTAAATAGATGGAAGGGCATACCGTGTTCATGGATTGGAAGACTAAATATAGTTAAGATGTCAATCCTACCTAAATTGATTTACAGATTCAATGCAATACCAATCAAAATCCCAACAACTTATTTTTCAGAAATAGAAAAACCAATAAGCAAATTTATCTGGAAGGGCAGGGTGCCCCGAATTGCTAAAAACATCTTGAGGAAAAAAACGAAGCTGGAGGTCTCGCGCTGCCTGACTTTAAGGCATATTATGAAGCCACAGTGGTCAAAACAGCATGGTATTGGCATAAAGATAGATATATCGACCAATGGAATCGAATAGAGTGCTCAGATATAGACCCTCTCATCTATGGACATTTGATCTTTGATAAGGCAGTCAAGCCAACTCACCTGGGACAGAGCAGTCTCTTCAATAAATGGTGCCTAGAGAACTGGATATCCATATGCAAAAGAATGAAAGAAGACCCATCTCTCACACCCTATACAAAAGTTAACTCAAAATGGATCAAAGATCTAAACATTAGGTCTAAGACCATAAAACAGTTAGAGGAAAATGTTGGGAGATATCTTATGGATCTTACAACTGGAGGCGGTTTTATGGACCTTAAACCTAAAGCAAGAGCACTGAAGAAGGAAATAAATAAATGGGAACTCCTCAAAATTAAACACTTTTGTGCATCAAAGAACTTCACCAAGAAAGTAGAAAGACAGCCTTCACAATGGGAGACAATATTTGGAAATGATATATCAGATAAAGGTCTAGTATCCAGAATTTATAAAGAGATTGTTCATCTCAACAACAAAAAGACAGCCAACCCAATTACAAAATGGGAAAAAGACTTGAACAGACACCTCTCAGAAGAGGAAATACGGATGGCCAAGAGGCACATGAAGAGATGCTCAATGTCCCTGGCCATTAGAGAAATGCAAATCAAAACCACAATGAGATATCATCTCACACCCACCAGAATGGCCATTATCAACAAAACACAAAATGACAAGTGCTGGAGAGGATGCGGAGAAAGAGGCACACTTATCCACTGTTGGTGGGAATGTCAAAGGGTGCAACCACTGTGGAAGGCAGTTTGGCGGTTCCTCAAAAAGCTGAATATAGAACTGCCATACGACCCAGCAATACCATTGCTAGGTATCTACTCAAAGGACTTAAGGGCAAAGACACAAACGGACATTTGCACACCAATGTTTATAGCAGCATTATTTACAATTGCAAAGAGATGGAAACAGCCAAAATCTCCATCAACAGAAGAGTGGCTAAACAAACTGTGGTATATACATACGATGGAATATTATGCAGCTTTAAGACAAGATAAACTTATGAACCATGTAATAACATGGATGGACCTAGAGAATATTATGCTGAGTGAATCCAGCCAAAAACTAAAGGACAAATACTGTATGGTCCCACTGATGTGAATGGACATTCGAGAATAAACTTGAAATATGTCATTGGTAACAGAGTTCAGCAGGAGTTAGAAACAGGGTAAGACAATGGGTAATTGAAGCTGAAGGGATACAGACTGTGCAACAGGACTAGATACAAAAACTCAAAAATGGACAGCACAATAATACCTAATTGTAAAGTAATCATGTTAAAACACTGAATGAAGCTGCATCTGAGCTATAGGTTTTTGTTTTGTTTTGAGTTGTTTTGTTTTGATTTTACTATTATTACTTTTATTTTTTTCTCTATATTAACATTCTATATCTTTTTCGGTTATGTTGCTAGTTCTTCTAAACCAATGCAAATGTACTAAGAAATGATGATCATGCATCTATGTGATGATGTTAAGAATTAATGATTGCATGTGTAGAATGGTATGATCTCTAAATGTTGGGTTAATTTCTTTTTTTCCGTTAATTAAAAAAAAAAAAAAAAAAGAGAAGGGATAATTGGAGATGAAGGGATACAGACTGTACAACGGGACTGGATATAAAAACTCAGAAATGGACAGCACAATACTACCCAATTGTAATGCAATTATGTTAAAACACTGAATGAAGCTGCGTGTGAGGTATAGGTTTTTTGTTTTTGTTTTTTTTGTTTTTTTTCTTTCTATTATTGTTTTAATTCTTATTCTGTTGTCTTTTTATTTCTTTTTCTAAATCGATGCAAATGTACTAAGAAATGATGAATATGCAACTATGTGATGTTATTAAGAATTACTGATTGTACATGTAGATTGGAATGATTTCTAATTGTTTTGTTAATTCTTTTTTTAATTAATAAAAAAAAAAAAAAAAAAAAAAAAAGAAAAACTCTAGAATGACCTGAGATTCAGCATCAAACAATTGAGAAAAACCTGGAATGAGCTGAGACTCGGCATCAAGGGAGTGAGAAAACCTTCTCAATCAAAAGGGGGAAGAGTGAAATGGGACAAAGTGTCAATGGCTGAGAGATTCCAAATAGAGTTGAGAGGTTATCCTGGAGGTTATTCTTACGCATTAAGTAGATATCACCTTATTAGTCAAGATTAAATGGAGGGGCGGGCCGCGGTGGCTCAGCGGGCAGGAGTGCTTGCCTGCCATGCCGGAGGACCCCGGTTCGATTCCCGGCCCCAGCCCATGTAGAAAACAAACAAACAAACAAAATATAATGAAATAAGAGGGTGTTTAAAGATGTTTCCCTTTCTTCCTTCCTTCTATCCTTCCTTCTATCCTTCCTTCCTTCTCTGTCTTTCTTTAAAAAAAAAAAATAATAAAATAAAAAAAAAAAAAAAAAAAAAAGATTAAATGGAAAGGCTGGAGGGAAGTGCCTGAAAATGTAGAGCTGTGTTCCAGTAGCCATGTTTCTTGAAGATAATTGAATAAAGATATAACTTTCACAATGTGACTGTGTGATTGTGAAAACCTTGTGTATGATGCTTCTTTCATCTACCTTGTCAACAGACGAGTAGAACATATGGAATAAAAATAAATAATAGGGGGAGCAAATGTTAAAATAAATTTAGTTTGAAATGCTAGTGATCAATGAAAGGGAGGGGTAAAGGGTATGGTATGTATAATCTTTTTTTTTTCTGTTTTCGTTTTATTTCTTTTTCTGTTGTCTTTTTATTTCTTTTTCTGAATTGATACAAACGTTCTAAGAAATGATCATGACAATGAATATGCAACTATGTGATGATATTGTGAATTACTGTTTAAATATGTAGAATGGAATGATCATATGTTAAGAATGTTTTTGTTCGTTTGTTAATTTTTTAATTAATAAATTAAAAAATCACAATAAAAAAGATTAATCACATATAAATGAACTCGTATATCAAATTGATAATTATTTTATCTGTGTGGTTACTTCAACTCATTATTCTCACTGTATATCCTTAGCGGGATATATTTAGTCTAAGGCCCCAAAAAAATGCAAAGAAATTATAAAGTTTCATTCAACAGGCTGTTTATAAGAATACCAAGGTACTAATATGGTAAATTTTATGTCTATCACAGAATAGAAAAAAAAATTATATTAATATCTTAAAACATCAAGATTGTCATGTGGTACAGTGACCATCAGGAGACAGAAATAGGGTAGATATTGAGTAACTGGACTTGAAGGTTTACAGATTGTACAACAGGATTGTAAAAATTCAGAAATGGATAACACAATACTACCTAACTGTAATACATTAATGTTAGAACAATGAATGAAGCTGAATGTGAAAATGAAATCAGAAGGAAAGACAGACGATAAAGACTGAGATGGTATAATCTAGGAATGCCTAGAGTTATAATGATAGTGACTAAATGTACAAATTTAAAAATGTTTTTGCATGGGGAAGAACAAAGGAATGTCAATACTGCAGGATGTTGAAAATAGATGGTAATCAATATTTTAAAACTTTAACTTACGTGTGAGACTAAAGTAAAAAATGTTTATTTGGTACAGAATTTATATATATATATATTTTTTTAGAGGCCACTGAAAAAAGTTTATTTTCAGTTTGTTCTCCTACACAAGCAATCACAGCAGATGCTAAAACATAAGAAAGCAACTTGTCTTTGGTTCTACCTCTTACAAAGATTCCCTCACCCCTCAAAAATACATGACTGGTGGAGACTATTCAAGAACTATCTTAAGAGGAAATCACACAAAGAGAAAAAACACAGAAAAACAAAATGATGTTCTGGAGCTATGTTGTAATATCAAACTGTTAAAGTCCTGCTGTTTATTATGTGATAGCCCTGCTTTGACATAAAAAGAGAAAGAATGTACACCTTAAATTAAACTATGAGTATAGTTCCAAGTAAAGATATAAAATAAAATGCTATTTTGTTCTTTTAAAAAACTCTTTCAGGAGTTGTACTTTCCCAACAGTCAAGAGAGTCTTGGCCACCAGGTTAAAAAAAAGCGACTTTTCATTAAGTGTGGAAATAGTAAATCAAGATGCACGGGAACTGAGAGATATATCCAAAACCAAACCACACATGTGGCCTGGCGTCTCCTATTTTTTAGACACTGCTCATGCACAACAGGGAGCAGGTGCCATTTCACACCGACAGGTTCTCATGAACTACGCAGCCCAAGACCTCCTTCCTGCAGCCCAGACAGGTCAGATCCCATGGAGGGTGTAGCTTTCCTCAGCGTCGCCGCCGATTCCTTTCTTCTAGCAGCTGATTATCAAAGATTTCTTTTTCCCGGTAGCTCAGAGATGGTCCTTTTATGTACTTCTCTTCAGCTGTCTTGTAGTCGACAGTGTCGATTGCAGAAATCGCACAGATGATGGCCTCGGGCAGCAGAACATCCAGGATAAATCTTATCCTGTCGCCATTTATTCGTGTCAGCATTCTACTGTCCATTTCTTGGTAGACTCCTTGTACATATTTCACCACACGGTCCAGCTGCTCCTCATCCTCCAAGTATGTTTCCACACAGGTCACATACTGGCTTGAATTCAGGAATGTCTTTAGCCACCTGGATGGTTTCCTGCTTTTCAAAATCGCCTGGAGATGGCTCTCAGCACCCTTGGCTTTCACAATGTACTCCACCAGCTTTTGATTGGCCCGGTCCCGCACAGCTTGTGACCGGTCAGGGAGGACTTTCCTGCAGAGCTGTCTCCCCTTCCCCGGAGGGACTCCGTCTATGGGCTCCTCAGGGTCCCCCTTGCTCAGCTGGGGAAACTTGGTCCCCAAAACATCCTGCTGAATAGACTTCCTCACGGGATAACTTATATCAGCAGCATAATATTTCAGGAAAGAGCCAGCAAAAGACCCACAGCCCAGCCTGACTCTGTAGTCGGTGATGAGGGAGATACACCAGCCGATAGCCTGGTCGAAAGATTCCTTAGCTTCATTCAGAAGTATTTGTTTCTCTTTACAATCAAAGTGCTTTAATCTTCTAAGAGACACTGTGATACCTCTCCCTTTTGGATTCATGTCTCCTTCAATAAAGAGTACACTCGCTTTCTTATCTCTTCGCTTGATGCTTTTGACCACTGCTGGCCAGAAGGGGTATTTTTGGTATTTAAACCAGACTAGCATTCCTACTTCAAACGAACGTGGTTCATGATATAAAAGGATCCTTTGGTGGTTCTTCATCCTCCTCATCTTCCTCCAGAATAGAATTCATGGAATTAAACTCCACTGACCCTCCAGAAGACTGATGGCCTTCCTCTGCTTTCTCAGAATCTGAGAGATGAAGGTTTCTCATTTTGTCCACAGGAGTATGTGGAAGAGGCAGGTCGAGTTTACAGGCACTGCGCAAAGTCATGCACCCCCTGAGCCCCCGCATGGGAGGCTGTGCTGCCCCCATCTCTAATTCCAAGGCAGGTGGACTGTGGCTGCTATCCGGACACGGCTTCTTCGTAGGGCATTCTCCTGCATCTGGGCAGGCCCAGTGGGAACGGGCCCGTCTCGCAACGGGCCCATTGTTCACCCTCTTCCGCCAGGTGGGGAGCACTGCGAGGCTACTGGATGGCCATACAGGGAACTCTCCTTGGGCCTTAGCACGTGCATTCTCCTCCCCAACTTGAGGAGGCGAAGACCGAGCTGGTGAGCTGCCTGCCTTTTTCTCCCTCTCTATTTCATGAGCTCCCTCTAAAAATGAAGGTTCATTCTGCCACAAGCCGGACTTCTCTGCTGAATTTCTTTTCCTTTTACTTGGGCTAGTCCAATTTTTCTGGATTATTCTCGATTCAAAACTGTCCTGAGAATGACCTCTGGCTGAAAACACCACTAGGGCTCGAGGACTGTCCTTTTTCCCCAGCTCCGTCTTTAAATTCGCTCTGCACCTGAGAACCTTTTTACAAGTCAGAGTATTTGACAAGCTCTGTTGTCCACTTTCATTCCCTTCAGGTTCAGGACTGCCTGACAGGTCCTCATGGAAAAAAGAGGAAAAGTTAGAATTACAGAGTGAGGAAGCTGGTTCTGTAGGCTTCTCACTTTGAGACAGAGCAGTTCTTTCTTCTCCTGAAGAGCTTCCTTGACTCAAACTGGTTCTCTCATTCAAAACATCCAGGGCCACTCAAAGTGACCGTCTGTAGGCCAGTTCCTCTAGGGGTGCAGCAGTAACCTCATTCTGGGAGGCTAATAAGGAGGCAATGTCTTCAATATGAGACTTCTTTAGGATCTTGACCTCTGTGCTCTTCACCTTAATTTTTTCATCTAGAGAGAGTATTTGAACATCTAGAAAAATTTCCTTTTTTCTCTTATTTTTTGTTGAAGCCTTGGTTCTGAACAAAACCTTTGCAGGCCATAATCGTGTTTTCCATCTGCAGAGGACGTATTTGGCATCTGCCATGATTTAGGTGCATGTGGCAGGCGGTAACGATGTGGCACAAAGTACTCGAAGGTCCGACGCTGACGTGCCCATGAGAGGCACACGACGGCTGTTTTGGCCGCGAAGTCCCTGAAAGGACAGGGACAGCTGCAGGCCACTCTTTACATCAGGGCCGGCTCGGGCTCGGTTTGGCGCCGCTATCTCGGCCGCTGCCGCCAGCGCTGCCGCCGCTACCACCTCCGACACTCCCCGCGGGGCGCTGGGCAGAATTTGTATTTTTGACTAGTACATTTCCTAATATAACTTATGTGGACAGCTTAATTGACCACCATAGCATATGGAACCCTGAGTAGGGCATGAGATTCTGTAGGTTTATCCAGAGTGATGCCCTGGTAAATCCCAGAGTGAATTGAACAGTTAATAACAGTATCTACAAAGTCCCCTTGGGGGAATGGTGAGAAAGGGGGAAAATTCAACTTCCCCAAGTGGAGAATTCCTGATATTCTCACAAACAGTGGGGACAACCAAAGCTATAGGCTGAGCCCCCAATCTTGGGGGTTGTACTTATGAAACTTAACCCCACAAAAGATAGGCTAAGCCTACTTAAAATTAGGCATAAGAGACACCCCAAGAGAACCTTTTTGTTGCTCAGAAGTGGCCTCTCTCTCCAAGCCAACACAACAAGCAAACTCACCGCCTTTCCCCTCTCTATGTAGGGCATGACTCCCTGGGGTGTGGACCTTCCTGGCAACGTGGAACAGAAATCCTAGAATGAGCTGGAACTAAGCATCAAGGAAATAAGAAAACCTTCTCGACCAAAAGGGGGAAGAGCAAAATGAGGCAAAATAAAGCATCAATGGCTGAGAGATTCCAAACAGAGTCAAGAGGTTATCCTGGAGGTTAACCTTAAGCAATAAATAGACAATATCACCTTTTTAGTTAAGGTGTAATGGAGAGGTTGGAGGGAACTGCCTGAAATGTAGAGTTGTGTTTCACTAGCCATGTTTCCTGAACATGACTGTATAATGATACAGCATTCGCAACGTGACTGTGTGATTGTGAAAACCTTGCATCTGATGCTCCTTTTATCTACCTTATCGACAGATGAGTAAAACATTAGGATTAAAAATAAATAATAGAGGGAACAAATGTTAAAATAAATTTAGTAGATTGAAATACTAGGGATCAATGAAAGGGAGGGATAAGGAGTATGGTATGTATGAATTTTTTTGTTTTCTTTTTATTTCTTTTTTGAATTGATGCAAATGTTCTAAGAAATTATCATGATGATGAATATACAACTATGTGATGATATTGTGAGTTACTGATTATATACCAAGAATGGAATGATCATATGGTAACAGTGTTTGTGTTTGTATGTAAACTTAAAAAAAAATCAAGACTGTCAATGTAGGAAAAGAAACATAAATACAAAATGAACTTTCAAAAGTTGTAATTTTTAATTTGAAATGGAAACATCAATATGAACTCCAAGTTTTTCTTTTTTAAAATACTCTTTTCTAGCTCTGTCCATCAAAATGAACTCAAAGCATTGAGAACCTGTGAGAATGAAAAAGCAGATACAGATACTTAAGTAACATTTTCCTTAAAGGAACAGTTTCATATCTGAGGCAGGAGAGTAGGTCTGGGACAAATTTTTGTTCCAGAGAGCAATGAAGCACTCAAAGACTAGTGGGGTCCTGGCAAAGGACACAGGAACCAATTTGAAGGGGGCAGTCTGAGTTTCTCAAGAACACAGATGGAACTCAACTGCAATACATAAAGAAAGGACCAGTTCAAGCATCCACAGCAAACAAGAGACAGCAGAGCGAACAAAAGAGGGCGTCCTTTACCGAAGGCTACCACTTAAAAAGTACAGAAGGAGCCTGCCATGCAGGAGACTTGGATTCAATTCCCGGCCCATGTACCCCCACCCTCCCCTCAAAAAAAATGGTACTGCTGTAGCAGGATAGTCACATGGAAAAAGAATGAAATGTGAAATGTGACCACCATAAAGCATACAAAAAAAAAGTATAGAAGGAACAAGGGACAGAAAAAACATCAACCTCAACTTCCAATGCCAGAACTGACTGGGCCAGGGAACACCAGGTCAAAGGTCACAGGGGACCGTGGGCTCTGCAGATCACTAATAAGAGTCAAGCAGGGAAGATCAGTCATGACCCCACCTACCCTGCAAAAGCGGCACCACCGGAATTTAAGTGCTTCCTGGAGTGAGGCTATGGGGGGGGGGGGGGGGGGGGGGCAAAGCTGAGAAGCAGAAATAAGAAGAATGGGAATTACTTTACACATAGTTGTGTTAAAAAGGATTCCTAACTGGCATGCATTGCTTGCATAATTTTTTAACCATGAGAAAGATGTAAACACAATAAAATGTTATAGTGATACACTCTTTTGAAGAGTGCTTTGAAAATTATTGCTTTTTGATTTCTTTGCTTTGTATATATGTTATACTACGCAATAAAAAAAGTTGAAAAAAAAAGTTAGAATTGCCATAACCCAAATACCTCTACAAAGTGTGAGAAAGATTAGAGGCGATGGTGGAGTTATACAGAGAAAGTTGGGCTTAACAAACGAGTGCTGAATCATTTTATTGACATATCTTTTAGCCTCCAGTACCTTTGAGTGCTTAGAAATAAACACCTAATATTGTGGAACTGTAACTCATATCAAACTGTGAAATCTGTTCTATAACTATTTGTTGCGATGTACTTTGAAATGCATTGCTTTTAGGTATACATATTATTTAAAAAGAAGGAGTACAACAGAGAAGACAGGATTTAACAAATGAGCATGACTACTGAATCAATATATTGACATTTCTGTCTGTCTCCAGTGTCAGGAGAAAAAACCTGAAATTGTGGAACTGTAACCCATACCAAATTTGTTTGAAATCTGTTCCATAACTACTTGTTTAAATGTACGCTGAAATTTGCAAAAGTATTTGGAAATTACAATCAGAGTTGAAATTATGCAATTCAACAACAAAGGAACAAACGAAACCCAATTATAAAATGGGCTAAAGATATGAGCAGATATTTTTCCAAAGAGCAAATACAGATGGCTCAAAAGCACATGAAAGTATAATCGTCTTCATTAGCTATAAGGGAGATGCAGATCAAGACTACAATGAGAGAAATAGATGACCTCAACAAACCAATCACAAGTAAAGAAATTGAATTAGTCATTAAAAAGCTTCCCAAAAAGAAAAGTCCAGGACCAGACGGCTTCACATGTGAATTCTAACCAAACATTCCAGAAAGAATTAGTACCAATCTTGCTCAAACTCTTCAAAAAAAATTGAAGTGATCCATATGCAAAAGAATGAAAGAAGACCCATCTCTCACACCCTATACAAAAGTTAACTCAAAACGGATCAAAGATCTAAACATTAGGTCTAAGACCATAAAACAGTTAGAGGAAAATGTTGGGAGATATCTTATGGATCTTACAACTGGAGGCGGTTTTATGGACCTTAAACCTAAAGCAAGAGCACTGAAGAAGGAAATAAATAAATGGGAACTCCTCAAAATTAAACACTTTTGTGCATCAAAGAACTTCATCAAGAAAGTAGAAAGACAGCCTTCACAATGGGAGACAATATTTGGAAATGATATATCAGATAAAGGTCTAGTATCCAGAATTTATAAAGAGATTGTTCATCTCAACAACAAAAAGACAGCCAACCCAATTACAAAATGGGAAAAAGACTTGAACAGACACCTATCAGAAGAGGAAATACAAATGGCCAAAAGGCACATGAAGAGGTGCTCAATGTCCCTGGCCATTAGAGAAATGCAAATCAAAACCACAATGAGATATCATCTCACACCCACCAGAATGGCCATTATCAACAAAACACAAAATGACAAGTGCTGGAGAGGATGCGGAGAAAGAGGCACACTTATCCACTGTTGGTGGGAATGTCAAATGGTGCAACCACTGTGGAAGGCAGTTTGGCGGTTCCTCAAAAAGCTGAATATAGAATTGCCATACGACCCAGCAATACCATTGCTGGGAATATACTCAAAGGACTTAAGGGCAAAGACACAAACGGACATTTGCACACCAATGTTTATAGCAGCGTTATTTACAATTGCAAAGAGATGGAAACAGCCGAAATCTCCATCAACAGAAGAGTGGCTAAACAAACTGTGGTATATACATACGATGGAATACTATGCAGCTTTAAGACAGGATAAACTTATGAAGCATGTAATAACATGGATGGACCTAGAGAACATTATGCTGAGTGAGTCTAGCCAAAAACTAAAGGACAAATACTGTATGGTCCCACTGATGTGAACAGACATTCGAGAATAAATTTGGAATATGTCCTTGACAACAGAGTCCAGCAGGAGGTAGAAACAGGGTAAGATAACGGCCAATTGGAGTTGAAGGGATACAGACGGTGTAACAGGACTAGATACAAAAACTCAAAAATGGACAGCACAATAATACCTAATTGTGAAAGTAATCATGTTAAAACACTGAATGAAGTTGCATCTGAGCTATAGGTTTTTGTTTTGTTTTGTTTTGTTTTGATTTTACTATTATTACTTTTATTTTTTTTCTCTATATTAACATTCTATATCTTTTTCGGTTATGTTGCTAGTTCTTCTAAACCAATGCATATGTACTAAGAAATGATGATCATGCATCTATGTGATGATGTTAAGAATTAATGATTGCATATGTAGAATAGTATGATCTCTAAATGTTGGGTTAATTTCTTTTTTTCCATTAATTATAAAAAAAAAAAAGAGAGAAGGGATAATTGGAGCTGAAGGGATACAGACTGTACAACGGGACTGGATATAAAAACTCAGAAATGGACAGCACGATACTACCCAGTTGTAATGCAATTATGTTAAAACACTGAATGAAGCTGCATGTGAGGTATAGGTTTTTTTTTTTTTTTTTTAAAGGAAAGACAGAGAGAAGGAAGGAAGGATAGAAGGAAGGAAGGAAGGAAGAAAGGGAAACATTTTTAAGCATTTTCTTGTTTTATTGTATTCTGTTTCTCCGTTTTTGTTACATGGGCTGGGGCCGGGAATCGAACCGAGGTCCTCCGGCATAGCAGGCAAGCACTTTGCCCGCTGAGCCACCGCGGCCCGCCAGGTATAGGTTTTTTGTTTGTTTGTTTGTTTGTTTTTCTTTCTATTATTGTTTTAATTCTTATTCTGTTGTCTTTTTATTTCTTTTTCTAAATCGATGCGAATGTACTAAGAAATGATGAATATGCAACTATGTGATGTTATTAAGAATTACTGATTGTACGTGTAGATTGGAATGATTTCTAATTGTTTTGTTAATTCTTTTTTTTAATTAATAAAAAAAAAAGAAAAAAAAATTGAAGTGGAGGTAAAGCTACCTAATTCATTCTATGAAGCCAACATCACCCTCATACCAAAACCAGGCAAAGTATTACTAAAAAAGAAAACTACAGACCAATCTCTCTAATTAATATAGATGCAAAAATCCTCAACAAAACTGTAGCAAATCGAATCCAGCAACACATTAAAAGAATTATACATCATGACCAATTCATCCCAGAATTCATCCCAAGTATACAAGGATGGTTCAACATAAGAAAATCAATTAATGTAATACACCATATCAACAAATCAAAGCAGAAAAATCACATGATCATCTCAATTGATGCAGAGAAGGCATCTGACAAAATTCAACATCCTTTCCTGTTGAAAACACCTCAAAGGATAGGAATACAAGGGAATTTCCTTAAAATGATACAGGGAATATATGAAAAACCCACAGTTAATATCATCCTCAATGGGGAAAAACTGAAAACTTTCCCCCTAAGATCAGGAACAGGACAAGGATGTCCACTATCACCACTGTTATTCAACATTGTGTTGGAAGTTCTAGCCAGAGCAATTAGACAAGAAAAAGAAATACAAGGCATCAAAATTGGAAAGGAAGAAGTAAAACTCTCACTGTTTGCAGATGATATGATACTATACGTCGAAAACCCTGAAAAATCCACAGCAAAACTACTAGAGCTAATAAACAAGTACAGCAAAGTGGCAGGTTACAAGATCAACATTCAAAAATCTGTAGTGTTTCTATACACTAGTAATGAACAAGCTGAGGGAGAAATCAAGAAACAAATTCCATTTACAATTGCAACTAAAAGAATACTTGGGAATAAATTTAACTAAAGAGACAAAAGACCTGTACAAAGAAAACTACAAGAAACTTGTTAAAAGAAATCACAGAAGACCTAAATAGATGGAAGGGCATACCGTGTTCATGGACTGGAAGACTAAATATAGTTAAGATGTCAACTCTACCTAAATTGATTTACAGATTCAACTCAATACCAATCAAAATCCCAACAACTTACTTTTCAGAAATAGAAAAACCAATAAGCAAATTTATCTGGAAGGGCAGGGTGCCCCGAATTGCTAAAAGTATCTTGAGGAAAAAAAACAAAGCTGGAGGTCTCACGCTGCCTGACTTTAAGGCATAT
Organism: Tamandua tetradactyla; assembly: GCF_023851605.1. Lineage (NCBI taxonomy): Eukaryota > Metazoa > Chordata > Mammalia > Pilosa > Myrmecophagidae > Tamandua > Tamandua tetradactyla. The sequence continues at coordinate 4,347,065 of NC_135335.1, forward strand.
TATGAAGCCACAGTGGTCAAAACAGCATGGTACTGGCATAAAGATAGATATATTGACCAACGGAATCAAATAGAGTGTTCAGATATAGACCCTCTCATCTATGGACATTTTTTTTTCTTTTTTTCCCCTCGCTTTCATTTACCACTATTTCAAACTGAATTTATTTTAACATTTGTTCCCCCTATTGTTTATTTTTATTCCATATGTTCTACTCTTCTGTTGATATAGTAGCTAAAAGGAGCATCAGACATAAGGTTTTCACATTCACAGAGTCTCATTGTGAAAGCTATATCATTGTTCAATCATCATCAAGAAACATGGCCACTGGAACACAGCACTACATTTTCAGGCAATTCCCTCCAGCCTCTCCATCATCTATGGACATTTGATCTTTGATAAGGCAGTCAAGCCAGCTCACCTGGGACAGAACAGTCTCTTCAATAAATGATGCCTAGAGAACTGGATATCCATATGCAAAAGAATGAAACAGGACCCATATCTCACACCCTATACAAAAGTTAACTCAAAATAGATCAAAGATCTAAACATCAGGTCTAAGACCATAAAACAGTTAGAGGAAAATGTAGGGAAATATCTTATAAATCTTATAATTGGAGGCGGTTTTATAGACCTTACACCTAAAGCAAGAGCACTGAAGAAAGAAAGAAAGAAAGAAAGAAATGGGAACTCCTCAAAATTAAACACTTTTGTGCATCAAAGAACTTCATCAAGAAAGTAAAAAGACAGCCTACACAATGGGAGACAATATTTGGAAACGACATATCAGATAAAGGTCTAGTATCCAGAATTTATAAAGAGATTGTTCAACTCAACAACAAAAAGACAACCAATCCAATTACAAAATGGGAAAAAGACTTGAACAGACACTTCTGAGAAGAGGAAATACAAATGGCCAAAAGGCACATGAAGAGATGCTCAATGTCCCTGGCCATTAGAGAAATGCAAATCAAAACCACAATGAGATATCACACCAACCAGAATGGCCATTATCAACAAAACACAAAATGACAAGTGCTGGAGAGGATGTGGAGAAAGAGGCACACTTATTCACTGTTGGTGGGAATGTCAAATGGTGCAACCACTGTGGAAGGCAGTTTGGTGGTTCCTCAAAAAGCTGAATATAGAATTGCCATATGACCCAGCAATACCATTGCTAGGTATCTACTCAGAGGATATAAGGGCAAAGACACAAATGGACATATGCACACCAATATTTATAGTAGCATTCTTTACAATTGCAAGGAGATGGAAACAGCCAAAACATCCATCAACAGACAAGTGGCTAAACAAACTGTGGTATATACATATGATGGAACATTATGCAGCTTTAAGACAGAATAAACTTATGAAGTATGTAACAACATGGATGGACCTTGAGAACATTATGCTGAGTGAGACTAGCCAAAAACTAAAGGACAAATACTGTATGGTCTCAATGATATGAACTGACATTAGTGAATAAACTTGGAATATTTTGTTCGTAACAGAGACCATCAGGAGATAGAAATAGGGTAAGATATTGGGTAATCGGAGATAAAGGGATACAGACTGTGCAACAGGACTGGATACAAAAACTCAGAAATGGACAGCACAATACTACCTAACTGTAATATAATTTAGTTAAAATAGTGAATGAAGCTGCTTGTGAGAATGATAGAGGGAGGAGGGTTGGGGACATAAATGAAATCAGAAAGAAAGATAGATGTTAAAGATTGGATGGTATAATCTAGGAATGCCTAGAGTGTATAACAATAGTGAAATGTACAAGGTACAATTTTAAAAATGTTTTTGCATGAGGAAGAACAAAGGAATGTCATTATTGCAGGGTACTGAAAATAGATGGTAATTAATATTTTAAAATGTTACCTTATGTGTGAGACTAACAACTTACTTTTCAGAAATAGTAATGTTTATTTGTTACAAAATTTATATTTTGACTAGTGAATTTCCTAATATAACTTACGTACATAGTTTGATTGAATGCCATAAGTACTTGGAATCTCAGGTAGGACATGAGATTTTGCTGGTTTGTCCAGAGTGATGCCCTGATGAATCCCAGAGTAATTCAATCAGTGAGTGGAAAAGTATCTGCAAAGCCCCCTTTGGGGAGTGGTGAGAACGGGGAGAAATTCAATTTCCCCAAGTTGAATTCTTGATATTCTCACAAGCAGTGTGGACAACCAAAGCTATAGGCAGAGTCCCCAGTCTTGGGGTTTGTTCATATGAAACTTAACCCCGCAAAGGATAGGTCAAGTCTACTTAAAATTTAGGCCTAAGAGTCACCCCTAAGAGAGCCTCTTTTGTTGCTCAGATGTGGCCCCTCTCTCCAGCCAACACAACAAGCAGTCTCACCACCCTACCCCTCTCTACGTGGGACATGACTCCCAGGGGTGTGGACCTTCCTTGCAATGTGGGACAGAGATCTTGGAATGAATGGAGACTCAGCATCAAGGGATTGAGAAAAACCCTAGAATGAGCTGAGACTTAGCATCAAGGGATTGAGAAAACTTTCTCGACCAAAAGGGGGAAGAGTGAAATGAGGCAGTGTCAATTGCTGAGAGATTCCAAACAGAGTCAAGAGGTTATCCTGGAGGTTATTCTTATGCATCAAGTAGATATCATCTTGTTATTCAAGATGTAATGGAGAGGCTGGAGGTAACTGCCTGAAAATGTAGAGCTGTGTTCCAGTGCCCATGTTTCTTAAGGATGATTGAATAATGACACAGCTGTCACAATGTGACTGTGTGACTGTGAAAACCTTGTGTCTGATGCTCCTTTCATCTACCTTGTCAACAAAAGAGTAGAACATATGGAATAAAAATAAATAATGGGGGAACAAATGCTAAAATAAATTTAGTTTAATTGCTAGTGATCAATGAAAGCAAGGTGTAAGGGGTATGGTAGGTATAATCTTTTTTTTTTTTTCTTTCCGGTGTTTGTTTTATTTCTTTTTCTATTGTCTTTTTATTTCTCTTTCTGAATTAATGCAAATGTTCTAAGAAACGATGCATATGCAACTAAGTGATGATATTGTGAATTACTGATTATGTATGTTGTTTTATTTTGTTTATTTTTTTAATTAATAAATAAATTTTTTAAAAAAAGACTACAATGAGGTATCACCTCACACCTATAAGAATGATTGCTATTAAACAAACAGAAAACTACAAATGCTGGACAGGATGTGGACAAACTGGAACACTTTTGTACTGCTGGTGGGAATGTATAATGGAAGCCAGCACGGAAGCAGTTTGGCGGTTCCTTAGAAACCTAAATATTGAGTTACCCTAAGACCCAGCCATACCACTACTCGGTATATATCCAGAAGAGCTGAAAGCAGTGACACAGACAATTTGCACACCGATATTCATAGCAGCATTATTCACAATCACCAAAAGATGGAAACAATCCAAGTGTCCATCAACAGACTAGTGGATTAACAAAATGTGGTATATACATATATGATGAATTATTATACAGCAGTAAAATGAAATGAGGTCCCAAAGCATATGACATCATAGATGAACCTTGAGGACATAATGTTGAATGAAACAAGCCCAACACAAAAGGATAGATATTGTTTGATTTCACTATTATGATCTTGGTAAATAAAAACTCAGAGGCTTATAATGTAGAATATAGGGGACCTAGAGAAACAGAGAAACTAATGAGGTTGAACTTAAATGTAAGGGAATGGATAGAAGTGAAGGCAGTTCATTAGTGGGTTTATAATTAATATTACATGTTGAAGTGAACATGATTGAAAAGGGTTGTATAGAACCATGTATCCCACTGATTAATACTACAAATATAAATAAATTCTTGTATGAACTACAAAAAAAAATGTTATAGTGAATGTGCTGGTTTGAAAGGAAGTATGTCCCCTAGAAAAGCCATGTTTTAATCAAAATCCCATTTCATAAAGGTAGAATAATCCCTATTCAATACTGTATGTTTGAAACTGTAATCAGATCTCCCTGGATGATGTGATTTAATCAAGAGTGGTTGTTAAACTGGATTAGGTGAGGACATGTCTCCACCCATTTGGGTGGGTCTTGACTGGTTTCTTGGAGTCCTATAAAAAAGGAAACATTTTGGAGAATGGGAGCTTCAGAGAGAGCAGAGCAGAATGATATAACCACGAGAAGCAGAGTTCACCAGATGGAGATGAAGAAGGAAAACACCTCCCGGGGAGCTTCATGAAACAGGAAGCCAGGAGAAGAAGCTAGCAGATGATGCCGTGTTCGCCATGTGCCCTTCCAGCTGAGAGAGGAACCCTGACTGTGTTCACCATGTGCCTTCTCACTTCAGAGAGAAACCCTGAACTTCATCGGCCTTCTTGAATCAAGGTATCTTTCCCTGGATGCCTGTGATTGGACATTTCTTTAGATTTGTTTAATTGGGACATTTTCTCGGCCTTAGAACTATAAACTAGCAACTTATTAAAGTCCCCTTGTTAGAAGTCATTCCATTTGTGGTATACTGCACTCCGGCAGCTAGCAAACTAGAACAGTGAACATCTACATGCAGAAAGCTTCTTGGGATAAGAATCACTGTCCAGTGAAAAAAGCCAGGCACAAAAGGACACAGTATGATTTTATTTAAAAGAAAGAACTAGAACACATACATTCAGAGACAAAGTAGATTAGGGGCTATCAGGGACTGGGAGGGGGAGGGGAGGAATGAGGGGCTAATGGAGACAGAGCTTCTGTTTAGGGGGATGGAACAGTTTCGCTAACGGTGGTAGTGATGGCAGCAGATCATGGGGAATGTAATTAATGCCACTGAATTGCATACTTGAAAGTTTAGGTTGTTTATATCTTACCATAATAAAAATTACAAAAAAAAATTAAGAATCATTTCCTTAGCAGAAGTAAAATTGCTATGTCAGAATATGAGCATTTTTGAGGATTTTTACACAGAGGACAAAATTAGTTCTCCAAAAGAATAGCACCAAATTATTCAGCAGTTGTCAGGCTGAAGGAGGAAGCAAAAGTCAGGGTAAGAAAGGGCTGGGGGAACTGGGAAAGGTCTGGGGTGGCCCTCTACAGAGCCTGGACTTGACCCTGAGGGAGAAACGGAAAACTGAAGCATTTGAAGCAAAGGGATGGCAATCATCTGATGTGATTCTTAGAAAAACACTGCTGCAGTCCTGATGGCTTGGAGGGAAGCTACTAGATAGAAAGACCACTGGAGGAAGCATGAAAATGAAAGGGTTGAGAGCCTACCAGCCAGTGGGCCTCAGAGGAGAGGAAAAGAGCCAGAGCCGTCTCAGTTTCTAACCTACACAACTAGGTAAAAAACTGTACCATTCATAGGAAGAGGCTCAGATACAGTGAAAAGACAGTTTTAGCCAAGGTTGAATTTAAGGAGCCTGAGGTCCCTGCAAATGGATGCATACAAGATGTGAACTAAAGCTGAGTGTGAAGATGAGAAGGGAGTTGAACTACCAAGGAAAACTCCCTCCCCAAGTTCTGCCTGTACAAACTCAAATGATAAAACTGAAATATTTCCGCAGGTGCATGATACATGCATTTAACTTAAACTATATAGATATTTTCACTCTTCCATTTCTCTTTACACAATCAAATCCACTAAAAAACATATTTGGGCTAGGTTATCCTTCTCACATATTACATGTTCAGCACCTACAACCAATGTCTGAGACACACTAGGCACTCAATAAATACTTGAATATATTCATGGATCCATTGTACACACACAAAAAAAATTATGGACATGGCAGTACAAATTGCAGTCAAGTATTCATGCATATCATATAAAAGAAAAATGTGTATATAGTTCTGTGGGTAAGGAGTGGGCTTTTTTTTTATTCAACATACAAACACAAACATTCTTACTATATGATCATTCTTGTTACATAATCAATAACTCACAATAACATCACATAGTTGTATATTCATCATCATGATCATTTCCTAGAACATTTGTATCAATTCAGAAAAAGAAATAAAAAAAAAAACAGAAAAAAATTCATACATACCATCCCCCTTACCCCTCCCTTTCATTGATCACTAGCATTTCAATCTACTAAATTTATTTTAACATTTGTTCCCCTTATTATTTATTTATTTTTAATCCATATATTTTACTCATCTGTGGATAAGGTAGACAAAAGGAGCATCAGACACAAGGTTTTGACAATCACACAGTCACACTGTTAAAGCTATATCATTATACAATCATCTTCAAGAAACATGGCTACTGGAACACAACTCTACATTTGCAGGCAGCTCCTTCCAGCCCTCAGGAGTGGGGTTTTAAATTTTTGCCTAAGGCACAAAATAGCCCAACCCCTGCAATGGATGAGTTTCTACTCTAATGTCCATTTCCACCTTGTGGCTATTCTTAGGCCCTCACCCTCTGCCCAGACCCAGAGCTCGATCTTTCAAAAAACGGAATCAAATCACAATGTTCCCAAGCATTCAACAGCACTCCCTGCCTTGGCCTGCAAGGCTCAGCATGACCTGTCAAACCTATCTGGCCAAGCTTCCCTTGTTTCACTTACCTTTCCTTGGGCTCCAAGAACCATGACCTCTTTTCTATTGCTTGAACAGGCCAAGTCCTTTCTTGCCTCTAGCCTGGCCCCTGTAGTTACCACTGGTGGGAAAGCTCTCTTTCCAACAACTGGCTCCTCTTACCCTTCCGATCTAAGCTCCACAGTGTTTCCTCTTAGACAGGCCTTCCTTTCCCAGGTGGCAGTGTCCTAGGCTACTCACTCCATACAACCAGTATCTTTCCTTTAAGGCACTTAATGGTCAGGGTGTGTCACAGCTGTACTGCTCCTGGTAGCCAAAAGGTTACGCAAGCTCTTTGAAGGCAGGGACCTTGTCTGCCTCCAACACTATTTCCCTAGAATGTGTAAAGGTGTACGTTTATAGGGATGCTCCACAAAGAAGAGACACTGAATGAATGGCTTTGTCTCCTTGTTGAAGATCAAAGGTTTAGGAACAGGGACACAAGAAGGCAGGACTGCTTTCAAAAGGATGGCAAACTGAGGATACATAAAATAGAGAATTTGCAAATAGTCAAATGCTATTTGTACAGGGTCATAGTTTACAGCTTCATAAGCCAAAAACAATTGAAATAAGCATGGTATTTTAAAGGGTGGTTTGTCAACTCCTACTAAAAAAAGCAGTCAGTAAAGCAAATTAGAGTCACTAAACTCAGAGTAGCCGATATTAACTACCCACTGTGAAGAGTAATTTTACCTAATTCTGATTCTCCCTAATTTATTCACTAAGTAAGCTTAGCAAGTGCTGGACCAAACCTTGAAAATAGCACTCACTTAAATAATTGTAAAGTGTTATACCCAATATTGAATTATAGCCATACTGGAGAAAAAACTTGTTATTCTTTAGACCAGAGCTTTTTCAACTCAACACTACTGAGATCTGAGGCCGGACAACTCTCTGTTGTGGGGGGTCTGCCCTGTGCACTGCAGGATGCTGAGCAGCACCCCTGACCTCTACCCACTAGAAGCAAGTAGCACCCACCACTTCCACCCCATGGTATCAACCAAAAATGTTTCCAACATTGCCAAATGACAGAGTCTTCCTTTTGTCTCCCCAGCCATTCAAGCTGGGCATCATTTTTCATCTTTGTCGCATCCTCCACTGTGACATGTCCCATACTTTGTCTGTTTTTTCTTTTCTAATATGCCCCTTACCTTTTGCATTCTAGTATCCCAGCCTCATGCCTAGATTATATAAAAAGACCCCTGACCAGGCTGTGTTTGCAAATTCCCCAACTTCTAATCCATTCAGAACACTTTATACTGCTACCAGTTGAACCTAAACCTTTGCTTTGACAATGAACAAAGCAGTCAACACAGGCAAACTTATTTTTCACTAAACTGTGATTTTAAGACTTCATCTCTTAGAGCCTTCCAAGTTCTCCACCCCTGCCTCAGGGATTAGCAGGCTGCAGGAGAGGTTCAATTTTGGACCACAACACAATTCAACCTGAACAGGTTCTCTTTTTTTCAGTTTTAGGTAGTAGAGTTCTTTTTAAAATTTTATTTGCTGCTTCCAAAAAGGTTGCAAATTATTGCACTAGCTTTTAGAATAAATTCAGCATTTTTGATTTTAAAATGAAATTGGAGGGAAGCCTAAAAGCAGTAATTTTTTTTTTTAATAGTGAACAAGAAACACATGGAATCAACGCACAGAATAAACGTTACCTAACCTCTACCAGCCTTCTCCTTTGCCTATGTCAGGCCTGCCATCACAGTCCTTTCCTGGGCAGGCACCCAGGCAAGGGGTAAAGGAGGAACTGGGCCCGGGCTGGAAAACTCCCTGCAATGGCCAAAAGAAGATCTGGGAAGGGGAGTTCCTGTATCTCCGTTGGGTTGGGGCACTTGCCCCTACTCTAGGCATGTGTTAGATGACAGGTGGACACTCTCGAAAGGAAGACAGCCTTATGCAGAACCTCTGTAGCTTCAAGACATAGACAGTAGAGTACGGGTAAATGGGAGAGTTTGATTAGAAACAGAACAATGCATACTACGCAAAGATTAGTAGGCTTTGCTTTTTCCCATATTAAAATAAGGATGATCAATATAGTCACCGACTTTCATATATTGCTAACGATGAGAGTACATCTGATTTCTCACCACCACTTCCAGTTCTACATGAGTACCTTATAGCTGGTCAACCCACCAAGAACTTTAGAAAAGATGAATTCATCTTTTAGAAGTCTATTTTATTCAGTGGTGACTGTTCACCTTTCATGCGGGAGACCCAGGTACAATTCCCAGACCATGTACCACCCCCTAAAAAAAAGTCTGTTTAAAGGTATCAAAAAGATAGAGAGAGAGCCACAATCTGGAAGGAGCAAGATTTTTAAAAATTAAAGAAACAAACAAAAAACTGGAAAGCTCACTGAGGTGAGTCCAATACTCAGTGTCACTTCTTCCCTCAGAGCATCTGATGATTCCTTAGAGATTTAGCAATAAACCAATAACCTGGGAAGAAATCAGCAAAAAGTCAAGTCGCAAGTAGGAGCTAACAGAGCTCTGGAGAGCCTCATGGAGCTGAAGACACAAAAACTGGTTTACAGTCTTGACCAAACAGCCAGGACTAATGGGCCAAGATCTCACAGAAAAGAGAGGCACAGAAAATGAGCCCAGCTCTCTGCAAAAACTGGCTGAGCACTCAGTAGTCTCATGGTGTTAAGGAGACAAAAATTGGGCTTCCAGACCTGCCAAGAAGGAAGGGCCCTGGGAAACATTCCAGGCTTTCAGAAGGAAGCCCTGCAGCACTGCAGCCTAGGAGGTGGGTGAAGCCAGCTTACAGAGAGGCACAGAAAACCTCAAGTCACTCAGTACCAAACTGAGCTGAGATGACCTGCCCTACTCTAGGTACATGTTAGATGACAGGCGGACACTCTCGGAAGGAAGACAGCATTACGCAGAACCTCTGTAGCTTTCGATATATAATGTCCAGCATTCAATTTTAAAAGAAGGCAAAGAAACAAACAAATATAGACATATCAATCAATGGGACCAAGATAAAAAGAGAAAGCCAGAGATGACCCATTTGTTGGCGTTATCAAATGTGAACCTTAATCATTAAGAATATAGTTGCCTCCCATACTGGAGACCTGGGTTCGATTCCCAATACCTGCTCGTGCAAAACAAAAAACAACAAAAAAATAAAAATAAAAAATAAATATAAAAATATATTTGAGAAAAGCAAAATAGAAAAAATAAAAACAAAAAATAAACTGTATACATATATTTGACAGTAGAAAAAATTTCACTAAAAAACTAGAATGTATTAAAAAGAACAATACAAAATCTAAAACTGAAAAATATACTGAAATTAAGAACTCAGTACATGGCTTAACAGCAGATTGGATACAGCTGAAGAGAGGATCATGCCTAGAAAGAAAAACCAGTAAAAAAACAGAAGGAGAGAAAGGGGGAAAAAGTACAGAAAATGTTGAAGGAGCATAAGAGATATGTGGAATATAATGAAAAAAAGGTCTTATATGTGTATAAACGGAGACCCTCAAAGTAGAGGAAAGACAACTGGGGGAATACGGAACATTTACAGAGATAAGGGTAAAAACTTTTCCAAAACTGATTAAAGAATAAAGCCATCAATTCAACAAAGAACACCTTACATTTGTTTTTGGCATTAGTTTTTAGCAGTTTACTCTCATGATATGAAGCAAGGAGAAAGGCAGCCAGAGATAAAAAGCACTGCCTTCAATGGGGCAACACTGACAAGATGACTTTTCAATGAAAGGAAGTCAAAAGACAACAGAGTGGCAACTAAAAAACGCTGAAAGAGAACAGCCACCCAACTGAAATCCTATATCCAGAAACATATCCTTAAAAGTAAAGGGAGGTGCTCCCTTCGGCAGCACATATATTAAAATTGGAACGATACAGAGAAGATTAGCATGGCCCCTGCGCAAGGATAACACGCAAATTTGTGAAGCGTTCCATATTTAAAAAAGAAAAAGAAAAAGAAAAGGGAGGGGATGCATGGTGGTTCAGTGATAGAATGCTCACCTTTCATGCAGGAGACCCAGGTTCAATTCCCGGACCATGCACCCAAAAAAAAAAAAAAAAAAAAAAGTGAAGGGAGTGGGGCAGGCCATGGTGGCTCAGCAGGAGGCAGAGTTCTCACCTGCCATGCCAGAGACCGAAGTTCGATTCCTAGCGCCTTGCCATGTTAAAAAAAAAAAAGTGAAGGGAGGGCCACAGTGGCTCAGCAGGCAGAGTTCTTGGCTGCAATGCCAGTGACCTGGGTTCGATTCCCGGTGCCTGCCCATGCAAAAAAAAATTTTTTAAGTGAAGGGAGCCGCTTGTTTTGTCACTTGAGTTTTTAAGATACCAAAACCAGCAAAGTCCACCCTGGCCCCGAAGAAGGGCTCCAAGAAGGTGGTGCCAAGGCACCGAAGAAGAACAGCGAGACATACAAGCACAGCTACAAGGAGAGCTACTTGGTCTACGTGTACAAGATGCTAGAGCTGGTCCAAATGACCCTGGCATTGCATCCAAGGCCGTGGGCATCATGAACTTGTTTGTCAACGACATCTTTGAAAGCACTGCAGGGGAGGTGTCGTGCCTGGCGCATTACAAGTGCTCGACCATCAGCTCCAGGAAGATCCAGCCGACCCTGTGCCTGCTGCCACCCAGGGAGCTGGCCAAGCACACCGTGTCCGAGGGCACCAAGGCCATCACCAAGTACACCAGCTCCAAGTAAACTTAATAAGAAGAACAAACAGGCTTTAGATATGTTTCTTCCACCACTGGTTGCTGCTGGATACTGTTTTATGTCATAAATAAATCAATGAAAATAACTGATAATAGAAGAAGATAAATGGAAGAATTTTTAACAATCAAGGAAGGATTAATAAGCACCTGGCTAAAGCATTTTCTTTTTTTTTCCTGATTTTAAAAATAGCTCATTGTATAAATTTGTGAAAAGGAAAATTAAACTAAAACCACTCCCAGTATTTTCTATTCTTTTTATATGTGTGCTGTATGTATAAATATGAACATATATGATACACAAAATAAATATTTATTATATGTAAACCAAACTGATGTGTCATGCTACCTATACATAGATATAATTTTCTAGGCAACTAAATCTGATCAGAAACAATTTCTCATGGATGTATATTTCATTTATGGAATTGGTCCTCTGTTACTGGATATTTAGATTGAGTTCCACTTTTATCCATTTTAGATCATATGGATCACACGTCTTAGTGATAAATCTTTGTTCAAAAATTCTATTATTTTTAGGAAGAATTCTACAAGTAGAAATACTAGATCAAAGAGTAAAAACATGTACTAAGGATCTTAATATACACACTGCCCAACTGACATCCAGAACGACCCTGTCAATTTATAGTCCCAACATAATATGGAAATTCTTGTATTACTACACTCATACTTAACACTGAGAGTTTATTTTAAAGCACTGTTAAACTGAAGTTAAAAAAAAAATTGTTCAAAATTCTATTCCCTTCATTATTAGTGCAAACAAAATCTTTCCCCATGCTTTTATTAGCCATGACATAATAAAAAAGAAATTGCTGCAGAAAATAAAAAAGTGAAGGAAAAATAAAGACTTTTCAGACAAACAAAAATGAGACAATTTATCATCCACAGACCTGAAGTAAAAGAAATATTAAAGAGAGTTCTTCAGGGAAAAAGAAAAATAATCACCAGCAGAAACATGAAAAGAGAAGAGGGAATCAAGAACAATAAAAGGGGGTTAAAACGAGAATAAACTGAAATGAACATTAACTGTAAAACAACATGAATAAATGCCAAAAATATATCTAATATGAATGCTGAATCATTAAATTGGTATCTTCCAGCATTTTAGAGCAGCTAGAAGTAAAAACCTAAAATTGTGAAATTGTAACCCATGTCAAAGTCTGAAATATGTTCTACAACTAATTGTGGTGCTGTGCTTTGAAATTTATAGCTTATTTTGTATGTATGTTATTTTTCATGAAAAAAGTCAATTGTGATGATAAAAAAATATTTAAGCCCTCTAATCTCCTATATTCTGGAGCAGCTAGAAGGAAATATATGAGAGGATCATATGGTAGCCCATGACAAATTCTGGGATGTATCCTGCAACCGCTTGTTGAAGAGTGCTTGAAAACCACTGCTTCTTTATTTCTTTGCTTTGTATATATATGTTTTACTATACAATATAAAAAGTTAAAAAAAAATATATACATATATATCTAGAATTAAAATGTAGGAAACAATAACCCAAAAGGTGGTAAAGAAGTTAAATATAATTCAAGCACCTAAAGAAAAAGAAGGATCTAGGAAATAGTAAAAGTACTGAATTAGGCTTAAATTAAAAATGAATCCTGTTATCTAGGATTATCAAGTATTAAATGTACATATATGCATTATGTGTAGATAAAAATAGATAAATAGATATATAAATACATTTACACATATAAAACCAACAATCTAACAGAGGAAAAGTGTAGAATTTTTTTTTAAACTTGATATTTCTAAATGAAGGAAGGCAAGAAAAAAGAATATAGAGTAGGTGGAACAAACAGTAACGTGGTACCTATAAACCCAAATATCAGTGGTTATATTTAAATGGAATATATACTCTAATTAAAAGACAAAGCTTGTCAGACTGAGTAAACAAAACAAAAACTAACCGTACACTATACTGGCATACCCTAAGAATAAAGACACAGACAGGTGAAAGCCGAAGGATGGAAAAGATATTCAGGCACATACTAACTAAAAGAATGCTGATATCTCAAATATTAATATCAAATAAAGCATTACTAGCAAACAAGTAGACAATTCATGATGACAAAAATTCAATCTACTAAGAAAATAATTTTAAAGCTGAATACAACTAACAACATGTTCTCAAAGCACATAAAGAAAAAATGGATAGAACTAAAAGAAGATACAGATAAACGCATAATCATAATGGGAGACTTTAAGATACCGGTCTCAACTGATAAAACAAACAAACAAAAAATAAGGCTACGAATCCATGCCATCCACTCTAATAGCCGCTTGCCATATAAGGCTATTAAGCAACTGAAATGTAGTTACTCCACATTGAGAGGTATTGTAAATGCAAAATATATGCCAGATTTTAAAGGCTTAGCATAATAAAAAGAATGTAAAATATCTCATTAGTTGTTTTAATGTTAAAATAATATTTTGGACATTTGGGTTAAATATTATAAAAAATATAAAAAATATTATTAAAATTAATTTAGCCAGTTTCTTTTCACTTTAATGTAGTTGCTAGACTCTGAATTATATGATTAACAAACTTGATCTAATACACAGAACACTGCATACCCATCAATACACATTATTCTCAAGTGCCCAGGGGCCATTTAATAAAACTGCATATATGCTGGGCTGTTAGGAAAGCTAAATTTCAAAGGAATGCAATAATGCAGTGTGCATTCAGAGATCTTAATGGAATTAAGCTAGAATCCTAGAAAATGATAACCAGAGAATCTCCAAACATTAGGAAGTTAAATGATATATTTCTAAAAAAAAAAAAAAAAACATTTAGGAATAAAAAAACATATCACAATGAAAAATTTTAAATTACTTTTATATAAAAGATAATGAAATTGTGACACACCAAAACTTGCGGGAGGCAACTAAAGGTGTGCTCAGAGGGAAATTTACAGCTTTATGCAAACATATTAAACAGAAAGGCCAAAAACCAATTAAGTATCTTTCTCAAGGAACTAGAAAAAAGAAAAGCAAATAAACACAAAATAGAAGGAATGGAAATAACACAAATTAATGAAGTGGAAAACAAACACTGAACAGAAAAAAACCCCAATAAAGCCAAAGGCTGGTTCTTTGAAAGGACTTTTTAAATAAAATGGATAAACATCTAGCAAGATTGATTAAGAAAAAGAGACAAAGCACAAACAGACAATATCGAGAATTTTTAAAAGGGGACATTGCTACAGATCAGATATTATGATCACCTCACACTTATAAATGAAACACTGGGTGGCATGAACAAATTCCTAGCAACAATGCCTTAACTAAATTTACAGATGTCAAGAAGGAATAATAAAATCAGAAAAATCCAACAACTACTTTAAAAATTGAATTTGAAATTAAAAACCTTCTGTTCTAGTTTGCTAGCTGCCAGAATGCAATATACCAGAAAACAGAATGGTTTTTAAAAAGGGGAATTTAGTAAGTGGCTAGTTTACAGTTCTAAGGCCAAGAAAACGTCCCAGTTAAAACAAGTCTGTAGAACTGTCCAATCAAAGGCATCCAGGGAAAGATACCTTAGTTCAAGAAGGCCAAAAAAGTTCAGACTTTCTCCCTCAAGTGGAAGGGCACATGGCAAACACAGTCCAAGTTTCTCTCTCATCTGTAAAGGCACCCGGTGAACATGGTCAGGGTTCCTCTCTCATCTGGAAGGGCACATGGCGAACACGGCGTCATCAGCTAGCTGCTTCTTCTGGCTTCCTGTTTCATGAAGCTCCCCGGGAGGTGTTTTCCTTCTTCATCTCCAAAGCGCTGGATGGTGGACTCTCTGCTTCGTGGTGCTGCAGCATTCTCTGCTCTCTCCAAATCTCCATTCTCCAAAATGTTTCCTCTTTTATACGACTCCAGAAACTTATCAGGACTCACCCAAATGGGTAGAGACAAGTCATCACCTAAATCTAGCTTAACAACCACTCTTGATTAAATCACATCTTCAGGGAGATGATCTGATTACAGTTTCAAACATACAGTATTGAATATGGATTATTCTGCCTTTATGAAATGGGATTTTGATTAAAACATGGCTTTGCTAGGGGACATACATCCTTTCAAACCAGCACAGCTTTCCATAAAGAAAAGCATACAGGGGCGGGCCGCGGTGGCTCAGCGGGCAAAGTGCTTGCCTGCCATGCCGGAGGACCTCGGTTCGATTCCCGGCCCCAGCCCATGTAAAAAAACAAACGAACAAACAAAATACAATAAAACAAGAAAATGTTTAAAAATGTTTCCCTTCCTTCCTTCCATCCTTCCTTCCTTCTCTCTGTCTTTCCTTCCCTTCCTCCCTCTCAAAAAAAAAAAAAAAGAAAAGCATACACCCAGATAGTCTTGCCAATGAACTCTTCCAAACATTTAAAGAAGAAAACACCAATCTAACAGAAACTTTTCTAGTAAACAGAAAAGCAAGGAAACACATTCCAACTTATTTTATAAAATAAGCATAACCTCCATACCAAAGGCTAACAAGGACAATAAAAGAAAGTAAAATTACAAGCCAATCTCTCTCATAAGTTACTGATGCAAAAATCCTACACCAAATATTAGTAAATAAAAGCCAGCAAAAGGAGAAAACACTATGATCAGGTAAGGCTGGATAGTGAGGCTGGTTTAACATTAAAAAAAAAAAATTTAAGTACCACATAGCAGAGAAATCACATAATCTTCTCAACAGATGCAGAAAATGTATTTTAAAAAATTCAACACCTATATGCGATTTTTAAAAAACTCTTAACAAACTAAGAATAGAAGGGAACTTTCATAATCTGACAAAGAATATCTATAAAATCCATACAGCAAATATTTGATAGTGAAATACTGAAAACCTTTCCCTGATAATGGGACCAAGACAAAGATATCTGCTATCACCGTTTCTATATAACACTGTACTAGTGGTTCTAGGCAGTGTGATAAGGCAAGAAAAGAAAAATGGTTGTAGTATTTGGAAAGGGAAAAAAAGAAAGGGAATCCTCATTATCTGCAAACATAATTGTGTATTAATGGGTGAAAAAAATCTAGACATTATTGGAAATGAATGAATTTAGCTAGGCGAATACACAAAAATCAATACTATCTCTATACACTTATTAATAACAATTTTTAAAAGGTATAACTTATAACAGCATCAAAAAATATCAAATACGTGTTAAGTACATCTAGTTAAGGATGTGTAATACCTATACACAGCCAACTACAAAATAGTAAGACAAATTAAAGATCTAAATAAATGGAAGGCCCTATCAAGTTCACAGATTAGAAAACCAATATTAAAAAGATATAATTTCTCCCTATTCTGGTCTACAGATGAAATGAAATTCCAATTAAAATCTTAGCACATTTTTGGGCGGAAATCTGCTAAACAGGTTCTAAAATGTATCTAAAAATGCAAAGCGCTAAGATTAGCCAAAATAATCTTGAAAAAGAACAAACGTAGAGAACTTAAACGACAAGGTATCAAAACTAACCAGAGGACAGTGCAACGGTGGCTCAGTGACAGAGTTCTCATCTGCCATGCCAGAGAAACCAGGTTCAGTTCCCGAAGTCTACCCATTCCAAAAAAAAACACACAACAACAACAACAAACCTGACTAGAAATCCATTTAGTTTAGACAGTGTTTGTACAAGGATGGCAAAAAGGCCAGTGGAGCAGAGGGATGTCCAGAAAGTCTCTTGCCTTGTAACAGAGGTAATGCAACAGTGCATAACAAACCATTCTGGGTTGACTGGCGATATATATATCTTGATCCTATCTCATACTATAAACAAAAATCAATTTAAGATGGATCAGTCTAAATGTGAAAGAAAACAATAAAGTTTCTACAAGACAATATAGAAGAATTTCTTGAACTTGGCCTAGCAGATTTCTTAAACGAGACACCAACAGCATTAAATATTACAGAAAAGACTGATAAATTGAACTACATTTCTATTTATCAGAAGATAGCCCTGAGAGGGTGCATGGGTTTTTCAGTGGTAGAATGTTCACCTTCCAGGCAGGAGACCCAGGTTCAATTCCCAAATCATGTACCCACCCCCCCAAAAA
Organism: Tamandua tetradactyla; assembly: GCF_023851605.1. NCBI lineage: Eukaryota > Metazoa > Chordata > Mammalia > Pilosa > Myrmecophagidae > Tamandua > Tamandua tetradactyla. The sequence continues at coordinate 4,364,425 of NC_135335.1, forward strand.
AAAGATACCACTGAGAGTGAAAAGGCAGAGAATCTAATAAAAAAGTCTATCATACATATATGTATGGCAGAATAGATACAAGAATAGATATAAGAACTTCAAATCAATAAGAAACAGACAACCCAAGCAAAAAGGGGGCAAAAGACTTACACAGTCATTTCACCAAAGAAGATAACCAGTTCCCGGCCAAGATGGCGGCTTAGCAATGTGCGCGTTTTAGTTTGTCCTCCAGAACAACTACTAAGTAACCAGAAACAGTACAGAACAGCTCCCGGAGTCATGTCAGTGACTGGACAGTGTACCCCAGTCTGGACCAGCTGCGAGCCCCCCCAGAACCGTGAGTTTCCCAAGCCGTGGCGGCCGGCACCCCTCCCCCACAGGCTGCTTCCCAGAGGGGAAAGGAAAGAGACTTCACCAGCAGTAGGGGCTAAGCACAATCAAACACCAATTGTGGCATTAATTAACAAATTCTGATTACTAAAAATAGGCCCCCAGTTCAGGTGAACCTGGTCAAAGCTGAGGTTGCTCATTTTTGCCCCAGCGCCAAGGGGGCAGGGTTGATGGAAAAAGAAAAAAAAGGAAACAGAGGTTTTTGTGGTTGACTGTCTACAAAGGCTTGACTGCCTCTGGATTCAGCGGCAGGAATTCTCAGGCTGCAACTGCCCCAGGCATAGGCAGAAACAAGTTCCTTTCAGGGCTTGTCTAGAGCCTGTGCCTTCCCCAGGGGAGGGATGAGGCCCAACTCAGGTGGAATCCCTCCCTCAAGGAATTCAGACACCAGAGCTTGGTAATTTGAAGCCTAAAACCAGCTGACAACCTCTCCTCCGTATCCACCACACCCCTAGTAAGGAGAGTCTGCCAAAGTTAAAGGTACCGCATCATCTTATGCTGGTGGGACCTGCAGTCAGACAAGCACCACATACTGGGCAAGATAAGAAAAACAGAGCCCAGAGACTTCACAGGAAAGTCTTCCAACCTGCTGGGTCTCACCCTCAGGGAAAACCAATGCAGGTGACTCTTTCCACCTGATAGGAGGTCAGTTTGGTCTGGGAAAATCTGGCTGGGGTCTATAATATCTAAGTAGACCCTCCTAAGGGTGGGGGGGGAAAGGCACCACACAAGCAGGGCAAGAAACAAGAAAACAAGAACTGAAAAATTCTCCTCTGTTAAACAAAACCTAAGCTAGAGGTCCAGATAAAGCTGAATGGAATGTCAAAGAACAGATAGACAACAAATTCATCCAGCAAGAAAACCCTAGATAAAAGAAGTGAAAGCAATCTCCAGAATAAACTAATTAAGGTAATTAAATGCCTAGACGCCAGCAAAAAAAAACAAATCACACCAGGAAAATTGAAGATATGGCCCAGTCAAAGGAACAAACCAACAATTCAAATGACATACAGGAGCTGAAACAATTAATTCAGAATATATGAACAGACATGGAAAACCTCATCAAAAACCAAATCAATGAATTGAGGGAGGATATAAAGAAGGCAAGGAATGAACAAAAAGAAGAAATTGAAAGTCTGAAAAAGCAAATCACAGAACTTATGGGAATGAAAGGCACTGTAGAAGAGATAAAAAAACAATGGAAACCTACAATGGTAGATTTCGAGAAGCAGAACATAGGATTAATGAACTGGAGGCCGGAACATCTGAAATCCGCCAAGAAAAAGAAAATATAGGGAAAAAAATGGAAAAATATGAGCAGGGACTCAGGGAATTGAAGGACAATATGAAGCGCACGAATATACGTGTTGTGGGTGTCCCAGAAGGAGAAGAGAAGGGAAAAGGAGGAGAAAAACTAATGGAGGAAATTATCACTGAAAATTTTCCAATTCTTATGAAAGACTTAAAATTACAGATCCAAGAAGTACAGCGTACCAAAAAGAGAATAGATCCAAACATACGTATTCCAAGACATTTACTAATCAGAATGTCAGAGGTCAAAGAGAAAGAAAGGATCTTGAAAGTAGCAAGAGAAAAGCAATCCATCATATTCAAGAGAAGCCCAATAAGACTATGCATAGATTTCTCAGCAGAAACCATGGAGGCAAGAAGACAGCAGGATGATATATTTATATTATTAAAAGAGAAAAACTGCCAACCAAGAATTCTATATCCTGCAAAATTGTCCTTCAGAAATGAAGGAGAAATTAAAACATTTTCAAACAAAAAAACACTGAGAGACTTTGTGACCAAGAGACCAGCTCTGCAAGAAATACTAAAGGAAGCACTAGAGACAGACAGAAAAAGACATTAGAGAGAGGTGTGGAGAAGAGTGTATAAAGGAAGACAATGAGTAAAGGTAAAAAGAAAGAAAATTAGATATGACATATAAAATTCAAAAGACAAAATGGTAGAAGAAAGTACTACCTGTGCAGTAATAACACTCAACGTCAATGGATTAAACTCCCCAATCAAAAGACAGAGACTGGCAGAATGGATTAAAAAACAGGACCCATCTATATGCTGTCTCTACTCAACGGACATGAGGGCAAGGACACAAACAGACATTTGCACACCAATGTTTATAGCAGCATTATTTACAGTTACCAAGAGATGGAAACAGTCAAAATGCCCATCAACAGCCAGGTAGCTAAAAACCCGTGGCATATACATACAATGGAATATTATGCAGCTGTAAGACAGAATAAAGTTATGAAGTATGCAACAACACAGATGGACCTTAAGAACATTATGCTGAGTGAGATTGCCAAAAACAAAAGGACAAATACTGTATGGTCTCTCTGATTTGAACTGACATTAGCAAACGAACTTGGAATATTTCGTTGGTAACAGAGACCATCAGGAGATAGAAATAGGGTAAGATATTGGGTAACAGGAGCTGAAGGGATACAGATTGTGCAACAGAACTGAATATAAAAACTCAGAAATGGACAGCACAATACTACCTAACTGTAATACAATTATGTTAAAACACTGAATGAAGCTGCATGTGAGAATGATAGAGGGAGGAGGGCTGGGGGCATAAATGAAATCAGAAAGAAAGATAAATGTTAAAGATTGAGATGGTATAATCTAGGAATGTCTAGAGTGCATAATGAGAGTGACTAAATGCATAAATTTTTTAAATGTGGATGAGGAGGAATGGAGGAGTGTCATTGCTGTAGGGTGCTGAAAACAGATGATAATTAATATTTTAAAAATTCACCTTATGTGTGAGACTGAGGCAAGAGATGTTTATTTGGTACAAAACTTATATTTTGACTAGTGCATTTCCTAATATAACTTATGTGGATGGCTTGATTGAACACCATAAGTGCTTGGAATCTTGGGTAGGACATGAGATTTTGTTGGTTTGTCCAGAGTGATCCCCTGATGAATTCCAGAGTGATTCGATCAGTGAGTGGAAAAGTATTTGCACAGCCCCCTTCAGGGAATGGTGAGAACGGGGAGAAATTCAACTTCCCCAAGTTGAATTCTTGATATTCTCACAAGCAGTGTAGACAACCAAAGCTATAGGCTGAGCCCCTAGTCTTGGGGTTTGTTCATATGAAACTTAACCCCACAAAGGATAGGTCAAGCCTACTTAAATTAGGCCTAAGAGACATCCCCGAGAGAGCCTCTTTTGTTGTTCAGAAGTGGCCTCTCTCTCTAGCCAACACAATAAGCAATCTCACCACCCTCCCCCTGTCTGTGTGGGACATGACTCCCAGGGGTGTGGACCTTCCTGGCAATTTGGGATAGAAATCCTAGAATGCGCTAAGACTCAGCATCAAGGGATTGAGAAAAACCCTAGAATGAGCTGAGACTCAGCATCAAGGGATTGAGAGGACCTTCTCAGCCAAATGAGACAAAGTGTCAACGGCTGAGAGATTCCAAACAGAGTCAAGAGGTTATCCTGGAGGTTATTCCTACGCACTAAGTAGATATCACCTTGTTATCCAAGATGTAATGGAGAGGCTGGAGGGAACTGCCTGAAAATGTAGAGCTGTGTTTCAGTAGTTATGTTTCTTGATGATGATTGAATAAGGATACAGCTTTCACAATGTGACTTTGTGAGTGTGAAAACCTTGTGTCTGATGCTCCTTTCATCTACCTTGTCAATAGACGAGTAGAACATATGGAATAAAAATAAATAATAGGGGGAACAAACATTAAAATAAATTTAATTTGAAATGCTAGTGATCATGAAAGCGAGGGGCAAGGGGTATGGTATGTATAATCTTTTTTTTTTCTGTTTTCATTTTATTTCTTTTTCTAAATTGATGCAAATGTTCTAAGAAATGATGAACATGCAACTATATGATGGTATTGTGAATTACTGATTATATATGTAGAATGGAATGATCATATGTTAATGTTTTTGTTTGTTTGCTGTTATTTTTTTAATTAATAAATAAATTAACTTAAAAAAAGAAGATAATCAAATGGCTGATAAACACATGTGGAAGAACTCTACCTCACTACCACCCAACACCCACCAGAACAGCTAAAATTAAAAGAATGATGATACCCTGTTACAAAAGGCAAATGAATAATGGATCTCTCACATATTATTGGTGGTAGTGCATAGCGGTACAACCAAAACTTTAGTGATACCTTCCTATCACTCTTTAATCCCACTCCCGTATATACTCCCAACAGAAATCTTTACATATTTGCATCAAAAATCAAGCAGGAATGTTTAGGGCAGCATTTCTAAAAACTGGAAACAGAACAAATGTCCACAAGCTATAGAAAGAATATATCACAGTATATTTCTACTTTGGATTACTAGACAGCAAGTGAGAAGGGACAAAGGTACATGAAACAACATGGAGGAACCTCACAAACATAAAGCTGAATAAAAGAATCAAGGTACAAAATACAAATTGTTTGATTTCATTCAGTCGTGAATATACAAAACAAAGGGAGAGATGTTTATGCGCTGCAAAATTTATATTTTGGGTAGCACATTATTTAATTTAACTTGTATGGTCAGTTTACTTGAACACTATAATTACATGGAATCTTGAACAGGGCATGAGATGGTATTGGTTTATCCAGGTTAGTGTGATGCCCCAATATATCACAGAGTAATTTGGGCAGAGAATAAAATAGAATTTGCAGAGTCCCCTTGAGGGACTGGGGAGAAAGGAGGAAATATTCAACACCCCAATCTGGGGAATTCCTAATATTTTCACAAGCAGTGGGGATAATCAATTCAATAGGCTAAGCCCTCAATCTTGGGACTCACCCCTATGAAGCTTACTTCGGCAAAGGAGAAACTAAGCCTACTGATAATTATGCCTAAGAGTCACCCTCCAGAGAACCTCTTTTGTTGCTCAGATGTAGCCTCTCTCTCTAAGCCAAGTTGGTGAACTTACTGCCTTCCTCACTACGTGGGACATGACTCCCAGGGGTGTAAATCTCCCTGGCAATGTGGAACCTGACTCATGGAAATAAGCCGGGACCCATCATAGGATTGAAAAAGTCTTCTTGACCAAAAGGGGAAGTGAGAAATGAGACAAAATGAAGTTCTCAGTGCCCGCTTCACAGCACATATACTAAAATTGGAACCATACAGAGAAGATTAGCATGGCCCCTGTACAAGGATGACATGCAAATTTGTGAAGCATTCCATATTTTTTCAAAAAAAGAAAAGAAAAAAGAAAATGAAGTCTCAGTGGCTGAGAGATTTCAAAAAGAGTTGAAAGGTTAATTATTCTTATGCATTATATACACATCCCTTTCTAGTTTATGGTATATTGGAGTGGCTAGAGGAAAGTATCTGAAACTGCTGAACTGTGTTCTAGTAGCCTTGATTTTTGAAGATGATTGTATAAAGATAAAACATTTACAACATAACCCTATGATTTTGAAAACCTTGTGTCTGATGATGCTCCTTTTATTCAGGGTATGGACAGATGAGTAAAAAAAATAAGGAGAAAAAACAAATAATAGGGGGTGAATGAGTTCTTTTTTTCCTTCTTTTTATTTCTCTTTCTGGAGTGGTGCAAATGTTCTAAAAATGATCATGAAGAATACACAACTATGTGATGATATTGTGAGTCACTGATTGTATAATATGGTAGGAATACATGTGTGTGGATTTTCTTAATAAAAATATTTTATAAAAAAGAATATACAAAAGTAATCAACAGTGAAAAGTCAAAACTGTGGTTATCCTTAGAGGATGTTTACTGAGGGTGGGTAGGAGAAGGCTTCTGAGAAGCTGGTAATGTTCTATTTCTTGATTTTGGTGAATCACACAGAGTGGTGTAACATACTGTTTTGTAAAAAATTCACTGAGTTGTACTCTGATAATTTGTTTATTTTTCTGTATACATAATACTTAAGTTTTTTTTAAGTGTACTGTTACTTGCCAACATAATGTGCCAGGAGTAAACATGCATTTTCTTTATTCATATACCTACCTGGCCACACTATTAGCCAAAAAAAAATGAGGCAAATTCCAGTAAAGGGATGAGACCACAAAGAGGCTTACTCCATGGTTACCTGTGTGGCTGAAATGCTGGAATCACGTGCTCAGGTAGTGATGGGAACCACTGCCATCATCACATTATACATTCAACCAGGCATTTCCAGGCTACAACACTGCGCAGCAGCTAGAGACACATGATTGAGCAACTGCCTCTCACCTGGCTAGAGTGAGGGCTGCTGCCGCATGAGACTCACCCCCACTCTCTTTTATGTCCTTTGTGTACATTCTTTAAAAAAACACTTCACTATATGCAGCTCACATCACATGAAAACAAATACCATTATTAAAAAATACTGAAAAGAGTTTCAAATACAATAAAATACTAATAAAACATGATAATTTGGCCAACTCTTTTAGGTATATGATAATAAAATCTTATCTAAACAAACCTGGCAATTTAGAAGATTCTAACCAGAAAAAAAAACTTAGTGATTCTTCAATCCAACAAAAAAGGAATATATAGCATTAACATGAAAAACTAGTTGCTAAAAAGGAAATCCAAATGTTTAGCTTATCAATTTTTCAAGAGAACTGACTAGAGCCAAGAAACGCATTAAGGCTACTAATTATTAATTTATTAATTTACCACTACAGATTCATCATGAAAGTATAGATGTATGCTTATTCAGGTTCACCTTAAAGCACCATGAAGGCACACTCTCTGGCTAAATAAAACGGCACTTAGATATCTCAGAAACACCTAAGTAACCCACACTGCTCCAACTACACTCTGGGTGAGTCACTGTACACTTTTCTAGTTTTAACTTTCTCCCCATACCATCATTAAATCCTCATTCAATTTCACTAGAAAAGGCTTTGAAACTCGGATTCAAACGTAACGTACTTCAAGAGTAAGCTCTTCCACGTGACTTTAAGCTTTAGAATTCTCATCTGCCAACACAAAAATTACTAAGGAATCAATCTCTAGTCTTCCACCTCCAAAACAAGCAGGATTTACAGAACACAGGTGTTTTAGTAAAGGTGGGCTGTAAAAACAATTATTTTTCTGTGAAATTAATCCTATCTTCCTATTAACTTTCACAGGAAATTGAAATATACAAGATACAATCCATGGGAAATACACTTCTGTCAAAAACAAAACAAAACAAAAAAAAGTTCAAGAGACCTGAAAGTACCACAAAGCTTGACTGCTTCACAGTCCTTTTCAAAAACTTTTCAAGCACTTTCTCAAAAACTTCAGAGCACTTTCCCAAATCAGTTTCTTCTGTTGCACCAAGAACAGGATGACAGGCATTTTTACATAACTTTAAAGTAAAACAGAGTTTGTTCTCCTTGAAAAGTTTAATCCTCAGGAATTTACTTTCTACATCTGACTTCCAATCACCAGAAACTAACATTTCATGAGTAGTTAATTATACAAAATACACATCGAATGTATGAGCAGTGCCACCATTAAAAAAAGGAAACCAAGTAATGGGAAAAACCTATAGTGTTGCAAACTGAAAGCACCCTACCTGTGGAAGTGCAGTATTGAGCTGTCTCTGCAAGGAGTCTCTCTCATGGCCGACCTCATGCAATCTCCCCTGGGTTAGAGCCAGCGTCTCCTGCGTCTCCCTCAGTGTGTCTAGAAGGCGATCCCTCTCTTCCAGCATAGAGACCATTAACTGTTCGAAATGGGAATCCGCATCTGGCTGTGAAGGGGAACCCGATCCATGGCTCCCACCTCCTCCTGGGGGGGGGCCTTCGGCTTCACTGATGGTCGGCATCACCTCACACATCATCTTGAAAGAAGAGACCCAGAAGGCTGTTATTATGCATAAAACAATTACTGCCCCAAATCTGCTCCCTTATAGGTATCTGGAGCTAACAGATGAGAAGTGACCATCTCATTATTCTCAGATGTGATTGCTGGGCTTTCCCCATAAGCCGGGAAAACAGGCATGTGCAAATCCTAAATGCTGTGGCATGAGATGAAGACACTGACACAGACAATATCCCAGCGAAGGAGTAGAGACTGAAGAGAACTACTCTTCACATAAAGAATCAACCCTGTGGTATTCTGCTTGCAAAGCTGCTATTTTTGTTGTTGTTGTTGAAAACAAGCCTGCTTCTTAGCTGGTTTTTTGTTTTGTCTGTATTTCCCGGTGGGGGAGAGAAAGCCAAAACACATGCCACCTGATCATTTTTGCAGGAAAAACACAGAAGGAGCATAGACAGCCAGTAAAACTGACAAGTACAAAATCCATCGGGCATTTCCCAGGAATGTGTGCAGTCAGCTACTGGGAAGGACTGACGGCGCTCCCTCAAGTCTTGGGCTGGATTTGGTGAACAGTGAAAGGAAGTGGATTCCTGAAAGGCTGGGAGAGGTGTTTTTCAATGGCTACAATGGTTGGTCAATCAACCTAACTTACGTAAGTTTTCAGCACACGCGCGCGCGCGCACACACACACGCACAAAATTCCACAATGGAAATATAGCAGGTCGATATAGCCCTGGACGCTAGGAAGCGAGGGAAAGTGAAAGGTGAGTTTATGAGGCTATTAAGCGTCTCAAACATAACCACCGGGCGTGGGGGGGGTGGCTGCTCCTGAGGTGTCCGGACTGGATCCCGGGTCACCACCGTGAACCCCCAAAAGAGAGATGTCAGAGACAGCACACCCGACGGCGCTCAACCCCCTGGCGCTCCTTTCCCCTCCCGCGTCAGGTGCCGCAGCCTCCCCAGCCCCTGGGTGGCAGGAGCCACCCACAACGCGGGCCCTCCCGGGTAGGGGCTTCCAGCAGCCACAGGTCTTCGCCCCTCACGCCCACCGTGTCGCCGCCCCCGGAGTCTCTGCGGCCAGAGAAGAGGGCGGCGCGTCGCTCCGGCGCCCGGTCCCTCGGGGCGAGTGGGCGCGTCCCCCGGGGGTCCCGCGGGCGCTCGCCGCGGCGCTCCCACCCTGGCCCGGCGCCGCGGGCCTCGCCCCCAGCCCCGTGCGCACCCGGAGACGCAGACCCTTCCCCCGGGGCTGACATCTGAAGGGCGGCGCAGCCCGGCGGCACGGACGGAAAGGCTGCCCGCGCCGGGGCCCGGGGCGCGCGGGGACCACCCCGGCCCGCTGCGCCCCCAGCCCACCTCAGTCTCCCGGGTCCCTCACCTTGTCACCGGCGGGAGCGGGCGAGGAGGCTCCGCGGCGGCTGCGGGCGGCTGCTCGCTCCCGGCGAGCTCAGGGGCCGACGAAGGCAGCCCGCGGCCGGCGCCCGCCCGCCCGCCCGACTCCCGCGGCCCCGGGCCCGCCGCCCCCAGTCACTAAGGCCGGCCGGCGGCCGGACACTGGCGGAGCGGAGGAGGAGCGGGCCCGGCCTGCGCGTCACCGGCGTCAACGTGCCCGACGTCGGGCACGTCGGCGCGAGCGTCGGCGCCGGGGGCGGGCTCGCGGCACCGGCGACCCAATGAGCAAGCGCCGCCTGCCCAGGTAGGGGGCGGGCGGAGTCTTCCGGGCGTTGATTGGCTGGGCGCGACAGCAGCCCCGCCCCTACAAGCTCCGCCCAGGTGAGGGTCCCTGTGCGTACACGACTCTGGGATCCGAGCTCCGGGCTCAGCGCTTGCGGCTCGGGGCTCCCGCTCGCCTTCCGGGGCCGTGTGTTCGGCCTTGGGGCCGCCGATGTGTCCTCCCCACCCAGCCTCCGGGACACCCGAGGCCTTTGTGCGCGGCCGCTGCGCACCGGCATTTCCCGCTGGTCGCTCCTCCACTCACCTGGGTGGCGCGGGCGGCGGTGGGGTCCCCGTGGAGAAGCGACCCCGGGCTCCAGGAACTGCTCAGAGCCGGGGTCGGAGCCTGCGAGCGCCGCCTCCTCCGAACCTGCCCTTACCGCGCTCACAAGGACGCGGTTTCCACGCGACACTCCTGGATCGGGCTCTACCTGCCCTACCTGGGGAGACCCGGAGGCGCAGCGTGGCGCCGCGGGGAGAATGCGGGCTTTGGGGCGGCCACGCCCGGGTCAGCTCCCGCCCCTGGGCCCGGCCGCCCAGGGCAGCCCCTCTGGGGCTCGGCGTCCGGTCTCCCCGGTGGGGCAGTGATTCACACCCACCTGCCGCGGGACTAGTGGAGAGCCTGGCTGGGGCGGCCCTCGCCTCTGGTGGTCATTTTTACCCTTCTTTCTGCAGGTGTTTTTGAACGCGTGCTCTGTGACGGTCCTGTGCTGGCTCTTGCAGATGGATTTGATCTATAAAAGCAGGCGCTGCCCCTCCGGGTTTGACTCCTGGAGCGCAAACTTTGCGAAACAAATGTCAGGACACCAGTGCCGGTCACCGCTGGCGACTGTCCGGCCGTAGGAAGGCAGCCACGCCCCCCGACTGCGTGGGGTGGGGAGAAGAGAGCCCTTCTCTCGGGATTCCCGACTCTGAGCTCGCTGAGACAGGTGCTGCTTCTGACGTTCTTACCTCCCAGGGTCCAGTATCACACCTTCCCTCCATCTTTCCTTTCATTCGATAAGTGTGTATTGAGTGATTACACATAAATATGAAGTTTACCCCTGGTTCTCAGGTTGTTTTTGCAGACACCATGAAATGTGTGAGCTTCGACAATGGGAATTTACTACCTGATGGTTTGGGACCATGAAAATGTCCAAATTAAGGCACCATGAAGGTGATGCTTTCTTCCCAAAGACTATATGCCTGTGAGCTTTGGCTCCTCTGCCACGTGGCAGGACACAGTGGCATCTGCTGGTCTCTTCAAGGTCTCCTTGCTTTCAGCTTCTTCTAGGCTTTTTGTTTTTCTTTCTTGGTATTCATTCTGTTTATAAAGGACTCTAGTGAAAGGATTAAGTCCTGTCTTGAATGAGGTGGGACACACCTTAACTGAAGTGTAGCCTTATCAAAGGATTCTATTTGCAATGGGTCCACACCCGCAGGAATGGATTAGATTTAAAACATGTTTTTCTGGGAACAGACAGCTTCAAACCACCTGCAGGCATTCTAGCTCTCCTTAGGTGTACCGGCCTAATTCGTCCAACCCATAATTACACCTGGATGAAGATTTTGGGGGGCAGATGGAGAATGTGGTGCTGTCCAACCTACATCACCCTCCCTCCTTCCCCCTTCTTCTCTTCCTCCTTTCTCCTTTCTCATTCCTTTCTTTTTCTTTTTCAGCCTCTCTATTTCTCTTTTTCTTCCCTTCTCCTTTCCCTAAAAATAGCTAAATTAAATTAAAAAGTACCTGACTTGTAAGAAATAGGCACAATCACCAGAATGTGATTCAACAGGACAGACCCTCCGTTCCTGCAGTGAGCATTTGCCGAGCACGCGTGAGTGGCCTAGGTCTGGGGACAGGGCTCTACTTAGACATCTCCACCTCCTCCTCCACAGCCGGGAGGGGAAAAGGCGAATAAACAGACTATAATAGTGCCTGTCCCATAAACTGCATGTGAGCTGGTGTGCTGGGACCCTAGAGGAAGGAAGAACCCACCCACCAGCTGTCATCTCAGAGGCTTCCTGGAGGAGGCAACATCTGAGCTGGAGCTGGAAGGGTGAGTTTTCCAAGCAGAAGAGGGACAAACCCCTCTTGGTATACCTCCAGGAAAATGGAAATACCGGTTTTCATTCACTTTGATCCAGTTCATTTCCCAAATCGCAAAACCAGGAAGAAGAAAAAGGGCCAAGGGAAAGAGACTTGCACTGCAGCTGGAATTAACAGAATGCTTTGTGACATTCACAATTTAGGAAGCTAAGGCAGGCAAAAAAATGTATACTGTGCTTGTGATCTGTGTGTATAGTGTACATACACTAATATGTAAGCTATACCTTAATTTTTTTAAATGGGAAAAAAATTTAAAAAGCAAATTACAGTGTGATCCCAAATTTGAAAAAGAACGTATGTATAGATGAAGCTTATATTATGTAAAATTTATATATTCAAAGTCTAGAATGTTATTAAATAATATGATAAATTTTAAAACAATGAATCTATTTTATTAAATGAAATATTTTAGAAAAGTGAAATTAAAATGTAAGTCTCAGGTTTCTAAAAGAAAAGTATATATGTCTACATAGGGAAGCCTTTTATTGTATTCAAACAAATATTATTTTTTCCTAGAAATAGATACATAAGAATGTTGGCAGTGGTTATCTTTGAGTGGGACTGTGGGTAGTTTTCATTTCTTTCTGTTAGTCTGTATTTTCCAGATACTTTATTGAGAATGTGCTTTATTTTTATCAGTAAGTACAAAAATGAATGTTACTTTAATAAAATCTTGGCAAGAACGAAATATGGAGAGTTGCTTTTGGGAAGCTAAAATGACTTTTAAATGTAGTTATTTCTATACCACCCAGCTAAACTATACACCAGAGTTATTGATCTGAAAAGCATCTCCTAGATTGCATGTCATCCTGATAAGGCTCAGGAAAACCACAAAGATGGAAAATGATGTTTTCACCCCAGTTTTTCTGTTAAAGCCTTGAAAAAAGAAAATATGGGGAGAGGGGTGGTCCCAGAGAGTCTCTTACCAGGACTCAGGTTGTGCCGCAGAAGCAACAGCCTGGAATCCCAACCCCCTCAGGGGTGGATGGAAATTTAGATAATGTGGTTAGTTGTCAATCAGAAGCCCCACCAGGACCCCCAAGCAAGAGATCCCCCATAGAGGTCAGGGTGTGGGCCCTGCCCACCTAGAATTCTAATGAGTGGCCTGTTGACAGTGTGGGAGGGTCTCAGCCATAAGAGCCCGTGGGGGTGTGGCTGCTGATTGATTGGCCCACAGGCCCCCCACGAGCTGGGGACAAAGGTGGGACAGGAGCAACTAGACATCCAGCGCTCTTGAATTCTGGTCCATGTGCCAAGTTGTTGTGATCAAAGAATGTTCTCTTTAAGGGTCAAGCAAAGAGAAAGCATTTTATCCAGGGGGGCCCCAGGGTGGCCTGTGTAATCCAATCCCCAGGACAGGAGCTTTGGGCCCTGGGCTTCCCTGGCTTGGCTAAAGTATCCCTTAGGGTCTGAGTTTGGTTTCCCACATGTACCCCACTAAAGGAGAGATCTTTAAAGAGGAGAAAGGGAAAGAAAGAGAGCTAATGTTTTGTTTTTTCATCTCATTTAATTATTAAAATCATCCCCACACTGCTGTTCCCCTGTTTTCCCAATGTGGCAGAAGAGGAGACGAAGTTCTCAGTGGCCACCAAGCAGGGGAGCTGCCTGAGGATTCTGGTATCCTCCGCAGATAAGCCAATTCATTGAATTATTGGTCTATCAATGAGCCCGCCTTGAGCTCGGTTAATGCGTGTCTGTCCCCAGGAGCATGGACACCTCTGTGAACTCATGGGAAAATCACGTTTGCAGAGTAGTTTATCCTTATGACTTCACCAGATCCTCTAGGGATGAGAACACAGACTAAATTATGCGTCCAACACCTCGTAGCTCATAATTTGGGAGAGGGGGAAGCAGCAATTGAACCCAAGACTCACTGGCTCCAAAGCCCCTGTGTTCTTGCTGCTACACTGAAGTGGCCTTTCCAGGACCCCAAGCTGAGGTCAAAACCCCCAGATCAATGACCGGCCACCGAAGTACTGCCCCCTATGATGGCTGGGGCGTACGGATTGCCCCAGCACAATGCCAGTTTCAATGAATGCGCCAGCTCTGAGGGCTCTCGCCACCTCCTGCACTGGCACAAAGGCGTTTGCCTCATTCATCTGTGCAATTATAGTTTGAAGGAAATCGTAAACCTCCCGCCACTTGCTTTTCTTGACAGCTTTATCGTGCTCATCAGACGGAGCCACATAAAAAAAATGCCATCCATCCAAGGAATGTGCAAGTGGCTGCACAATGAGAGGGGACCGGCTCCCTCCCAGCTGGCTCCCAGCTCTGGACCCTCTTCCCCTCTTCAAATGTGTCCCTTCCTCACCGAGGTTGTTAAGTGTGGACTCCGGAACCAGGAAGCCAGGTTTGAACCTTGGTTCTGCGTCTTTTTACCAATGCTGTGCATCCTTAGGTAAGATGCTTGACCTCTCTGAACCTCCAATTCCTCACTTGTAAAGCAAGGCTAATACCACCTTGCAGGATTGCTGCGAGGGTTGGGTGAGTTGGAAGCACTTGTATTAGCCATTCCTACTGCCACCAGAGCTGCCTTTGGGGTGGGGCCATGTGCCCAGACCCCCAGAGCAAACCAGGGTTGGTCCAAGCCAGACATCACGATCTCCTTCCCCCTTGCCACCCATGGGCAGGGAGAGGACCTGGGTCCCTACACTGATGAGTGAACATAAGCAAAACTGTGCAGGGTGTTCTGGGATTTTCCTCCCTGATAAAAGAAAGTCCAGTCTGGGGAGAAAGCCCCACAGCCTCTGCCCTTTTCTTCCTACTGGGACTCTAACCTCAGGCATGTGGAACAGAGCTGGGGCAGCCATCTTGTGACCTCAAGGCAAGATACTGTCCTTGATATTTCCAGAAAAGGGGGGAAAGTATTTTAATTCTTTTATGAGAATTAAACCTGCCAATCAACACAGAGAATTTACTGGTTCACTGGTTAAGTTGAAAGCAAAGGCAGGAAATGCTGGCACGTGGAGTCCAAGGTTAAGTTCAACATTTCCTAGAACCAGGATGGATGCACTTAGGAGAGAACAGCTACCATCTAACCTGGCATCCTCACTGTGCCCTATTCTAAGTAAGGGCCTGCACTCTAGAACAGAGAGTCATTCTTGAAAATGAAGTCAATATTAATGAATTTATACACACAGTATACAATGTATGAATGGTGTTCTAAGAAATAAACAAAGCAAGTCCTCAAATTGGCTATTTCAGCACATGATTCTTTGTGTCTCCATTAACAGTGCTAATAAATTTCAATGTTACGTTATTTGAATACCACCCAAAAACATTTGCTGGCATTTTCCAGTGTCCAGATAGTCACTCTAAGCTACAAATTTTTAATAAAGCAGATAAAAATACCTTTCCCATTAAAAAAAAAAAAGAGCAACTTATGCCCTCCCTATTGCCAAACTTGAAGATGCTTTTGGACACACTCCTAAAAAGTTGACCAACATTAGTGCCAAATGAAAAAAATTTTTCTATGATTGAAATATCTGCCATGAAACAAAGATCAGGAATATTTGATAGCGTGATTAATCTTTTAAATATTAAATATTTGGGGACCAAAGTGTCAATCAGCTGGCAAATGGAGAAACAAAATGTGGCCTATCCATGTAGTGGAATATTATTCAGCCGTAAAAAGGAATGAAGCGCTGATAGATGCTACAGCAAGGATGAACCTGGAAGACATCATATTGCAGGAAGTAAGCCAGACACAAAAGGATAGTGTATGAGCCCACTTATATGAAATAAGTACAACAGCCAATTCATTGAGTCAGAAGCTTAAATACAGGTTACCAGGGGCAGGGATGGGGAAGGAGGAATTAATGCTTCACTGGAACAGAGTTTCTGTTTGGGGTGATGGTAAAGTATGGGTGATGGAAGATGCTGATGGTAACACAACATAACGAATACAGTTATTACCACTGAATTATACGCATGAAAGTGGTTAAAATGGGAAATTTTAGGTTGTGTATGTATTACCAGAATAAAAACTTTTTTAAAAACATAGACTTGTACACATGAGTGAACCCTATGTAAAATATGGACTACAGTAAGTAATGTAATTACAACACGTTGTTTCTTCAGGTGTAACAAAGTTACCACACTAACACAAAATGTTAATAGGGAAAACTGTGTGCGAGAGGATTTTTTGGGAACTCTGTATACATTCTGCATGATTTTTCCGTAAACCTACAATTGCTTTAATTAAAATTTTTTTTTAGGGTGGGCCACGGTGGCTCAGCAGGCAAGAACTCTTGCCTGGAATGCCAGAGGACCCGGGTTCAATTCCCAGTGCCTGCCCATGTATTAAAAAAAAAAATTTTTTTTTAAATATTTGCAGAATGACCTCTTTTTTTTTTTTTTTTTTTGGCATGGGCAGGCACCAGGAATCAAACCCAGCTCTCTGGCAGGGCAGGAAAGAACTCTGCCTGCTAAGCCACCACCACGCCACCCATGCAATGATCTTTAAATTTTTAAAATAACTTTTATTTTGCATTTGTCTTGCATTAGTGATCCTGTCTTTTAATATTTTCTATGATCAAAAGCCTATATCAGGGTAGAGATCATTTTTATATATTATTAACCCATATGATATTTTTACACTTGGCGTATAATAATAGTAAACCAGGCAGGCATGACTTTTTAAAAGAAGACCTCCAAAACTGCTTATTACAGTCACACATTATTATTTAAAGCCATGTAAATGCAGTGCTGTGAAAATTACAGAATAATTTATGGTTCTGGGAATTTCGGAATTTCTGGTTCCCACATCTCAAAGATTAACATGTGCTGGGAATTTGGAAGCGGTAGTTGCTGACACGGAGGAGAGAGGGTGCCACTGATCAGGGTGGGTGTTGGGACTAGCTGAGCTGAGACCCTTTTAGTGGGTTGTTCCATGCAGGCAGGAGACTGCATACCACCAGGAGAGCCTTTTCCTTTCTTTCTGACTCTTCCTCAATATTTTGAGGGTAATGTTAAGACAACCATTAGACGCCCCGATTTTTATACACTTCATTCATTCATTCATTCAACAAACATTATAATGTTGAACCACTTTATGCCGGGCACCTGGCCAGGTGCTGGAAATGCATTTGTAAATCAAGACATCAGGACTCCTCATCTGGGTGGAGAAACAGATGAATAAGCAAAACATTTGCATCTGGTTTGAAAAGAGAAAGTGCTGTGGCTGGTGATGGTCCTTCAGATAGGCTCACTTTAATGGGGCTGGCTAAATTGAGATACAGAATGGAGGCTGCCCCTTGGCCTGAGCACAGCTCATTCTTCCTAAGACAGAACAGGCCCTTCTACAGCTCCAGACTCATGTGGAAGGAAATGAGCTCCCAGGGCCGAGACACAGGGTGGATTAGCCCATGAGCCCACTTGTCAAGGCAAGGCTGCAGCGTGCATTTTGGGATCTTGGTCTTGGAGAGTCTGGTTCTCAATCTTCCCTGTCAACACCCAGATGAACGGGAACGAAAGCCTTAGCGTTGGTTGTGAAGCAGTTAAACAAAATGCGGTCTATCTGTGTATGGTAGCTTGGAGCTGTTATGTACCCCCAGAAAAGGCATAGTCTTTTAATCCATTCTTGTGGGGACAGACCTATTGTGGGTAGGACCTTTTGGTTAGGTTGTTTCCGTGGGGATGTGACCCACCCAATTCAAAGCGGGTCTTAATCTTTTACTGGAGCCTTTTATGAGCGGACAAAAGACTATAACACCCAGAGAGAGTTCAGAGAAAAACGCCCTGGGGATGCTAAAGGGAGGACACACAGACGCTCAGAGAGAAAGCTGCTGGAATCAAAAGGCGGAAGCAGGAAAATCCAGGAAAGACGGACCAGCAGATGCTGGGCATGTGCCTTTCTCACGCGACAGAGGAATCCTAGATACCATCAGCCTTTCTTCAGAGAAGGTATCTTCCTCTTGATGCCTTAAGTTGAACATTCTCATGGCCTCAGAACTGTAATTTCTAAACTAATAAATCCCCATTGTAAATGGTATATTGCATTCCAGCAGCTTTAGGAAACGGAAACACCATGTGATGGAATATTATTCAGCCATGAAAAGGGATGAAGTTCTGACAGGCACTACAATGTGCATGACCCTGAAGCCATCATCTTGAGTGAAAGGAGACTGATGTAAAAGGACTAATAATTCCACTTACAGGATGTATCTAGAATAGGCAAACTCAGAGAGGCAGAAAACTGATCACAGGTTACCAGGAACTGAGGTGAGGGTGAGGGGAAGAAATATGGAAGTATTGCTTGATGGGTACAGAGTCTCTTCGGCGTGGTTAGAAGGTTTGGGTGATAGTGGCATGACATGGTAGAGATAATGAATGCCACTGAAAGGTACACCTAAAATGGTTAAAATGGCAAATTTTACGTTGTATATATTTTATAAAATTGAAACGAAAGGGTTGGGTGGGTCTGATCAAATGTGAAAAGAAAACTCTGCCTATGAACCCAGGGAAGAGATTTCCCACAATGGGCCTGGACAGGTTTCTCTGGGCAGCCCTGCAGGTGCTCACTGCACCCCAGCGGCCCTCCAGTCCCCGCAGCCCCGTGCCCAGGAGGCCACGCTTCCCCACCTTGGCCTGGCCCTGGGGTGGCAAGGTGACCGGCTCAGCGTGGCGGGGATGGGTGGGGGGAGCGCCGCCTTTGTCCACATCTGCCCAGCATGCGGAGACCCAGGGCGAGATCCGAGCAAGGAAGGGGAAGTGGGGCCTGTTTCTCGGGCAGCGGGCATGGGGATTTTTTTTTTTTTAATTTGGATTGAAATATTTAAGTCCAGGTGAGCTGGGGAAGGCCCCAGAAGACCCGAGAAGGGGGCTGGCGGCAGCCCTGAGCAGCGCCTTGGAGAGGAGGGGCCGAGCAGGCGTGGGAGAAGCGCGGGCACGTGGCCCAAGCTGTGGCCAAAATCCACCAGGACATGTGTCCAGCCACAGCAGCAAAGGAGCCCGCGGCTGTGCTGCAGGTGCTGCCACAGCCCATTTCCATCCAGGCAGCACCAGCTGGGAGCTGCTCACCCTGCCAGGCACCCCGGCTTCACCAAGGGGCGTGTCCCGGTGTACAGGGGCGTGTCCCCGCTGGGGTCAGGAGGCACCCTCCTCTCCACCTACCCCTCTCTCAGGGGCCAGCAGCACCAGGGCAGCCGTCTGCCTACCTACCCATCTGTCTGTCTGTCCATCTTACTCACCGCTGTGGGCCAGAGCAGGT
Organism: Tamandua tetradactyla; assembly: GCF_023851605.1. Taxonomy (NCBI): domain Eukaryota; kingdom Metazoa; phylum Chordata; class Mammalia; order Pilosa; family Myrmecophagidae; genus Tamandua; species Tamandua tetradactyla. The sequence continues at coordinate 4,383,602 of NC_135335.1, forward strand.
GCTCAGTAATCACTGACGAAGCAACCATTAACCACCAGCACCTCCCGGCTGTCCGGTCAAAGTGACAAGGCCGGTGGCAGTGACCACAGCTCGCCTGGTGCGCTTGGCTGCGGTAGGAAAGACCCTGGCATTAAGCCACTCGTTATTCCGTCCTCCTGGGTTGGCTGGACCTCCGCGCTGACCCAGCCCATCCTGCACTCTCCTTCGGGCCAGACCAAGGAGCATCCATGTCACCTGCTCTGGGCCTCACTCACCCCACCCACGATTCTCTCTCGAGGCCGAGCAAGAAGAGGCAGCCACCAAGGGACAGGCGGGAGGAGACAAGCCTCAGACAGGTTGTCATCCTGGAAATCTCTTTCATTGCAATGTGAGACGTTGCCCCACAGCACAAGGGCAGGGTGCAAGGGGCACTGCCAGCTCTGAGCTGGGCTGATGGGGGACAGTGATGGGCACGGACGGCCCAATCCCACTCCTGGGGGTGCCCCAGAGAATTGAAGGCAGGGACTCAGACAGATGCTTGCACGCCAGTGTGCCTGGCAGCGCTCCTCACAAGAGCTAAAGGGAAAAAGCACCTCCAGTATTCATCCACAGATGAGGGCAGAAACGAGATGTGGTCAATCCATATAATCGAATATGAGTTGGCAGTGAAAAGGAGTGAAGTTCATGTTAGAACAGGATGACCCTCCAAAACATTGTGCTGTGAGAGGAGCCAGACCCAAAAGGCTGCATGTTGTCTAATTCTATTTGCATGAAATGTCCAAAGTAAGTAAATCCATACAGAGAGAAAGATCAGTGGTTGCCAAGGACAGCGGGTGATGGGTGGCAGGGTGGAGGGTCAATGAGGAAATGGAGAGAAACTGTTTGTGCTAGTTTGAAACTGTTGTGTACCCCAGAAAACCATGTTTCTTCATCCTGATTCAATATTGTTGGGTGAGGTCTTGTTGTGAGTTGTTTCCATGGAGATGTGACCCACCCAATTGTGGGTGGGGCCTTTGGATTAGATGGTTTCCATGGAGATGTGTCTCCACCCATCCAAGGTGGAGTCACTTACTGGAGCCCTTTAAGAGGGAACCAGTTTGGAAAAAGCTACAGAGCCAACAAAGCCAACAGAGGCCCTGATGTTTGGAGATGCACAAAGTAAATGCCCCGGGGGAAGTAGCCAAACCAGAAGCCGAAGACCCCAGCAGACGCCAGCCACGTGCCTTCCCAGCAGACAGAGATGCTCTGGACCCATTGGCCTTTCTTGAGTCAAGGTATCTTTCTCTGGATGCCTTGGTTTGGACAGTTTTACTGCCTTAGAACTGTAAACTTGTAACTCAATAAACTCCCTTTATAAAAGCCAGGCCATTTCTGGTATATTGCATTCTGGCAGCATTTAGCAAACCAATACACCGCTCGATGGTGGGGGTTTACTTAGGAGTGATGGAAATATTTTGGAAGTACAGAGAGGTGGCAGTAGATGCACAATATTAAAAAATGTATATTTTATTGAGATATCTTCGTGCACCATACAGTCCATCTATAGTCATATAGTATAGTTGTATAGTTGTGCAGGGTTCTCCAGAGAAACAGAACCAATAGGAGAAATCTGCAAATATGAGATGTATAAAGGTGTTTCCACAACCATAGGAATGGAAGAGTTCAAAACCCATAGGACAGGCTGTGGAGCTGGCAGCTCTAGGAAGGAGCTCAATGAACTCCACAGGAGAAGCTCACTGGCTGAAGAAGTAGTGAAAGAGTCTCTCTTCTCCCTTACATCCCCAACTTGATTGAATTATCTCTCTTTTGTGGGGGGCATGCCCTTAGTTGGTTGTGGATGTCATCAGCCACAGCTGCAATCAATTGACTGATGAGCTAACACACCAGCCTTCTGCTTTATCAACCAGCCACGAAATATCCCTGCAGCAATGGCCAGGCCAGGGCTTGCCTGACCAGACAACTGGGCATCATCGCTTGACCACATTGACACCAGAACCCACCATCACAAGAGTATACAATCAGTCATCACATAGTTGTGTATTCATCACCCTGATCATTTTTAGAACATTTGCATCACTCAAAAGAGGAAATAAAAAGAAAAAAGAAAAACCCATACATCCTATATCCCTTATCCCTCCTCTTATGGACCACTAGTATTTCCATCTACCCATTTTTATTTTACCTCTTATTCCCCTTGTTATTTATTTATTATTTTTCCTTTTTTTTTATTCATCTGTTCATCTCATCTGTTGTAAACGTAATATCTTTATACAACCGTCCTCAAGAATCAAGGTTCCTGGAACACAGTTCCAGTTTCAGGTACTTCCCTCCAGCCTCTCCAATACACCATCAACTAAAAAGGGATATCTATATAGTGCATAAGAATAACCTCCAGGACAACCTCTTGATTCTGTTTGAAATCTCTCAGCCACCAAAACTTTATTTTGTCTCATTTTTTTCTACACTTTTGGGTCAAGAAGGCTTTCTCAATCCCATGATGCCAAGTTCTGGCTCATCCTGGGAGTTCTGTTCCACATTGCCAGGGTTATTTACATCCTGGGGAGTCATGTCCCACGAAGGGGGAAGGGCAGTGAGCTCACCTGCTGAGTTGACTTAGAGAGAGAGAGACCATGTCTGAGCAACAAAAGAGGTTCTGTATCAAGAACAAGTAATCTTGATTCTTGAAGATGATTATTTAACTATATAGCTTTAACTATATGACCATGTGATTGTGAAAAAGCTGTGTCTGATGCTCCCTTTATCCAGGGTATGGAGAGATTACTAAAAAAATAAGAACAAAAAATAAATGCATAATGGGAGGCAGGGATAAGGGATTTAAAAAATCAGGTAGATTGCAATACTAGTGGTCAATGAGAGGAAGGGGTGATGGGTGCGGGATGTATGGGTTTTTTCTTTTGTCTTTTTAATTCTTTTTCTGGAGCAATGCAAATGTTCTAAAAATGATCGTGGGTTGTAGTTTATGAAAGCATCAGTTCACATGCAAAAAAAAAAGGGAATTAAAAAAAATGATCATGGTGATGAATACACACCATGTGATGATATTGGGAGCCATTGATTGTATACTATGGATGGAGTGTGTGGTGTGTGAGGATATCTCAATAAATATACATTTTTGTATGCTGTATGGTGCGGTCACATTTCATTCTTTTTCCCATGTGACTCTCCCATTATTGCAGCACCATTTGTTGTGTGCACGGACCGGGAATCAAACCCAGGTCTCTTGCAGGGCAGGCGAGAATTCTGCCACTGAACTACCCTTGCTACCCCCATAAAGAATATTTTTTTTTAAAAAGAGGCTGTCTGGGGGTGAATCTTAAGCATAGTTATCAGTAGGTTTAGCCTCTCTTTTGCAGGAATAAGCTTCATAGGGGCAAGCCCCAAGATCAGGGCTCAGCTATTGGCTGACACCACTGCTTCCGAGAATATCAGGAATTCCCCAGGTAGGGAAGTTTAATGCTGCCTTCTTTCTTCCCAGTGAGGTCTTGCTAGTTTGTGCAGGTTAGTGTGCTGCCCTGATATATCCCAGAATGATAAGGGAATAATTAGGGCTGATAATAAAAAAAAAGTAATCTAATAAATTTCTAACCTATAGTACTGAGGAGGGATTAAAAGAAACAGCTGTCTCCACAAGACTGGATTAGGATTGAGCCATGGCTTTTCTAGGGTATATGATCCTTTCAAACATCCTGTATTCTGATTTACCTTAAATCCTATCCAGAGCTGCTTCATTCATATCTCTACTCGAAGTCTGATCATTTCTTCAACTTTTTAACCATTGCTGTGTGGGGTGCTGACTTTCACAGCTTCAGAGCTCTAACTCTGAGTCTCAGGGGTTGTGTAACGTTCTGAATGTACTAAATGCCACTGAATTGTTCACTTTAAAAGGTCTGATTTTATGTTATGCAAATTTCACCTTGATGAATTACTTAAAAAGGCGGGAGTGCATGGGCCCTGGAGTCAGGAGTTTGAGCTTATTTTTCAGCAAATTCTATCCTGTGCCTTAGGAGGGTCTCCAAAGCTCTCTGAGCTCAGTTTCCCCCGTGGTCTCACGGGGCAGTAATGCTGCCTCCTTCCAGGTTTGGATAAGTTAGCTTCAGGTGCTTGCTTTATCAATCAATCCCCGAGGGACCCAGGGGTGGGACCCCAGTGGGGAGAGCAGCCTCCAGACCCCCTGCTGGCCACCGAAGCAGCTCGGGTTCCCTCTAATAAGAGAGAAAAGGAATGATCCTTTTAGTGATATAGTTTAGTAGCTTTATACAATGCAACTTACACCTTTGCATAAATAACTTTAAATCCAGAGAGGGGCCAGCCTCGCTCTTTTGCTAAAAGTTAAAATGAATGCTAGCCCTCTGGGTGACTACAAAACAGGTTCTCTTTGCCCCTGACCTATTTCTCACTGTCTAATATTAGCTCCGAGGACCAGAAGGTGAGAAGTGTTCCCGCCACCCCTGGACAGGGGACTCTTTCCTTGCCACACCTCCTGGGAGCATCTCCAGGAGGCCAGCCTGGCCTCCCTACTGCAATGCCGGCTCGGTCAGGCCACTGTCCGTCCTGACCCCCACGCCCTCCTGGCTGGATCTGGATTTCCTCTCAAACCCATCTCGCCCCCTGCCCCATCGCTCATCAGATCCCCCGAGACGGGCCTTCCTTAGGACCCCAGACCCACGGCGCTGGCTCACGCCCCGGGGCCCCTGCCCTCTCGTCTAGGACACTCTGGCCTGGCCCTGTGCCCAGCTGACATTGCCCAGTCCCCAAGTTCTCAGGCCATAAAGTCACCTCTTCCGGGAGGTCACCCTGCCAAGCAGTCCTTTTTTGTGAAGGTCTTCTCTCCTTCCTGCCCCCTCTGGCACAAAGCTGGCCCCGCCCCATGCTCCTGGCCTGGGTCCCAGAGGGGAAGGGTGAAACCAGCAACCTCCGGCAGTGAGGCAGCGAGCTTGGTCCTGGGAGGGAAGGAAAGAAAGAGAACCAGGCCAGCTGTTGCCCAGGTTCCACCATTCCAGCACATTCCTCCTTCATGGCACCGAAATTTCATCAGTGATGATAGGCCAGTTTGGGAGCACAGGGGAGGAGGGGAGGTATCGCCTCCAGCCCAGGAAATCAGGGCGGTCTTCCTGGAAGAGGTGACACAGAAGGCCAGACGGGAAGGATGAGTAAGAGCCAGTCACGGGAGTGGGGGGAGGGACAAAGAGTTCACAGGCTGGGGATGAGCATCCACTAGCTGCCTGTCCCCTTGTCATTCTTTCTCTTGTGCCACACATGGGGGAGCTGAGACTAGCTCTGCTGAGGGAAGAGGAATTCGCACTGGCCTCTGAGGCACCCCGAGACCGACAGCAAAGACTTCCTTTTCCTGCGACCCGACCGGCCAGGCTGACCCAGCTGCTCCAGTCCTCGCCCGCCCCTTTCCCACCGTGGGGCGGTGGCATGAACTCAGGCCCTCAGAGGTGCAGGTGCCAGGCAGCCCTCCAGGCTCCCACCCACCTGCCAGGCAGGAATTTGCCCAGGGAAAAGCAGCTCCAGTCACTCGTGAGAAAGAAAACCAAGACCTCTGATAACAACCCAAAAAACCATCCACCCCCGCGCCTATGGGGGCTCCTGAGTGAACACCAGCCATCTGCACAGACAAAGCTGGAGGAGAGCAGGCCGGACTGGGTCTGCAGGCCGGCCCTCTGCAGGGAGTCTGGTCACTGTGGTCCAGGCAAAGGGAAGAGTGACATGAGATAAAATAAAGTGTCAATGGCTGAGAGATTCCAAACAGAGTCGAGAGGTTATCCTGGAGGTTATTCTTAAGCATTAAACAAATATCACCTTGTTATTCAAGATGTAATGGAGAGGCTGGAGGGAACTGCCTGAAAATATAGAGCTGTGTTCCAGTAGCCATGTTTCTTGAAGATGATTGTGTAATGATATAGCTGTCACAATGTGCCTGTGTGATTGTGAAAACCCTGTGTTTGATGCTCCTTTTATCTACCTTGTCAACAGACGAGTAGAACATATGGAATAAAAATAAATGATAGGGGGAACAAATGTTAAAATAAATTTAGATTGAAATGCTAGTGATCAATGAAAGGGAGGGTAAGGGGTATGGTGTGTATACATTTTTTTCTGTTTTGTTTTTATTTCTTTTTCTGAATAGATGCAAATGTTCCAAGAAATGATCATGATGATGAATATGCAACTATGTGATGATATTGTGAATTACTGATTATATATGTAGAACAGAATGATCAAAAGTTAAGAGCATTTGCGTTTGGTGTTTTTTTCTGGTATTTTTTTAAAAATTTAAAAATTAATTTAAAAAAAGAACGAGGATGTCAGCTATTAAAGAAGCATTAGGATACTTTTCTTAATGGCAAGAGTGGACTCAGGATATTTTTTTCCTCTTTGTGGAAAAGCGGTTGAGATGAGATGGCTTGCAGCATCGTGGGTGTGGCAATGAGTGAACTTGGGATTCTAGAATTTTTTTACAGAGCAGATTCTTTCTTACTCAGTAGAACCAAATACTGAAATTCCTGGATCCGAAGAATTTAAGAGTTCTTCAGAGAATGTTTCATTGCACTCTTGCAGCATGTTTGATATTTCCAGGGAAAGCGTTGGCGAATTTGACAGGATTTGGGATAGAGGAGCCTTAGTTGCTATTAATGCAGGTGATGGAGAAGACGCTGTTGATATAACGTTATCCCTAACAAGAATAGGGTTCCAGGACCTCGCACCTGTTGTCTCTTATGATTCCATTAGACATGGGGCCCTACCACCTTATATTCCAGACACTGAAATATAAGGCTGTTTGGCACAAAATATGCAACAGGCATTGTCTTGAGAAGGTCGATGCTTTTGAAGGATATCATAAAAGTTGGGGAATAGACTACGTATTTGAAAAGTTATATCCATTTGCAGACCAAATGTAGCACATCAATAGATTTTTGAGCAATTGAAAATCATGCTCAGGCATGAAAATATAATGAATGACTAAAAAAATCATTTACCCATATCGCAAATCTTTGTTCAAAAATGTATATAACTTTTTAGAGAAAAACACATAATAAAATGCTTAAAGTGACTACCTTTTAGAGGAGAGTGTAATTGGGGTATAAGCAGACTATACTTGTCTGTTTTACTTACAGAATATAAAATTTTTCTACCATGAGCATGTATTACTTGCATAATTAATATATAAAAGAGAATTGCAAGGCATATAACAAAGAAATATAAGAAAAAAATTGACTGTAATATTTTAATGTGGTGCAAGGTGGAAAGAAAGTGATCTAAGAAATTATATAAAATTATACAAAATAATTTTTACTATAAACATTCCTTATGCACCCCTTTTCACATTTTGCCTCCTTATGTAATAATTTTATGTGTGGCACATATTAGGCATGCAATAAGTAATTAATGACTAGATGGATGGATGGGTGGATGATGAGTGGATAGATGGACAGGTGGATAGGGAGATAGATGTATGAAGAAACAAATTTAAAAGTTTAGTTAAATGAACTAACTTATATGGAACCATGTTTTTTTCCTTAACTGCAAAAATTTTCCAAATTTTAAAACTAAGTTTTTCCCTGAGTTTGGAAGGCTTTTCTTTCCTCTAGGTTGATCTCGTTTAAATGATAGTCTTATAAAGTATGGTGATTCCAGACTCATGATTGTACACTATGAAAGTTTAGATTAAAATCTGGTTTTCATTAACACCCATACTTTATTAAATTAAACATTACCCTCTAACTGCACTACCTGATACCTAATAGGTTTCAATTGTTTAGCTCATGTTAACAGAATGCTGTACTTTAATAAAAATATGTTGTGTGTTAAAAAAAAAAAGAAACATTTACTGTTTCACTCTTGCTATGTATGGAGTGAAACAAAAGGGGAAGCATCCTAATGAGGGTTGAATCTGGATGGAGATAGTGAACATGGAATTATTCTTTCAGTTTTTCAGTACAGTGACAATGCTTATAGTGAAAGTTGGGGGCAAATTCCTTCAAAGCCTGCTCCTGGGTCAAAGATCAAATTCCTTCACGTAGTCTCAGAGACCTCCTTGCTTCTCCACGCCTCACCTTTCATTCCCGACCTCAAGCTAAACATTTCATTCACACTCCCTCTACTTACCTCTGACCTCCTACCCTTCCCATGGAATGTCCTTCTCCCTCTCTTCCTTGGCCTGTTCCACCTTTAGTTCTCAAATGAGAGATCCCTTCTTTCTGAACCTAAGTCACGTGCTGTGCCATGTGCTCTATGGGGCACAGATGCTTGACGAGTCAAAGCTTGTACACTGCATAGTAAATACCGTCTGATGGCGTCTCTCTGCTTCATAACACTAATTCCCATGATGGGAAGGAGTGAGACTGTCTTGATTATCATTATCCTCTCCCCACCTGGCAGAGGACCTGACACATATTAGGTGTGCAATAAAATACTGATGACTAGATGGGTGGATGGATGGATGATGAGTGGATGGATGGACAGGTAGATAGGTAGGTGAAATTATGAGTGGATGGATGAGTGGATGGATGGTTGGATGGATGAATGGATGGGTGGATAGTTGGACAGATGGATGCATGGATGGATGACGAGTAGATGGATGAACAGATGGACAGGTAGATAAACTATGAATGGATGGATGAATGGGTGGATGGAAGGATGGGTGGGTAGTTGGACAGATGGATGAATGAATGGATGAAATAGTACAAACAAAGGTACTTGCTGTGAGAGTCCAGAGGAGCAGGAGTCAGGCTTATTAGAAGAGGTGGGAGGGGAGGACTTTGTTGACAGCTGTGATTTAATAAGCACTTTCTCTTTCCTGGGCACCAGACCTGGTACCTTACCAGAATTACCGCCATTCGTCCTCATGGCAGCCTTTGGAGTGAGATAGCTTACCCTTTTATAACTTTCATTCATTAGTAATTATTATTAATAAAATTTTTAAATAAGTAATACTTGCACATGGTGCAACATTTAAAAGGTACAAAAGGACAGACAGTAAAAGCACATTTTCCCCATTCTGAATCCCCAGACTGTTGCAGACAGGAGCTCAATAAAAGTTTATTGAATTGAATGGCATTTTACATATGAAGAAACTGAAGCTCCCAGAGGGTCAGGAACTTGCCCAGTGTCTCCCAGTAGCAAAATCAGGATTTGAGGCCAGGTCGATCTGGTAAAATGGGGTGAGGAGAGCAAACATGGTGAGGGGCTTGCTGGCAAAAGGCTCAGAGGCAGGAAAGCACGTGGTCGGCCCCTTCCGGGGACAGGCAAGTATTTGGCCAGAGATGAAGGTTTGGGTCATGAAGCTGAAGTTGACATGAGGCCTCAGACACCAGGCTAAAGAGTAGGTTCTGCAGTCCCAAAGGGCAGTGCTGAAAGGAGGGCAGACCCTGGCAGAGGAAAAGGGCAGATACAAACTTTTCGGAACTCGGAAGGCAGGAGGCACAGGAGAGAATCTGGGAAGTTGGCATTGCAGAGTGGGTGAAGACAGCGCACTGCAGAGGAACGAGTCTAACATGATCTTTAAGCCTCTGCTGGGATCTCCAGACCTTGTTTTACCTGCTTGTCCTCACTGGGTGCTCGTGAATCACCTCCTGGCTCCTAGGGGGAACATGCCGTCCCGCCCACGTGGGCATGCAGTGCCAGGCCAGAGGGGTGGTGCATGATCTGTCTGCGCAGCCACCGCCTCCTCCAGCCCTGACTCACAGGATTGGGGTGTGCAGCCTGGTTCCTCAGCCTCAGAACCCGCCCCCCACCCACTCACCAGCCACCGCAGGGGGCCAGATAGGAGGTCCAAGCCCCCTGTCCTTCGTCACAGAGGCAGGGAGGGTGGAGTGACCTAAAATTAGAAGTCCTGGGTCCTGGCTCTGGCTTTATCACCCAATAATGATGTGACCCTGACACTCTGACCCTCAGTCTTCTCATCTGTGAAATACGACAATCTCTCCATCTCAGGGAAACGGTGAGTAGTAAAGAAGCATGCTACCTAAACACCTAGCGGGCACATTGTCAATGTTAGTTCCAGCCTCTCCTTCTCCCTCTGGGCCTCAATTTCCACATCTTTAAAATGAGAGTGATCTCTAAGTATGGTATGTGAAATTGTGGGTGCTCCTAGCTGAGTCTAAGCTGTGACTCTGTGGCAGCTACTGTGAAAGCTTTTTTTTTTTAACTTCTTTTATTGTGAAATATAACATATATACAAAAAAGCAATAAATTTCAAAGCACATCACAACAATTAGTGTAGAACAAATTTCAGAGTTTGGTATGGGTTACAATTCCACCATTTTAGGTTTTGACTTCAAGCTGCTCTAAGATACTGGAGACTAAAAGGAATATCGATATGTATGATTCAGCAATCGTACTCGTTTGTTAAACCGTACCTTCTCTGAATAACTCCACCATCACCTTTGATCTTTCTCTTTAGGGGTATCTTTACTCTTTAGGGGTGTTTGGGTTATGCCCATTCTAACTTTTTCATGTTGGAAGGGGCTGTCAATAATATGGGATGGGTTATGGAACTAGCTGATGTTCCGGAGAGGCTGTGCTAGGTTTCAGGACTTATCTGGTCCAGGGACCCATCTGGAGGTTGTAGGTTTCTCAAAAGCTACCCTAGTGCATGGAACCTTTGCAGAATCTTATTTATTTCCCTAGGTGTTCTTTAGGTTTGGCAGCAATGGTTTTGGTTGGGGGTTGGCAAGTTATGGTAGGTAGCAATGTCTAACTGAAGCTTGCAAAAGAGTAACCTCCAGAGTAGCCTCTCAACTTTAAATTCTCAGCCACTGCTACTTTATTAGTTACACTTCTTTTCCCCCTTTTGGTCAGGATGGCATTGCTGATCCCATGGTGCCAGGGCTGGACTCACCCCTGGGTGTCATTTCCTACTTCGCCAGGGAAACTTTCACCCCTGGATGTCATGTCCTACGTAGCAGGGAGGGCAATGATTTCATCTTCAGAGTTGGGCTTAGAGAGACAGAGGTACAGCAGCTTTTTGCATATGTGATTTGCTTGCAGAGTAGAAATCTGCAAGGAGGGAACTCTGTGGGGGCCCAAAACTTGGGGAGGGAGCCAAGGAAGAAAACTGGGGCTCTGTCTCTCAAACCTGCCCTGAACTCCTTAGGAAACAAAGGTTGTCTGGGTTTGTGGTTCTCAGGGTGGTTTGGTGGTATGGGGGTGGGGTTACATCCCCTTAGGGGATGTTTGGAAATGTTGGAGGGGGTGTTTGTCATGGTATTTGTGGGTGCCACTAGACATTTAGTGGGGCCAGAGTGCTCGGGTGTTCTAGGGACTTCTTTTGAGGGGAGTAAAGAGGATATTGCAAAATGTTTGTTATACAAAGGGAGCACTGGGCTCAGAACCGCTGCTTCTGATCCACAAGTTAGAGCCGGCAGGGGATGCAGGCGACTTTTGTAGCCCTGGGAGACAGAATTGTGTCTCGTGGAATTCCAGTCCAATCTTTCCAGGTGGCTAAGAAAGGAGAGACAGGGAGGGAAGGAGGGAGGAAGGCAGGCCGGGGGTTATTCTCTGCCCTTCCTTCTTCCCTCCATTCAAGGAAAGCATCTTTCCCTGGGCCTAGGAGAAGGCAGCCCCTGAGAAGTTCAATGTCAGCCAGGGACCCAGGGCTGCACTAGGGGTGCAGAACAAAAGCCTCCTGGCGAGTGTGCATCGCTTTGATTTTGTCCCACAAAGGATCCCTCCCCTTTTTTTTTTTTGCAGTTTTAATAAAAATTTTATTACATAGCCATAATATAATCAACACTTCTCCAAATCCACATGATGCTAAATACAGATCTACATGGTGGATCAGAGTACTCCAGCAAATTATACGGATTCTGTAATTTCGGGTCTTTTAAAACTAGAAAGAAAGAAAAAAATCCCCGTTCATCAGGATAGAGGAGGGTCCAGCAGCCTCCAGGACCGTGCTGGAGCCCAGGTAACGTTTAACAGTCTGTGATTCCACATTTACACAATAATAGGATCCCTTTTGGTAGGGTAAGAAAACCATGGGTTTCCTCCCAAATGTATGTTAGAAAAGAGGCAGACTGATGTGAAGTGGCGATTTGCTGGCATTTCCCTAGAACTCATACCATTTTATTGGATACTACATGAGAAGACAAAACTGCTCATATAACAACATGGTGTCTATAAACACATTTGTTTTAGTTTGCTAAGGCTGCAGGAATGCAATACACATGAAAGGGATTGGCTTTATTGAGGGGATTCATTTAATTACAAATTTACTAATTTGGGAAGGCACATGGTAATGTATGCTGGGTTTCTCTCCTGGCTTCTGGGTTCAAACAGCTTTCCCTGGGGCGGTTCCTTCCTGTATCTGCAAACGTCTGGGTCTGAGCTGGTTGTGAGCACTGAGCTGAGGTGTGTTGGGCTGAGTCGAGCTCCTTGGAGCTGTGCTGAGCTGCTTCCCTCTCTTCTGACTTGACCTTTTAAGTGCACTCACTTTGGAAGGCACCCCTCTTAACCCACTGCAGACATAATCAGCCACAGATGAAATTCACATGCTGACGATGTAAGTCACAGCAATAGAACCACTGGGTCCCAGCACCTGGCCAGGTTGACAAATTGACACCTGAACCTAACTACTACTGTAAATATCTGGTCTTACACATGCATTTTACAGAAACACACACACACAAATAAAAAAAACAAAACTTTTGCCTTTTTTCTGCCCAGGTGGTAGGCCAAAGACCAGAGTTGAAGGGGTAGCACTAACAAGGGGACATGGAGGAGAATCAGAGGGACAGATGGAGGCTGTGCTTGGGTGATGGGTGGGGGTCATGGAAGGAAAGCTAAGTGAGGGGTTTTACATTCACTGCCATCAGCAAAGCAAAGGATCAGATGCAGGTGACCAGATGGACGTCAGGATAAGCAAGCTCTCTGGCCCCTCTTATCCACACAGCCTCCCATTAGCAGGAATTCTTAATTAAATGCAGCATTTGTGGAGAGGGAGCTGGATCCAAATAGCAAGGCTCTGTCAGGATTTTGAGGAGGAGTTGCAGGACGCTGAGCCCCAACATGCCCAGGGGACGTGTGGCCGCCCACAGACTTGCCCAGCCCTGGGGGGCATCCTCTGCTGACCTGGCCCGAGCTAGGTGCTGACCTGAGCCAGAGCCACCCCGCCGACTCTGTCCCGGCTCCCTGAGCCAAGACACCTCGAGACATAAGGGCATGTTGGGGGTTGTAAGCCATCAAGTTTGGGGGTGATTTGTTATGCAGCAATAGATAATAAGAACACCAGCCCATTTCTCGGATAAGAAAGACGACGCTTAGAGTGAAGAAAGCTAATCTGTTCAAGGTGTCACAACAAATACATCAGGAAACTTGGATCTGAACCCAGTTTGCTGACATCGAGGTCTGGGCTCACACTGCTAACACTTCCTCCACCTGAATTTATCCACAAGTGAGTCCAGGTGACGTTGACTGTGGCAGTGAGAAAGGCTGCTCACAGCTCTGCCCTATGGGTGCAGAAAAATCAGCACTGGGCTTGGGGTTGGAAGACCTGGCTTGGAAGGCTGACCTGCTAGCCCTGTTCCTGGGTCCACCTTAACTTCTCGGCCTCGGGCTCCTCACCTGTGCAGGGGACACCTGCCTCATAGACCAGTATTGTTTCCAGAGCACCTGCTGCCCCAGGCTACCAGGGTCTCCTGCTGTTGGGAGTCCCCCATCTAATAAGGAAGACAGGCCAGTGAGAGACGACCCCACCCAACCCACATGAGCGGTGGGAAGAGCTCAGTGCTCTGCTCGTGAGAACTTCTAGAGGGTCAGCTTCCCACCACCCCATGAGAACAGAATCCGTGCCTCTCTGACTCACTGCTGTAGCTCCATGCATAACCTGTGACAACAACAGGTAACATTTCCTGGGGGCCTAGTGGGTGCCAGGCTCTATGCACTTGGTCTGTATTAAGATCTAACCCTCGAGGAAAGTTCTCTATTAGCCCCATTTCACAGAGAGGCACCAAGGCAGAGAGAAGCTAAATAACCTGTCCCAGACACCCAGCGAGCAAGTGGCAAAGGCTGGTAGACCAGCTGCTGCAGGTCTCACACTCCAACCGCAAAAGTGAGGCTGCAATAAATGTCTTCTAAATGGTGCACTGATGAAATATTGGTGCAGTGGCTGGGTGAGGAGAGGCTGAGCAGGGTAGAAACGCAGGAAAGAGAATTCCAGAGAGGAGAAAGCATTTCCGAAGGCCCCAGGGGGTAAAAAGCATCGTGTGCTGCTCGGTGCTGGAATGCTCATTCTGGCAGAGGGTACGGGGCAGAGGGAAAGTGATAGAAAGGCTCAGTAGGATGCCAAGGGAGTGAGACGTGAACCTAATAAAGGATATACTGTGCTCTCAGCATACGGGGTTTGTGCATAGGTTTGGGCACGTGCAGATGATTTTAGATAGCAGTGAAGAGAGGGACTTTGAATCACAATAGAATGAGAACATGAGAAAGTCTCTCTGTGTTCAACTGTTGGTCAATCCTTCTGAATCAACTGAGAAGATTCAGTGCGGGGTTGATGATGACTAATGTCTCTGCATAAACAAAGAGATAGCTGAGAGCCTGGAAGGGCAGCAAAATCTAGTAAGAATTTCATAATACTACTCTTACACTGCATTCGTTTTTATAGTTCCCTTCTGCCTACTCGAGGTGATGCTTTGTTGCAGTTGGGGTTGGTTTGTACCAAGTGTCTGAAATCCCCAAAACACATTGACTGAAATGAGAGAAGTTTATTTCTCTCACATAAATGCGGTCTTGAGGTAAGCCATCCAGGACTGGTAGGGAGACTCCATGCTCACCAGGAACACAAGCTCCTTCTATCTTGTTGCTTTGCTTCTCAGGGCCCAAAATGGCTGCTCTCACTCCGGCTATCAGGCTTGCATCCCAGCAAGAAGGTAGGGCACACCTCCCTCCCTTCAGTTTCCACGCACCACTTTTGCTCAGATGCAACTGGACAAAACTTAGTCAGAACTTACGGTCACACCTACCTGCAAGGGAGACTGGGAAATAGAACCTTGATTTGGGACAAACATGGGTTCAGCCAAAAATTAGGAGTCTCACATAAAGACAGAAGGTGTGAACAGATAGTGGGGGACATCAGCAATCTTTGCCACAGGCCGGATTTCCATTTGTGATGGAGACACAGAGTTTCCTTTATAATTTAAAATACAGCTTAAAGGAAGAGACTCAAGCTGAAGAAAAAAGTTAAGTAAATAAAAGGACAGGTGGCACACGGCTATGGAAAAAAATTGCGAGGCCCACCCTTTGATCACTGGACTTTGGAAAACGAACCATGTCGCTACAGAAGAACAAAGGGGGTGTTTAATCTCAGGAACAGGGTGGGGTTGGGTCTCGCTTCTAGGGCCCTATTTCTGGCCCATGTGTGGAGAGAGGTTGCGGCCCCAGGAGGAAGCTGCGGCTTGGTCCAGAAGAGTGACAGCCCGAGGCTGAGCCATACCAGGGAGCTGGGCGACGAGAAGGGCTGGGTGAGACGGAATGGGGGCACCTTCCTCCTGAGCAGGATGTTGGGCTGGGAGCCCCCCAGGCAAGTTGCTGGGTGCTGGGGCAAAGTCACAGTGAGAATGCCCAATGACAGGTCAAAGGGCTGCTGCATGGAACCCCTGAGGTCCGGCTGAACCCCCAACTGAGGGGTGAATAGGGAGGCTGACTCGGGCTGTGTCACTACAGCTTCACCACGGAGCGACACAACTGCTCCTGCTGGGTCCCCTGTCATAGAGAGAGACATTCCCTGAGGTTTCTCAGGGCTTGTAAACAGCATCACAGAGGACTAAGACTGAGCCCCCGCGGGTGCCAGGGCCTTCATCTGACTCGCTCCCTGCTATCCCTGCTGTGCTTGGCATGCGGTGGTTGAGCGTACACATACACTGGGGGAACGGATGAATGAATGAATGAATGAATGGAAGGGGTCACTCTCTTGCTTCTTTTGCTTCTCTAGCAAAAGAGTCTGGTGGAAAGGTGTGGCCCCTCTCTCAGGCAGGGGGCTTGTGGTGGGAAAACGGTTCGATTTTCCCAAAATAAAAGGGTGTGGGGACAGGAAATGTGGCTTTCCCAGTTCCGCCCTGATGCCCCTGGGCAAGAAGCCAACAGACAGGTTTATTTCCAGCGCTGGCCAGCGCTCTCAGCAGGGTATTTTTGGAGCACGCACATGCCTTATTTTAGCATTGGGGGTTGCTCGTGCTGTGCGCGAGGAAGTCCAGGAGCTCATGCGCTCCTTGGTGGCAGCACGCGGTGAGCTGGGGACAAGGGGCAGCCGGGGCAGGGGCCCAGGAAGCTGCCTGGCTGTGGACTGGGGGCGTTGGCTGCGCCTCAAATGGAGGTGGGCGCCTCTCTGGGCCACCCTGCCAACCTTTCAGCAGGGCAGGCCGGCTTCTCACGCTTTACCCCCTCCTGCGCCACCCCCACGCCCACCCCTTCCCGTGCGAATCGCCAAGTTCCTCTAGAGCTTCACTTCCTCACTTGCCCGATGGGAAAAACAGAACCTGCTTTCGCCACGTTGCGCCCTCCCTAGGAGACTAAAATGAGACACCAGCCCTCAACGGCCTTTGAAAAAAAAAATCAAAGGTGCTCTATGGCTTAATGCACAAAGTCTTCCTCTGTGATAATATGCATTACTTTGTTTTCTTCTCCCATAACTCAGCTCAAAAGCTGATTTACAACTCCTAGGAATCTAGTTGTGGTTTTTTTTGGTTTTGTTTTTCACATTTTCGATGAACAAGCACACGAAGTGATCTCTGATAAGTGGGTCACTCATTCACTCAAGTCTCTGTCCTGCTTAAAGTATTTTGCCTGCTTTTTTTCTTTTTGTCTAGAAGATAAAATCTAGGCCCTTCCCTTATGTTCTGGCTCCAAACTCTCTCCTGAACCCTGCTGAACTGCTTGCTATCTCCTGATAGTCCCTTCAATTCCACCCCTCTTCACCTTTGCACTTGCTGTTTCTTGTGCCTGAACTGCCCTCGAGCTGGTGAACTCCTACATATGCTATGAAAACCATCTCAAATAGCCCCTTCCCCAAAGAGGCAGTCTGATGTCCCAGAAACTGCAGTGGCCTTAGAGCCAGGAGCCTTGGGTTCAAGCCCCAGCTCTACCTCGTGGCTCCACGAATCCCCTCAGTTCCCAGGACTCCAGTTTCTTTGAATGTAATTGTTTCTCAGTTTCTCTTTCCATCAGGTCTGGAGCTCCTCAAGTCAGGGACCAAGTTTTATCCAACCGGAGTCCCCTCCTTCGTCCCCAGAGCTTGAGCAGGGATGCAAATCAGCAGCCAGCTTCGGTGGAGCTTCTGTGACCATGGGCCACGGGCTAGACCAACGTCTGACTTTCCCTTGTTCCAGAACAGCCGTAAGGGGAAGGGGGGAGCACCCCCAATTTTGTTCCTTGGAGACCCGGGCTTGGGGTGTGCGTGGGTGTCCGCGCCAGTCCACAACGTGCTTTGGGCGCCGAGGCGTGGAATCTTCCTTCAGCACCCCGAGTCCCTCGTGCGGGTCCTGGTTCTCGACACACCAGGTTTGAACAAATCGGAAGCCCAGACACAAAGGGTGTGTGGGGTGTGGCGAAGGGACAGAGAGAAGGCGCAGCCCGGCTCCCCGGAAGAAGCGCTTTTCTTACTGTGAGCCTCGTTTCCCAGTGTGTCCCCACGTGGGGACCAGGAAAAACTGTGCTGAATCATTCTCCCCTTTTTCTTTCCTTTTTAAAAAATGTCATGCCAGAGCCTCTCAAATTAATCTTAAAAAAAAAAAAAAAACAAAAACCCTAAGTAAAAAACAAAACTGCCACTGGCCTCCCTCTTACGTCATCGCCAGGCGGGAGGGGGCGGGGTTTAAACCCGAGGCTCAGTCCCCAGCCGGGATCTGCTTCCCTCCTCGCGTGGGAAACCCAGCCTTTCTGTCCCCGCTGGGGTCCGGCTCTTCCGGGGGAGACGTGTCCTCTGCTGGGTGGGCACAGACCAGGTGGCTGCGGACGGTGGAGGAGGCGGGATCACCCCTGTGTGGCCCTGGATCCCGCCCCCACCCCCCCAAGTATGGTTTGGGCCCCTGAGGACAATTAACAGCATTTAAACTTATGAGTGTGGACTAGTTCTGCCCCTGGCGGTGATGGCAGGATTCCTGGGCTCCACCTAGGACTGAATCAGCCTCTGGGGGGGTGGAGCTTGGATTTCTAAATCTGAGCAAATTTCTGAAAGATTCTTTTTTTCCCCCCCAAAATTCTTACACACTTTTTGGAACCAAGGTGCATGGGGTCCAGCTGCGGGGCTGTCACTGCCCAGCCCGGAATGCCTCTGGCCACGGCTTCCCCATCCTCTTCTGCCCTGGGGCTGAACCTGCCCACCTGCCTGCCTCCCCCGGCCAGCTCACACCCCCATGCAGGGAATTCTCTCTCCAGCTTCAGCTCTGCATCTCCAGGCCCACTTGTCACCTCCCCAGGAAGGCTTCAGGGTATCTCGGACTCTGCAGTCAAAACCCAAATGCAACCTCTGTGGCTCCATCCCTGCCCCGCACCCAACCTTTTGCACCAACTTCCAAGGAACCTGCCAGCACCATCCTTGGCTCCTTCCTCTCCCTTAGGCCCCACACCCATGGCTGAGCTCCAAAGATCTCTGGAATCCATTCTCCACCCTTCCCCCACGGCCCCTGCTGGCCCAAGGCCCCTATCCATCCCCCACCCCTTTCTCTCCCGCTCCCTCCAGTCTGGCTGCACCCTCCACATTGTCTCCCAGACACCTTGGGACCTTCCTTAGGAGGAGCGAACTCAAAGCAGGCTCTAGCTGCAAACCCAAACCAAAACCAGAACAAAGCTTGAAGTGGTTGGAGCAGAAAAGTACCTTGTTGAAGGACACTGGGCAGCTCACAGGTCTCTGGAGGACAGACCCTCAGGACACATGTGGTAATGGTCCAGATCGCCTCGAGCCTGGTCACCAAATGTCCCCAGGAGACCTCAGCCCTGCTGCTCCAGAGACCCATGTCTCAGCTGCTGGGCGGTGAAACGTGCCTGCTTGCTCGCAGCAGCGCCTGCCTCTGACCGGAAACCTGGTCCCAGGGCACATGCTAAATCAAGCAGCTGGTGGCTGGAAAGCAGGCTTTGTATCTGTTCTAGTTTGCAAGCTGCCAGAGTGCAATATACCAGAAATGGAATGACTTTTATAAAGGGAAATTTAATAAGTTGCTAGTTTGCAGTTCTAAGGCAGAGAAAATGTCTCAAGTAAAGCGAATCTGTAAAAATGTCCAAATGAAGGCACCGATAAGAGGTTACCTTCACTCAAGAAAGGCCGATGATGTTCAGGGTTTCTCTCCTAACTGGAAAGGCACGTGATAAACATGGTGACATCTGCTAGCTTTCTCTCCAGGCTTCCTGTTTTATGAAGCTCCCCAGGGGGTGTTTTCCTTCTTACTCTGCTTCTCGTGGCCATGTCGTTCTCAAGCTTTTTCCAAAGTGCTTCCTCCTTTAAAGATTTCAGTAAACGAATCAAGCCCACCTGGAATGGATGGCATTACATCTCCATCTAATTAACGTTAATACCCACAATTGGGCGAACCACATCTCCATGGAGATAATCTAATCAAGTTAGATTACAGTACTGAAAAGGGATGAAAAGAAATGGCTGCTTCCACAAGATTGGATCAGGACTAAAACATGGCTTTTCTAGGGTACACAAATCCTTTCAAACTGGCAGTGTCTCACCTGGGGTGGCAAGGATGCCTCAGCAAGGGACAAACGAATGAATTTATTTAAGAGCAAGTAGGTAGGAAATGCATGAAGTACACATGCAGAGAAGGAGCATGCGGGTGCTCTCGCAAGTAGAGAAAGATGGAGGGCTGTTCACGGAGCCCGTGCCAATGAGCACCCTGCCCCTGACCTTGGGTTGCTGGGATATCGTGGGCAGGCTCCGTCTGGCCCTCCACCTGCTCCTGGAACACACATACTCAGACCACATGGGGGGATGCTCCAGGCTATGGCAAAAGCCAGTGGCCAAGTTACAAACGCAAGCTGGTCCTGGACTTTCTCAATGTGCCCTACTTAATCGATGGTGCTCAATGGCAAGGCCATCCTGTGTGCACAACAGCACAACCCGGTGGGGAGAGGGAAGCAGAGACAACTCACCTGGACATTGGAGAACCAGGAAGTGGACACCTGCCTGGAGTGGGCCATGTTGTGCTACAACCCTGACTTTAGAAGCTGAAGCTAGAGTACTCGGAGGGGCTCCCTGAAAAGATGCAGCCATGGCTTGCAGGGTCAAGATGATCCTTGTGGATTTGCTGGCTTACGACGCCCTTGATCAGAACCCTTTGGTTGAGCCCCAGTGCCTGGACGTGTTCCCAAACCTGAAGGCCTCCATGACCCCCTGCGCTGGTTTGAAAAGGTTTATGTACCCTAGAAAGGCCGTGTTTTAATCCGAATTGACCTTGTGGGAGCAATGGTTTCTTCTAATTCCTATTCAGCACTGCATGCTGGAAACTTGATTAGATTATCTCCATGGAGATGTGACTTGATCAAGTGTGGGTATTAAACTTGATTAGGTAGAGACACATCTCCACCCACTCCAGGTGGCTCTTTTGTTTTATAGCTTTGTTTTGTTTTGTTTTGTTTTTGCATGGGCAGGCACCAGGAATCGAACCCGGGTCTCTGGCATGGCAGGTGAGAACTCTGCCAGTGAGCCACCGTGGCCCACCCTAGGTGGGTCTTGATTGGTTTTGCTAGAATCCTTTAAAAGAAAAAGCACTTTGGAAAAAGCTTGTTGTTGCTAGAACAACAAGAGAGAAAGCCATGAGATTCTGAGACAGCAGAGAACGCCACAGAATCACGAAGCAGAGTCCACCAGCCAGTGACTTTTGAGATGAAGGAAAACGCCTCCCAGGGAGCTGGAGAGGAAGCTAGCAGATGACGCCGTGTTCACCATGTGCCCTTCCAGCCGAGAGAGAAACCCTGACTGTGTTCACCATGTGCCTTTCCACTTGAGAGAGAAACCCTGAACTTCATCGGTCTTCTTGAATCAAGGTGTTTTTCCCTGGATGCTTTAGATTGGACATTTCTATAGACTTGCTTTAATTGGGACATTTTCTCGGTCTTAGAACTGTAAACTTGTAATGTATTAAATTCCCCCTTTAAAAAAGCTGTGCCATTTCTGGTATATTGCATTCCGGTGGGTAGCAAACTAGCACAGCCCCTTTGAGGGCCTCAAAGAGATCTCTGCCTAGATGAAGTCCAGCCACTCTGCTAAGGCCCCCGGTATAGGAAGATGGCATGTGGGGCAGTAAGTGGGGCCCTGGAAGGCCAGGCGATGGGAGTCAGAAGCCAGCTGCTGTCCGGGGATCCTGGAGAACAGGTGGCCTCCCCCCACCCCAACACCAGCCCCCCCACTTCTCTCCTCTTCATTTCCCCAGTCTCCTCCCCACGGCCTTTTATATCCCATCCTAACCCCACCCCCTTCCAGACCCTTTAGAGTCTCAGTTCCCCACTTTCCTTCACCAAGGGCCCCCTCTGTTGTTACCCGTCCCTGCCCTGACGCCAAGCAGACCTTTCTCCCCTCTAGGGTTGCGTCTGCTCTGAGCAGGCCCCGGGACCCCCCAACACTGCCTGGCACTGCCAGCATTGGCCTGGTGTGCCAGCCACTGCCCAGCCCTGGTCCTGCCCCAGCCCTGTCCGGGCTCCAGTGAAGTGCGAGCCACAGCTCCTGTCCTGGTCTTCCTCCTGCCCGGGACCTGGGCTCAGGACCCGCCGTACTGCCGAGCGGGCATCCTCCCCTTGTCTCCTGGGCTCCCCGGCCTGGGTGGGGCGGAGAGGGTGTGGGCGCGGAGAGGAGCTTTATAAGGTTTCTCGTTCGCACTTCTGTCCCCTCTCTATGTCCCTCCGTCCCTCACCGTGGGGCCTCTAAGGCAGGGAGGCCCCTTCTGTTTCTGAGCCCCATTTGCCCAGCACCACAGGGGGCTCCTGTAAGCCCCGCAGGGGTGAGATGCTCCAAGTGGGGAGGGGACAGGGCAGCTTTCAGATACCTCGGGGGTATCTTTGTGGCCCTCTCCTGGGGAGCTTCCCTGATTGAGATGCCTCTCCGCTCTGCTCTCACAACAGAGCTCTATAAAGGATATTCCAACAGAAAAAGAAGGAAAGAAAGCTGCAGGGCAAGAGGTCCCCAACTCTAGGACCCCGTGTTTCTGCTGCTTTGCCTCCCTTCCTTCCCTCCCCTCCTGGTTCGAGGTCCTCCCTCCTCTCCAGGGCAGTGCCTGGCAGTGATGGCACATCTGGGTGGGTCGGGTGGTTCCACTCAGTGGGGGTCGCCTGGCTTCAGAGGGGTAGGCAGCCGCTGGGCGGTCCCATGAGTGGGCAGGGCGGGCGCTGTGCGGGAACTGACGGCACAGGGGAAGGGCACTGGAGGCCACGTCTTAGGCCGACAAATATCCCCTGCATCTGTCCAACAGAGAGGGTTGAGCAGAGGGGTCCTGGACACGGCGCACTCAGCACTGCCCCGGCCCCAGCCTCGGCACTAGGCAGCGCGTTCAAACCCACGTCTCTAAGCAAAGGCTGGGCCGTGGCTGAGTGCGGGTCTCACACCTGCGGCCACAGGCGCAACCACACGCGCCCCCAGCACTAGGAAAAAGCGATTTCCCCTGCTTGGCCCAGCCCGGTAACTGCATTTTGTTCTCCAGATCTGGGCTGAACTGCTCTTTCCTCAGTGGCGCCGTCCAAGCCCGGACTCAGCCGTCTCCTTTCCAGTGTCATGTGCCTCCCTCCACTTTAAGCCACCCATGTGCTGGCGGCTGCTTGTGTTCTGTATCTCTGGCTCCAGCAGAAGCCCCCGTTGTCAGGTCTGCCCCCGAGGCACTCCTAGTTCTGGCAGAGTGCCTGCCATGAAGCGCTCGGCAGACGTCTGTGACTGTGGGCAGGCCATGTGAACTAAAGTCCACGCCCCTCATCTATCATTGGGGAGACAAAGATTTCACAAGCAGTCATCCGTCTCGTAAACATGTATACAGGACTTTTCTTTTTTAAAAATATTTTCATTGAGATAACTTCATGCACATACAGCCCATCCAAAGTATACAATCAGTGGCTCACAATATCATCACATAGTTGTGTATTCATCACCATGATCATTTTTAGAACATTTGCATCCAGAAAAGAAGTAAAAAGAAAGAAAAAAAACCACATACATCTCATACCTTACCTCACTGACCAGTAGTATTTCAATCTATCCCAATTTTTTTTACATCATATGCCCACCCCCCATTATTTATTATTATTGTCCTTTATCTCATCTGTCCATATCCTGGATAAAGGGAACATCAGACACAAGGTTTTCACAATCACAGTCATGATGTAAAAGCTATGTAGTTATACAATCATCATCAGTAATCAAGGTTACCGAACACAGTGAAATAGAGTGGACTTCCCTTCAGCCACTTCAATACACCATAAACTAAAAACGGATACCTATAGAATGCATAAGAATAACCTCCAGGATAATCTCTTGATTCTATTGAAATCTCTCAGCCACTGACACTTTATTTTGTCTCACTTCTCCCTTCCTCCTTTTGGTCAAGAAGGCTTCCTCAATCCCATGATGTCAGGTCCCGGCTTATCCCGGGATTTCTGTCCCATGCTGCCAGGGAGATTTACACCCTTGGGAGTCATGTCCCACGTAGAGGGGAGGGCAGTGAGTTCACCTGCTGAATTGGCTTAGAGAGAAAGGCCACATCTGAGCAACAGGAGGGGTTCCCTGAGGGTGACTTTTAGGCCTAATTATCAGTAAATTACCTTCTCCTTTGCAGGAATTTATTTCATAGGGGCAAACCCCAAGATCAAGGGCTCAGCCTATTGAATTGGCTGTCCCCACTGCTTGCTTCCCAGATGGGGAAGTTTAATATTTCATCCTTTCTTCCCAGATCCCCCAAGGGGACTTTGCAAATACTTTTCTTGTTCTCTGCTCAAATTACTCTCAGATGTATCAGGGCATCACACTAATCTGGACAAACCTACAAGATATCACACCCTATTAGATTCAGCGTAATTATGGAGTTCGAATAAATTGACCATACAATGAATAAGGGAAAGGGCTTATTTATTTTAATGCTGCTCAGGTGTGAGGGACATAATCTCATATTAACTTCAGTAGCAAAACAATATATAGAAAAGTCCCATATTACAGGAATAAAAAGATTGACTAGACAATTTATACAGTAAGTGTTGAAGAAAACTAGAACAGGCCAGCGGTCAAACAGCCAACACCATCAGTTGAGAAATGCCGCCAAAGGATCAACATAGATTGAGCATCATTTGCCATGTAATATCTTGGCTTTTTTGCTTGGAACATAAAGGCAGATTCACAACATAAACCCTATTAAGTATATGTATAAGTTTATACTTCTTCTGAAATTAAAAATTTGAATGGAACATATATTAATAGCTCACGCAATGCTAGTTTTCTGTCGAAGTTTAGAAAATCAGGTTGGCACCAGATTGAGGTAGATGTGAGAAGTGACTGCACTGGGCAATGTTTAATCAAGCAATCATGACTGTAAGAAAATACTGAGTGCTTATTTCCAAGTATGAACTATAGGTACAATCCAAAGGCCACAGGTAGAAAGTTTCTCATATAAAAAAATACACCCAACTTTTAGAAGACCCAGCTTTAGTCGTGGCTTCACCACTGAAGAGCAAGATCTAGTATAGGTCATTTCTTAGGAAGATGATTTGAAAAATTCACAACATTATCTTAGATCCCATCTAAAACCTTTGAGGATCGTTTCCGACCAACTAGAAGGTGGGGGAAACCCAATTAGCAAAATCAAATGTTACAGCCTCTCACAGGTGTTAAGACTCACCAACAGTCAGCCAAGGCAATGCCTTCACTCCTAAGGACTTAAGAAGTTTTCACCTTAAAGATTACCTTTAAAAAAACCAAAGCCTTCTTTTCTCTTATCCCGACACTCTACCTCAACATGCACAGCTGTGCTACAGGATAAACTCAACTTGTCTTCTATGTGGCATCGACTGGCCGACACCTCGGTATGCACAGAACTGACCTTAAAATTGATATAAAAGTACTTTAATTCATGAAAGAAAATAATAAAAGTACTTCAATTCATGAAAGAAAATAATGCTTAGAAATAACATGTTTAGTCTACACAGGTTTAAAACTTTGGTCACCTAGTAAATTCTGAATTGACTCTCATGAGGCAGTAGATTGAATACTTTGCATTGCATTTTGGTGTGGAAACTAACAAAGTTAAGCTATATTAGGCTTGTAGTTTGACAGCACAATGTTTATTTGCATGTGAAGTGCCAGGCTTATAGACTAACCAATAAGTAAACTTTAAAATCTGCTCTGAAGCAGTGAGGATGATATCTTCTAACTGCCTTGTGGAGCAAGTGAATATTCAATCCTGCCGGTTCCAACTAGCCTGAGGTTTCCCCTCTGGAAAGCCAAGATTCCTGCAGGAACAGTTATATACAGTAAAGTCACCTACAGCCTACCTGCTTGGAAAAACCAAACACAGACAAGCTCTTTCATAAAAATCCTACCAGCCTTGTGTCTTAAAGGACTAGTTTTGAGGTAGCGACACAATTTCAAAGATGCCATCAAATATTTCCATTGGGCTATTTTGTGCTGTAGCTGGTTGATACGTTTCAGGTAGCTGATTTTTTCTGTTTAGAAAGAAAAAAAATCGGCAAAGTAAGAATGCATCCTCAGTTCATTTAGAACTCAGCATCCAAGGTAAAAGAATTTTCTGCTGAACTTGACATGGCTCCCATCCTGAGTTGCCTTACTCTCTCAAAGAAGCTGGTCTTCCCTTCGAGTGAAATATTCTCCATGAAGAGAACTGGATCCTTGGGGGTGCAAGGGGAGTTCAGTGGTAGAATTCTCGCCTGCCGTGTGGGAGACCTGGGTTCCATTTCCAGTCCAAAAATCAAACAAGCAAAACAAACAAACTCAAATTCCACAAACGGTGCTATAATAACGGGATCAGGATACTCACATGGAAAAATAGTGAAAGGTGACTCTGCCATACAGCATACAAAAAAAATAAAGGTCAAATGGAAACGGATTCTCTTACTCTGAAAACCCTGCTGAAACCCAGTTCCAGCATAAGTCTGTCTGCCACAGATTCAATGTACTGCTTCATTAAATGCAATTCATTCCAATCAGCTTCACAAGCAAGACCTCTGCAGGAAACTCCTGCGCTATCCTAAAAGCATTGATAATTATTTCTTTTACTCTCTTTTCTGAAGGCTTGTGAGGAGGTGTTTGAACGCGAGGTAGGCAAAGTCACAGCGTAAACTCTCTTCTCTGCTAATAAGTTCGCTGGAAAATGTGAGACCAGGCATGAGCCCTCATTTCTTGTGCGAGAAGACCGATGCAAAAGAGCCAAAAAAGAAGATTCCTTCTGCTGCAAGAGCTACGGCATGTTGTCTGTCCATAGGTAGCTTCTTTGTCCCCATCCAACATAAGGCCCAGTCTGCCTTCTTTACACAAGGCATCGTTTCAATTGCACTGAAGAGAAATTCCCTTTCTTTGGAATCTTAAGTGTCAATACGGAGACTGTGCATTTCAAAATTTACGTTTTCCATGGTAATTTGTAAGCCATAGAAGCAGTGTTCTTCTGTCATCTGAACTTCTTGACTAAATCGCTCCACCAAGCTTTCATTTACTATGCCATCACTTGCTGCAAAGAAAGCCAGAACATGTGATATAAAATCTCTCTCCCCAGGCTTCCGCGGGGAGTGGGCAGCACTGGCCAGAAGTTTAAGTTTTAAAATATGGACCGTATCATCCTTTACCCTGTATTCTGATTTACCGTAGTCCTGTCCAGATCAGCTTCATTCATATCTCTGCTCGAAGTCTGATCCCTTTTCCTACTTTTCAAACTTTGCTGTATAGGGTACTGACTATACTAGCTGACTTTCCTAGCTTCAGAGATCTAAGTCTGAGTCTCAGGTGTCATCTAAATAAATACCCGAAGTGTGAAGGGATGACCAGATTATACACAAATAGTTCAGTATCTTAGAATTTAGAAATAACAGTTACAACTCCAGAATAGATATGTCTGCTGTAAGAGTTTACAATCTAGGACCCTTTTCAAAAGGCCCCAACCTGATAACCCATGCTCTCGATGTCAGTACTGAGTTTATATATTATAGTCAGTCTGTATGAGTGAGGCATACTAATATTTGTAATTTTGTTTCTGCCATTTCATTCAACAAACAGCCCTTAAGGTTCATTCACTCAGTTACGTGCCTCACAACTTCATTAGCCCACTGTATGCATACACCATAGTTCCCCCTTCCGAGTTCCCTACAGCTCAGTCGCTGCACCCTTAGGTCACCTCCAACCACTGTGTGTGCAAATGTCCATTTGCGTCTCCACTCTCAGTTCCTCCAGGCTTATATTGAGCAATGGGGTTGTAGGACCACATAGCACCCCCACTCCTAGCTTCCTGTCACCACTGCCCTCCAAGGGGCTGCACCTCTCAGTTCTCTTCCAGCAGTGAATAAGTACATCACTTTCTCCAGTACCTGTTTCTCTCTGTTCAGTTTTATTCACACATCATACAATCCAACCTAAGTAAAAAAAAATCAATGGCTCCTGGTATGATCACATAGCCATGCATTCCCCACCACAATCTTCATTAAGACGTCCTTTTGTTAGGATTTTTTTTGGAAAGGTAGACACTTGTAGCTTTTTTTTTTTTTTTTTTTTTTTTTTTTTTGACAGAGAGAAGGAAGGAAGGATAGAAGGAAGGAAAGGAGGAAGAAAGGGAAACATCTTTTAAACATTTTCTTGTTTTATTGTATTTTTGTTTCTCCGTTTTTGTTACATGGGCTGGGGCCGGGAATCGAACCGAGGTCCTCCGGCATAGCAGGCAAGCACTTTGCCCGCTGAGCCACCGCGGCCCGCCCCACTTGTAGCTTTTAAGTAGTCAAATTTATCAAGTTTTTAGTTTCAGCTCCTTTTCACGATTAAAAAGACATTTTCCTCGGGTTGTTTAAGCACCTTTATGGCTTCATTTTTTTTTTTTCCATTCAACTCTTTCAAGCCCTGTGGAGTTTCTTTTGGTATAAGAAGTGAGGAAGGGTGGAACATTTCCTCCCCATTGTTTCAATCCTATTTATGGAAAGCTTTCTCGTTAATGTAGAATGTCATCTTTATCAATACTAATTCCCATATGTATTGGTTGTGATGCTTTTCACTGCAAGTACCAGAAAACTCACTCAAACTGGCGTACAGAATAAGGAGAGGTATCAGCTCATGTGATAGGAGCCAGAGGCAAGGTAGATTGTCAGTGACTTGGTGATGTTTGTCCAGCAGCTCTGCTGTCTGCTACATAAATGTCATCATGGCCACGTGATGACTGGGATCGATCAGGGCCATGTGCTTCCTTCTGTACTTACCTTGTGCTTGATGAACGGGTGACAGAATTCTCCTGGCACTTCTCCGAGGTAGCTACTGTAATAACCCATCTTGGGAGAAGAAACCCAAAGAACTTAACTTGCCTCATGTCACAAGAGCTTCCGAGTAGCAGAGCTGGGATTTGGAGCTGGCAGTTGGTTCCAGAGGCCAGACTTTTGCTGACGCCTTTCAGTGGAAATGTTCACTTTTTCGATGAGCTCGATTACTTTAATCATTATTATTCTTTCATTATTATTCCTTGCCTCCACAGTCACTTTCTTTTTTGAGGCCTTTCTCTCTTGCTCTCTTCTTTCTGGCTACCCTGGATATATATATATATATATTTTGCATGGGCAGGCACCGGGAAGCGAATACCCTAGGTGTTGATCTGTGCTGACAGGCAAGTTCAAGTCTGCTGGTCCTGTGAGTCTATGTACGTTCCTGTTTTTGGCTTATGGGCCGGCTCAGATGACACTGACAGAGCTTAGCAGGGACAGGTGATAGAGGGTGCCGCCCCTGCTGTCCTCACATAAAGCGTGGCTGGCCTGGGCCGCAGGCTCCAACGCGAGGAGACACCAGGCTGGCTCGCTTCCCCATTGCCTCCAAGACGTTGGGAAGGAAAATGCGACCTGCGTTTTCCACTGAGCTCAGCACGAGCGAGGGCCAGACATGCTGAACCCGCAGCCACTCGGGCCATAACAAAAGTAATGGCATTTAGTGACCCTTGGACGCTGCCACACCTCATCTCATTCATCCCCACTGCAACCTCTGCAGGGATTCCAATGGGGAGAAGGCAGGTTTGGGGACAGGAGCTCTCCTGTAAGGTGGCCCAGCTAGGGGAGGTGAAATGGGCTTGTGACCCTGGGCGTTAACCTTTGCTAAGTATCTATTGAGTGAATAAATACATGAATGAATGGACTTCTGGAGGTGTGTGTGTGGCATCTACCATGCCTGGGGTGGCCCACCATGATTCCAGGGGTGGGGACCCTGCTGGGACCTGCTGGAGCTAACTGCAAACCTTGCACACTGCTCCTGCCCAGGAGTGTGCCCAGGGAAGTAAGGGCATGGGGCAGGGGGCAGGGGCCCAGAGCATTCACATGGTGGGGATAACCCCAGAGGCATGCCTGGCTTTTGCCCTTCTCCAGCCTGGGCCACGCGGCCCCATCCCCAGGCTGAGTGGATGCCGGCCCCCACCCTCCAGAATCCAAACCTGCAGGGAACTCAGTGCCGCACAGGATGCACCGGCTTGGCCTTTTATTGCTGTGGTTTGTTTATTCATACATTCTGCAAACATGAGCCTGTCCTGGGGAAAGCTGCGTGCTGAACTTGGCAAGTCTGGTGGGCGGTGGGGAGGAGGAGGGGGCAGAAGTGTCCACTGAGGGGAGCGGTGGTCCAGACAGGTTGCCATCAGAGTGGGTCACTAGGAACTGGGGATGGAAGGTGGGAAAGGCGGTAGGGTGGGGAAGGAGGAAGTGGCCTGGGCAAAGGCTGCTGGCGTGGGTGCGGGACTGAGCGTGCACCACGCAGAGTGCAATTATGCAGCCTCCTGTGCTTGATGATGCAGCGGGTTAGGGTTTCATGCCGAGGGGCAGGGGGACCCTTGGCAGCTGGGCATCTCCAACCCCATTCAAAGGATTACCACTGTCCAGGACCCCCGGTGATGATGCTTTACATTTGTTATTTCAATACATAGGCATTTACCAGATATAAGCTTATGCATTTCATTTAGCCCTTAACTCCAATAAAATGACAATTTGTATGTAGGGTGATACATACAAAGCTATTTGATTTAGATGAATCATGTAATTAACTGCAGGTAATGCAATGTGAGGTATGGCGATGCTTTGCTGAAACAAAATAGCAGTTGCAGCCTCCTGGCTGGGGACTGCCTTGCCCCAGCGTGGGGTTTGGGAACACTGCACCTGCCCCCACCTGGGGCAACCCAAAAGGCCGGGAGAGGTTCCTCCCAGACCAACCCTGAAGCACTACCCCCGTGTTACCAGGCCTTCAGCCACAGTAATCATGCCGCAAAGCCATGATGCTGCTTGGTGACAATTTTTGCCATTGGTTTACATGACTCCTGGCACAATGTCTCAGCTTAGTAAATAACTCAAAGTATTAAGGACTTCGATGAAAACGGCTTTCAACTGCATGTCTCTCCCCTGTAAGAGAAGTTCTGCCTTTATAAGCATGTGGGCATGTGAGATGTGAGATGCGGGGTGATTGGGCATTTGGCATTAGCACACACCACCCCGAGTCAGGGACAGCGTGATTAGAGCAGTCAGCAAGCTGGCTCCCACAGTTTCCATGGACATAAGCATACAAACCCCAAAACATGTGCAGAGTTTGGGGTTCCTAAGGGCGTAGTCAGTGGATCTGTAGCGTGACCGTTTCTGGCTGCTGGTGGGGGCAGCGGGAAGACAGGTCGGTCCCTGCAGTTGTGTGGGGAAGGGTCACGGGAGTGGGGTCAGCAGTGGTGGTGGTGAGGAGGGGTGTCTGTGCAGTGAATCTACAAGACTTGGGGCTCAGTTAGAGAAGGGAGAACCAGGAAAAGGAGGGCAGGCTGCAGTGCCAGGGGCCGGCTGGGGAAAGCGGTTGGTTTCAGGATGCCACAGGCAGGCTGTCCACCATGGCAGGTGGCAACATGGGGCTGGGGCTGCAGAGAAGTGGTGTTAGAGACGGGGCTAAGGACGGCCACAGGAGTGTGGAGGGAGAGAAGGGCTGCCGACTGGCTCTGGGGGCATGATGGAGACGGAGTGGCCAGGGAGAAAAGCTCACAGAGAGACGCGCCAAGAAGACGTGCCAGGTGCAGAGGACAGAGCACAGGTGGCTTTGGTGGTGATGGCAGTATGACGGGGGTGGGTGCTCTTGCGGGTGCGGAGGAGAGCAAATGAAGAAAGCAGGATGGGGAAGGCGCCCGTCACCCCAATAGGAATCTGAAGGGGCTGATGGTCCCGCAATTGGTAGAACACAGCTTGGGGTGGGGAGACCCAGAGAGCAGGGCTGGTGAGGCACGCCTTGTCCTAAAGGCAGAAGGGGAGGAGGCCAGGAGGGCGACGCCAGGGTATTTGTTGGGGAGTCTCCCCACGCTTGATCAGACTCCTCCTCATTGTTCTAAGTCCCGTGGAAAGCACACACACCGGGCCTCCACTGGGATCTCCACTACTATTGAGTAAACCCCCTGATTTATACCCACCCTTCAGAAATGTAAATGTTACGAGTGCAAAGAGAAAGGAACATAAATTTGTCGTGGCTGTTAACAGGAGGGACAGAGGAGGGCTCAAGGCCCCTGCCCTGACCAGCCGTCTCTGCAGCCTGGCTGGCAGGAGGTGGTGAGAAGACTGAGGACACCTGCCTGGGGCGCAGCGGTGCCATGGGTGGCAGGAAAGGGGCCGTGGCTCTGCCTTCACCCAAAGCAGACGCAGGTCTATCAGACAAGTGAGGGGAAAGCCTGCTGCGGGAGACTGCTGGGCTGGCGCGCGGAGCAGACATAAAGGGCACAGGAGAACCTGTGGCTCTCTGGCTGAAATTTTATGGCCTACTATGATTTTTTGAGTGCTTGGGCCAGGAATCGAACCCAGGTCTCCCGCGGGGCAGGCGAGCACCCTCATGGCTTATATTAAAAGCATCCCTATAGCGCGCTGCCAGACTGCTCGGCGCTTACTCGTTCCCTGGCAGCCCCTTTCAGGTGACGAAGCAGGCTTGGACGCAGTTCAGACCCAAGCGCTCTTGGCATACCCTTCCTCGGGCACTTCCGGGCTCACCTGTTCCTGCGTCCAGTGGGCAGTCAAGAAAAATAACATACATTTATTATGGAAAACACAGAAAGGATAAACAAAAGTTAGTCACGCAGAAATAACCATCATTGAACATGTGCCCTTCTTCACTTTTAGTGCCTGTATAAACATTTGTGCTTTCTTTACATTTGTGTATTTATTATGTACTTTTTGCTCGACATTGGGGAAATTTTGTGCTTCCCGAGGGCAGCTGTTTTCCCTTGTGCAGGTGCAGCTCCAACGTCCAGGGCACTGCCCAGGCCAGGGGTTCTTCAGGGACCCTGTCAGGGGCTGGTGGGACACACGGGTGCTTCGGCCCGACCCCCAGACCCCATTTCTCAAGGGCAGTTCCTAGTATGGGGCGCCCCTGGCCCTCCTACACCCTGCCCTGGGGTCACCAGCTGCCGAGGGCCAGCCCTTCCGGGTGCTGGGACAGGGGCAGCACATTAAAAGTGTGGGATCCTGAACCAGGCACCTCTCATTCACCCTGGCTTTAGAATCTTGGGCCTCCCCTCCATGCGTCACCACAGGTGAGGACCTGACTTAAGTAGCATGTTAAGCCAGGGGAGGGTAGGAGGGGCGAGTTCTGACTCTGGGCCCTTCACCCTGCTGCTGGGAACTGCTCTCCCAGAGGTCGGAAAGCAGACACTGAGTCATGTGAACAACCTGCAGAGCTCGGGAAGGAGCCAGTTCTCCTGAATCCTGTCCAATGCTTGTTCGTGGGAATGGAAAAGGTTTGGGTGCAGTAATTGCACACTGTTAAAAGCCCTATTGGAACACTTGGTGTGATGGAAGGTCCGGGCTTCCCTCCAGGTGTGAGATGTACGGGGGAGAGGTGAGGAGGATGCCAGGATGCCCAGCATTTCCACATTTCAGTAGTTCATGCTATGGGGACCTATGAGGAGGGAAGAACCTGAGAAGTGTGCTCCAAAGGGGGTCAGGCTACACCCTGTCATGGGGCTGCAGAGCAACTGGCTCAGCTCTCTTGCCAAATCCTGAAACCTGTGGCACACTGGCTCACATCAGTGGTGCTCCCTGCCAGGCTTTTAGGGCCACGTCTCGTCACTGCTCTGGCCCCAGCCCCTGCACAGCTCCTAGCATTGGTACATGCCTGCAGAAGGCACAGAGGGGCCGAGCTCCCTGCGATCTTGGCAAATATCTCAGCAAGGTCACAGACACACAGGATGTCATCCCACGGTGGCTGTCCTCAAGGTTGCAGCTGAAGAGCTTGGACAAGGAAGTGCCGCAGGCAGATTCCAAAGCTGGTGCAGGTGGCCACACCGCCCCGGGCAGAATGGTTATTAAATCCAGCCACAAGCATAAGCTGCAAGGGACAACTGAAATGGGCCGTACTGGGACTTTTGAGGATATTGTTTGAAGTGAAGGAATCACCAATAGGAATGAAGAATTCTTTGACTTATGGAGGTTTCCATTGAAAGGCTTTTGCTTCAATAGGGTATAGCAGCAAGAACACTTATTTGTAAATTACGGGATGCAGCTCTATTGCCAATTCTGTTATATCACAAAGACTGAGGTTGACACAAGACAGTAACAAACTGTAGTGGCAGGAACATCAACCTTAGAGGAGCAGCCATTTGCAGAGGACTGACCCAGTGCCAGCCACCACCGGACCACAATGAACAGCGATCCCAGCAAACGCCCTTCTGTATGCTCAGAGAGGCTGAGTCAGGTCCAGGGCAGCCCACGGAGCTGGACGACGGCAGAGCAGGCGTCCCTACTCTAAGGTCAGGGCACATCACGCTTCTTTGCCCAGCCTGGCCCTGGCAGTCAAGTCCACACTGAGGCCTTCTAAGGAACATTAACAAATCATCCCCTCTGCCCACCGTGGGGCTGGTGCAATGACAAGGTGTCTGTGGAAGTGTGGGCTCTGGAGTTCAAATCCCGGCTCTCCAGTTGTTCCTCTGCGACTTCCCGCCAGGCCCTTGATCTCTCTGAGCTCGTTTCCTTGCCTGCGGAATACTAGTGGTAACCAGTGCTAATGTTTACAGAGTCCTGCTATGTTCTAGACACTGTTCCCAAACTTTCTCTTCATTAAGTCATTTATTGGGACGACAGAATTTTTCTTAAAAGGATGATTGTGAGCAGTAATGGAACGAGGTGGGCAGTGCTTGAGACCCTGCTGGCACAGAGAGAGTGCTCAGTAAACACTAGTGTTTACGTGTCCACCTGCCTGGCCACTGCTAGGGCCTGAGAGTGGTGGGACATGTAAGGCACTTGGCTAGGTCTCAGTGGAGGTCAGTGAAGTGCAGACTGTACACGTGTCTCAGCCTCCCCGGGGAAGAGAAGCTGTCAGGGAGCTGCAGAAGAGGACATACTTGGGTCCCACTCCATCGAGGCCACGGCTGCAGCCCCATTCTGCAATCTGCGGGCCTCCTGAGCCTCCATGATGAGGTCGGCCACAAGGTTCAGCTTGCAGGCCCTGAGGGCTCCCACCAGGTGGGCCACTGTGGCGTCCTCCCTGTGCAGGCTCTCCCAGACCCTCAGCGACTCCCACACCTGCTCTGTCAGGTTCCGGGGATGTTTCTCACTGATAGCTTCGATCCTGATGTCAGAAACTTTAAGCTGACGAGCCAGTCTTCTCCAGTCTTTCCCCACATTATCACATATGATGTGAAATGCTGCATGCAGATCTGGGGAGAGAAGTGACAAAATGATTTACTAGAGGCTTGGTGGGTTCTTTAGGAAGCAGGGAACCCTACACTCCCCAATGGGCTTCTCAGTGCTCACTTGAGTCCTGGGTAGACTGGAGAGCCACAAAACTTCCTACGTTTAGGTCCTCTGCAGAGGCCAGCATCACCCAGGAGAGTGGGTTTTGCTGGAGTGGCCTAGGACAGAGGCAACTGAGGGTGGTGGTGGCTGGAGAGTCCTCGGAGGGAAGGAAGTGGGGCTGCCCTACATTCCACACTGTCATGGCTTGAATGGTGGCCTCCTAGAGATCTGTCTACATCAAATCCCCGGAACCTGTGAACATGACCTTACTTAGAAAAAGGGTCTTCGCAGAAGTGATGAAGTTAAGCATGATGCCATGAGATCATCCTGGATTACCAGGTAGCCCCAAATCCAATCAGGTGGGCCCTTATAGGAGATGCGCAGAGGAGGGACGCAGAGGGAAGGGGAGAAGGGCATGTGGAGAGAGGCGGCTCCAAGCCAAGGAGTATGGAGCCACCAGAAGCTGGGCGAGGCCAGGAAGGGACCTCCTCGAGAGCCTCCAGAGGGAGCACGGCCCTGTCGACAAGGCCTTGATTTGGGGCCTCTGGCCCCCAGAACCGTGCGAGAGAACACCTTTCTGTTCTCGGTGGTTCTCTGCTTGTGGTTCTTTGTTGTGGCAGTCCTGGAAAATGAACACACAGCCCGATTCTTACTTTGGAAGCTACCCCAACTGACCTCCATTCCTGACATCCAGGACCTCAGTTGCTGGACAGTCCCCACTGAGGTCAGCACGGTGGGGGAGCAGACCCCAAAAGGCTGTTTCTGGAGGCAGGGTGGCGATTAGTGAGGCAGAACAAGATGCTGCCCGGATTCACTCCTGCAAGTTAGGGTCTCTACTTATAAAACCCCAAGACACTGCAGCCCATGCACCACCTCCTCCAACAACCCTGTGAGGCGGGCACTGGAGCTGCTATCACCAATTATACAGGATGGGGAGAGAGAGGCGCAGGGAAGCAGCCTGTCCAAGGTGTACAGCCAGAAACTGGCAGAGCAGGGGTTTGGAAACCCGGTCGGTCTACTCTCATCCATTACACTAAAGTGCCTTTTGTCAGAGGCAAACCCAGAAATACGAATCACTTCTGACCGTACCCAGTGCTCACCTGCTGGAGCTTCCCTCCGGCAGCTACACAGACAGGTGCTCACAGCCATGTGCACACGACCCTACAAGCGAGGGCAGAGGGATTGTGGGAAGGTGGTGGAGGAGGACGCTCCAGGAACCAGACCTCCACCGGAACAACTACTCAATAGGCAACAACTGTCTGAATCAACTATTTTGAAACTCCAGGGTCCAGCAGAACACCATGCAGTATCCAGGCAAGAGCGGGAGGGAGAGGCTGGTAAATTATGGTAAAGACCAATGAACTGCTCTCTGTCTGGTGGCTACTGGTGCCCAGCCCCTGGCACAGCTTGCTAGTACCAGAAAGGGATGTAAAAACCCACTTCCCCAAGCTCTGGGGTGAAGTCAGCTTGGGCCAGCTGCTGATCATGGTGGAGACAGCGCTGCACTGGTTGGGCAGGTCAAGAAAAGTCCAGCTTTGGGAGCCCCCTTCGGGGAATGGTGAGAACGGGGAGAAATTCAACTTCCCCAAGTTGAATTCTTGATATTCTCACAAGCAGTGTGGACAACCAAAGCTATAGGCTGAGCCCCCCAGTCTTGGGGTTTGTTCATATGAAACTTAACCCCACAAAGGATAGGTCAAGCCTACTTAAAATTTAGGCCTAAGAGTCACCCCCAAGAAAGCCTCTTTTGTTGCTCAGATGTGGCTCTCTCTCCAGCCAACACAATAAGCAAACTCACCACCCTCCCCCTGTCTACGTGGGACATGACTCCCAGGGGTGTGGACCTTCCTGGCAACGTGGGACAGAAATCCTGGAATGAGCTGAGACTCAACATCAAGGGATTGAGAAAAATCCTAGAATGAGCTGAGACTCAGCATCAAGGAATTGAGAAAACCTTCTGGACCAAAAGGGGTAAGAGTGAAGTGAAATGAGACAAAGTGTCAATGGCTGAGAGATTCCAAACAGAGTCAAGAGGTTATCCAGGAGGTTATTCTTACACATTAAATAGATATCACCTTGTTATTCAAGATGTAATGGAGAGGCTGGAGGGAACTGCCTGAAAACGTAGAGCTGTGTTCCAGTAGCCATGATTCTTGAAGATGACTGTATAATGATATAGCTTTCACAATGTGACTGTGTGTTTGTGAAAACCTTGTGTCTGATGCTCCTTTTATCTACCTTGTCAACAGACAAGTAGAACATATGGAATAAAAATAAATAATGGGGGAACAAATGTTAAAATAAATTTAGTTTGAAATGCTAGAGATCAGTGAAAGTGAGGGGTAAGGGGTATGGTAGGTATAATCTTTTTTTTGTTTGTTTCCATTTTATTTCTTTTTCTATTGTCTTTTTATTTCTTTTTTTGAATGGATGCAAATGTTCTAAGAAATGATGAATATGCAACTAAGTGATGATATTGTGAATTACTGATTATGTTAATGTCATATTTCGTTTAATTTTTTTAATTAATAAATAAATTAAAAAACAAACAAACAAACAAAAAGGAAGCGCAGCTTTGGGGAGCTGTGGAGGAAGCGCCCGGTGCCCTTCTCGGCCCCACTAGGCAGTCTGCAGCTGGCCAGTTGGTACTGTCTCTGGCCTTGTTCCGGCTGGGAAAGACTGATGTGGGAAATTTCTCTCCAGTGTTCCTCCAAGCTGCAAAATTTTCCCTCCAGGCAAACACAGCTTGAGAGGACCAGGTACAGCTAAGAAACAGGCAAGGCAGAGGGCCCGGGGCAAAGGTTTACATGCTTTAAGTCTGCCAACAGAGCACAGGGAGAGGGAGGGTGTCTGTCTCCTGGGAGGAAGCGGGGGCGTCACACTCCTGCAGACTGGGAGCTCCCAAGGCCACCAGCAGGAACAGAAGCAGGCCATGCTGCAGCCCAGAGAAGACAAGGAGAGCCCCGCACTTCACACTCCCCGGGGGTGGACCTTCCTCCTAGGAGGGCGAACAATCAAGAAAATCTCTTGTCACACCACCAGCTAGTTAAAACTCAAGAGACAGAGATCCAGGGAATAAATCCCAGAGTTACCAGTTTAAAATATTAAAATGCCCAATAAGCAACAAAAGATTACAAGACAAAGAAACAGGAAATGATAGCCCATCCAAAGGAAGAAAACAAATCCAGAAAACAATGAGGAAGACCAGGGTGTTTTCACACTAAAGACTTAAAAAAAAAAAAAAAAGTCTTCTATCTGCTCAAGGAGACAAAGGAAAAACAGAGAAAGAACTAGGATATCAGGAAAATGATGAATGAACAATATAAGAACTTCAATAAAGAGACAGAGATTTCAACTGGAGTTGAAGACCCCAAAAACTGAAATGAAAAAGTCTCAGGAAGGTTTCGACGCAGACTGGAACTTGCAGAAGATGGATTCAGCAAACAGAAGCCAGACAACTGAAATGAGTGAGGGTGAGGAGAAAGAAGAAAAGATCATTACAAAAAGTGAAAACAGCCCAAGACACCTCTGGGACACCATTAACCACACCACTGCATGTGTTATGAGGGTCCCAAAAGGAGAAGAGAAAAAGGAGTAGAAAATTTCCTAAATTTAGCAAAAGTCATATAAATATGCACTTCCAAGAAGCCTAGAGAACACCAAACAGATAAACTCAAATAAAAATACGCCCTATAACATATTGATCAAGTTACTGAATGAAAAGGACTGAAAGCTGAAAGAGAAGCAACATGTTATATATAAGGACATCCCAATTAGATTAAGTGTTGATTTCTTACCAGAAACCATGGAGGCAAAACGGAAGTAGACTAAAACACTTAAAGCGCTGAAAGAAAACAATCACCAACCAGGAATTTCACATCGGCAAGATTACCTTTCAAAAATGACGGAGAGATTAAGATATTCCCCGGTAAACAAAAGCTGAGGGAGCTCATCACCACCACAAGCAATGCTAAAGGGAGTTCTTCAGACAGAAAGGAGGGGACACCACACAGCGGTCTGAAGCTGCATGAAGATGCCTGGTAAAAGTAACCATCTGGGTAATTACAAATGCCAGTAATACTGAATTGCATTTTTCGGGACGTAAATCGACTTCTTAATTCCTACAGGAGCTAAAGTACAAATGCACAAACAGTAATGGTACGTCTATGGTTTTGGACATACAGTACATAAATTAATTCATAACAAGTGCAAAAAACATGGGGGGACAAAAGGGTATAAGAACAGTGTACGTTTGTGCTATGGAACTCAAGTTGGTATCATTAAATATGACTGTTACATGTTTAAGATATTAACTTTTAACCCCAATGGTAACCACAAGGAAAATACATGAAAAACATATCCAGATAGACATGAGAAGGGACTCAATAGGGTAGAAATACAAAAAATAAAATAAATATGAAAGTAGGCATTATTAGAAGAACAGAGGGACAAAAAATACATAAGACTTACAAAGACGAAATAGCAAAATGGCAGAAAAAAGCCCTGCATTATCAGTATATGCTGTCTATAAGAGATTCACCTTAAATTCAAAGACATAAGTAGGCTCAGAGTAAAAGGGTGAAAAAAATATACCATGCAAGTAGTAACCAAAAGGGAGCTGAGTTGCCATACTAATATCAGATAAAATAGACATTAAGTCAAAATCAGAGGGACAAAGGGTCATTATATACTGATAAAGGGGTCAGTGCAACAAAAAGATGTAACAATTATAAATATATATCCACATAACAGCAGAGCCCCAAAATATATGAAGCAGATACTGAAGATCTGAAGGGAGAAATTGCCGGTTCTACATTAATAGGAGACACTAACACACCATTTTCAATGACGGACAGAACATTTAGACAGAAGATCAATAAGGAAATACAAGACTTCAACGAGTATAAACCAAGCACACCTAACAGGCATATAAAGAAACTTCACCCAACACAGCAGACTCATTCTTCTCAAGTGCACATGGGTCACTCTCTAGCTTTTAGGTCACAAAACAAGTCTCATTAAATTCAAATGTACTGAAAGCATACAATGTATTTTCTCCAACCACGATTGGAAATGAATAACAATGGGAGAAATGGAAAATTCACAAATACATGGAAATTAAACAATGTACCTTAAAACAACCAATGGGTTAAAGAGGAAATCACAAGGGAAATTAGGAAATAACTTGAGGTGAATGAAAATCAAAATACAA
Source organism: Tamandua tetradactyla (assembly GCF_023851605.1). Classification (NCBI taxonomy): domain Eukaryota; kingdom Metazoa; phylum Chordata; class Mammalia; order Pilosa; family Myrmecophagidae; genus Tamandua; species Tamandua tetradactyla. Next base: position 4,423,695 of record NC_135335.1, read on the forward strand.
CATAGCAAAATTTATGGCATGCAGCAAAGGCAGTGCTAAAGAGGAAATTTATAGCCCTAAATGCTTACATTAAAAAAGAAGAAAGATTTCAAATCAGAGATCTAACCTTAAAACTGGAAGAACTAGAAAAAGGGTGAACTAAACCCGAAGGGAGCAGAAAGAAGGAAATAAAGATTAGAGCAGAGATAAATCAAATAGAGAATTAAAAATAGCAATAAAAATAAACAATAGAATCAATAAAACCAAACACAAGTTCGTTCTTTGAAAAGATCAGTAAAATTGACAAAACTTTAGTTAGACTGATGAGGAAAAAAACAAAGAGGACACAAATGACTAAAATGAAATGGGGGGGCATTACCACTGACTCTGCTAAAATAAAATGGACTATAACAGGATACTATGAAAAACTGTAGACCAATAAATCAGATAATCTAGAGGAAAGGGACAAATTCAGAGAAACACACAAACTACCTACACTGACTCAAGAGAAAGAAAAGACCCCAATAAAACATTTAGTAGTAAAGAGACTGAATCAGTAATAAAAAAATCTGCTAACAAACAACAGCCCAGGTCCAGATGGCTCCACTGATAAACTTTACTAAACAGTCTAAGAAGATCTAACACCATCCAGTTCAACTCTCCCAAAGAACTGAAGAATGAACTCATTCTATGAGGCCAACATCACCCTACTAGTCAGATGAAGATACTACACGAACTGAAAATTACAGACCAATATCTCTTATGAATATAGATGCAAAAACCCTGGAAAAAATAATAGCAAGCTGAATGCAACATCACATTAAAATAATTACATGCCACAACAAAGTGGGTTTTATTCAGGTACGAAAGGGTAGTTCAACATAAGAAAATCAATTACTGTCACACACCACATTAACATAGCAAAGGAAACCCCACGTGACCACCTCGATCGATGCACCCCCCCCTTGATGCAAACACTTAGAAGAAAACTAGGAAACTTCCTCAGTGTGATAAAGGACGGCGATGAAAAACCCACAGTTCATGTCATACTTAACTGTGAAAGAATGAACGCTTTCCCTCTAAGATCAAGGAACAAGACAAGGATGCCAGTGTCGCCACTGCTATCCAGCACTGTAATGGAAGTTCTTGCCAGAGAAATTAGGGAAGAAATGGAAATAAAAAGCATCCAAATTGGAAGAAGTGGGGCAAGACGGTAGCATTTGAGGAGTGGAATTCGGTCATCCTCTAGGGCACGTGGTGACTTCCCGGGAACTGCACGGAGCCCCTGCCTGGGGGACCTCAGTGACACGTTGCACAAGGTGGACTGGTCAGGAACAGCAGACCGACTAAGTTCCTGCTCAGAGTTAGAAGTATCTCAAGCCACAGAGCTGGCGCCTCTCCCCCATGGGCCACAGGTATGGTGGGCTGTCTCCCTGGAGGAATGAGAGGCCCACCTTGGCCTGTAGGACCAGCCGCTCTGTGGGTGTTGCTAACAGCCCCTGCCCCACCCCTGTCTTCTCAGCTGGACACCAATCCCGGAGAGGCAGGCCTGAGGGTAAGCGGTGGCTCAAGAGCACCACCTACTGGGAAGTCTCAAGGAGAACTGCATCTGCTCCAAGACACCTGGGCCTTGGTCTGGCAAGTTATTGACAAACCAAGCGCAAGACCTACAATGTAAATCCAAGCAAATACAAAACCAGAGATGAGTCCAGGAAATCAACTCACATAATAATCACATCAAGATAAAGAAAGAATAAGCGAGATAGAAGGGTGATTGAACTCGAATGCACAAAAGAACAAATCGCAAGAAAAACGGAAAAAATGGAACAGGATTTCAGGGAAATGGACAACACGAAAAGCACAAATATAACCCTAAAGGGTTAGGAAGGTTAGTAGAAGACATAATGGGGGAAAACTCTCATAAAACACATAAATATGCAAGTCAAAGATATCCAACAAACTCCAAATGGAGTGAATCCAAATAGGAATACTCCAAGACACACTGATCAGACTGTCAAATGTTGAAGAGAAGCAGGAAGTTCTGAAAGTGGCGAGGGAAAAGTGATCCACTACATGCAAGGGAAACCACTTGAGGCTGAGTTTGCATACTCAGCACACAGCATGGAGGCAGGAAGGCAGTGGTATGATACACGTCGGTTCCCGAACAAGAAAGACTCAAGTCAAAAACTGTAATTGGTGAGTTCAGTCCACTGACATTCAACGTTATTACTGGAAAGGTAGTTCTTGCGTCTACCAGCTTATCCTTTACAGTTTTTGTCAGATCTATATATTCTTTTCCCTCTCTTTTATCCTTTAAGTTACCCTTACTGGTACCCTCCAATTCCATGCCCTCTTCCAAACCTCCACCTCCTTATTTTTTTTCTTTTTCTCAGCCAATAGAACTCTCTTTAGAATTCTTGGCAGAATGGATTAAAAATATGATCAATCTATACACTGCTTACAAGAGACTGATCTTAGGCCCAAGGATATAAATAGACTGAAAGTGAAAGGACAGAGAAAGATCTATGTAAGTTGTAACCAAAAGAAAGCAGGAGTAGCTATACTAATATCAGACAAAATAGTTTTTAAATGTAAAGATGTCATAAATGACAAGGAAGGACACTACATATTAATAAATGAGACAATTCACAAAGAAGAAATAACAATCATAAATGTTTATGCTCCCAATAAAACTGATGGAAGCAATAGACGTTTCAACGATTATAGTGGGAGACTTCAAAACACCACTCTCCTCTACAGATAGAACAGCCAGAGAAAGAAACAACAAGGAAATAAAGAACTTAATGGGATAGATGAATTGGACCTGACGGACATACATATATATTGCTGTAAGCCAAAACACCAGGATATGCATTCTTCTCTAGTGCTCACTGAACATTCTCCAAGAGAGATCACATGCTGGGGCACAAACCGAGTCTTTACATGTTTAATAAGACTGAAATTATTCAAAGCACTTTCTCTGACCACAGTGGAATGAAGCTAGAGATTAATAAACACCGAAGAACCAGAACTTTCACAAACACATGGAGATTAAACATCACACTTTTTTAAAAAAATTAAAGACTGAAGTGATTTATTAATCTTGTTAAGAACTCTGATACAAAGTACTGTAAGGGGCCACTGACCAGTAAATAAAACCATGCAGCTTTTGGCTACTTTACAAATTCTGCTACAGCACTATCAGCAAAACACCGTTCTCGTCACTTTGGAAGAAGCTGTCCAAATGGCAAATAAAAGTGTATCCACTTTTATGAATAAAAAGTTTAATAAAGCTGTAAGTATTTGCTGGTTTAAATATTACCAATCTAAAAAAATTTTTTTTTTTAATTTGAGTCACCACAAGATTTACAGAGAAAGTTACTAGGGTTTTGAAGACAAGATTTGGTTCCTATGCCATAAGAAATTTTGCCTCTGAATTTACGAATTAGTAAAGAAGATTGTACTACAGGCCTCAAGTCACTTAAATTTATATAGATTATTCGCATTATCCTTAAATATACAATATAAAAATCGTATATACATGGCATGTCAACTGTGTTTTTCAAAACAACAGGCAACTCATTAGCTAAAGACACTTTAGTCTGCAAAAAACAAAAGGCACATCTGAATGAGATGCGTATTATACAATGGGCCCTTCTTCTTTATAATTGGATCAGGAAGTCTGTCTACATTTTGACAAAAGAATAAACAGTATGTTCTATTACTTTCATTTTTTTAAGCTTTTTTTTATTGTACAGTATAACATATATACAAAACAAAGAAATAAAAAGGCAATAGTTTGCAAAGTATTCTTCAACAAGTAGTTACAGGACAGATCTCAGAGTTTGTCATGGGTTACCATATAATCCTTTCATATCTTTCTACTAGGTGCTCCAGAATATAGGAGGCTAGAGGGCTTAAATATTTTTTTTATCATCACAATCGACTTTTTTTTTGTTTTTTTTACAAACATATTTGTAAAAAAGCTATCAGTTTCAAAGCACAGCACCACAATCAGTTATAGAATATATTTCAGAGTTTGACATGGGTTACAACTTCACAATTTTAGATTTTTACTTCTAGATGCTCTAAGATACTGGAGACTAAAAGAGATATCAATTTAATGATTCAGCATTCATATTCATTTGTTAAATCCTATCTTCTCAGTATAACTCCACCATTACCTTTGATCTTTCCATCCCTCTCTTGAAGGGTGTTTGGGCTATGACGATTTAAAATTTTTCATATTGGATGGGTCTATCACTAATATGGGGTACGGAGATGAAACTATCCAATGTTCTGGAGAGACTAGGCTAGGTGTCAGGACTTACCTGGACCAGGGGCCCACCTGGAACTTTTAGGTTTCTGGCAAGTTACTCTAGTGCATGGAACCCTTGCGGAATCTTATAGATTGCCCTAAGTGTTCTTTAGGATTGGCTGGAATGGTCCTGGGTTGGGGGTTGGCAGGTTATGATAGATAACAAGGTCTACCTGAAGCTTGCATAAAAGCAACCTCTAGAGTAGCCTCTTGACTCTATTTGAACTCTCTCTGCCACTGATACTTTATTAATTACACTTCTTTTCCCCCTTTTGGTCAGGATGGAATTGTTGATACCACAGTGCCAAGTCTGGATTCATCCCTGGGAGTCATCTCCCATGTCACCAGGGAGACTTTCATCCCTGGATGTCATGTCCCATGTAGAGGGGAGGGCAATGATTTCACTTGCAGAGTTGGGCTTAGAGAGACTGAGGCCACATCTGAGCAATAAAAGAGGTCCTCCGGAAGTAACTCTTAGGCCTGCCTATAAGTAGTCTAAGCTTCTCTGCTACCTACATAAGCTTCACAAGAGTAAGCCTCTTGATTGAGGGCATGGCCTATTGATTTGGGTATCCCTAAAATTTGACACAGTATTAGGGGATTCCCTGATGGTAACATTTAATAGTTTCAAATTTTTCTTCCATTCCTTAGGGGACTTTGCCAATACTTTTTGATTATCTGCTCAATATACTTTAGGATGTATCCAGGCATTACAATAATCTAAAAGGACCTCTTTCTTATTCTGTGCTTCAATTATTCAAATGAGTTATACAGATAGGTTAACTTAGATTATGCACTATAGAAAATTTCAGTTCCAGACCAAATAAACCTTTCTTCCATTGGTCTCAAAGAGTATGTGTGGTTCTAAAATACAGACAGTCTTCCTTACCCCTATGTTCTGAATTACTTTAACCCCAACCTGTTCAGATTCATTCTCATCTCTAAATATCAGGTTATATATATAAAACAGCCTCTCAAAATCCAGAAATAATAATCAATGTGTCTGCTCTGAAAGCTCACAATCTAGGCCCCTGCTTTCTTATGAGCATTTTCTAAAGGTGACCATACTACTCTTATTCTTTTATTTCTGGCTTATTTCGTCTCACCAAATGTCCCACGTGTTCATTCACATCGCTTCATGCCTCAAGACTTTGTTCCTTTTTATGGCAGCACAACCTCTGTTCATAAGTATAAATCATAGTTTGCTAATCTACTTCTCCGTCAGTGCGTCCTTCAGCCACCTGCATTCATCGAGCATCATGTAGAGGGCCCAAAGTCCACAGTCCATCAACAGTCTCAGTTTTAGATAATTTCATTGTTCCCAAGAGAAAGAAAACCAATAAACACACCCTCACCAAACAGGAAATCTAAACCTCTTAACTCTTGTCCCTCCCCCCATTATTTACCTCTGCCGTTGCTGTGGCAGTGCTGATGGTTTCCTTTTGAACATAGCTTCAAAGCTATAGTTCCCCCCCCCCCCGTACCCTGGATTTAAAGACTCCTTATACCAGAATCGTATCTTTGAAGCAATTCTTGCTAGAACTAATTCATATTTCTAGTGTCAATCAGTGGGACATGTAGGTCAACACAACCCCTTTCAATCTTGTTCCTCTTCCATACGGTAATATTACTTACAGACCTACTAGAGAACCACCTTCACTCCTAACTACTCGCTTACATTAGAGCCAAACCTCATTAGTTAACGGTTCACCCATCTCTGGATTGTATGAATTACTAAGTCCCCTATACTCTGTATTATAAGCCTCTGATTATACCTTTATGCTGGTCATAAAAGTGGAATCATACAGTATCTGTCCTTTTGTGTCTGGCTAACTTCATTCAGCATTATACCCTAAAGACTTATCCATCTCATCATGTGCTTCAGGACGTCATTTTGTCTTACTGTTGCATAATTTTCCATCATATGTACATACCACATTTTGTTGAGCCACTTGTCTGATGGTGGGGATTTGCTTTGTTTCCATCTTTTGGCAATTGTGAATAATGCTGCTGTGAACACTGGTGTGCAAATGCCTGTTTGTGTCATTGCTTTCAGCCCTTCTGGATATATACCAAGTAGTGCTATTGCTGGGTCATAGGGCAACTCGATATTTAGTTTCCTAAGGAACCGCCAAACAGACTTCCATAGTGGCTGCATCATTACACATTCCCACCAGCAGTGCAGAAGTGTTCCAGTTTCTCCACATCCTCTCCAACATTTATAGTTTTCAGTTTGTTTAACAGCAGTCATTCTTATAGGTGTGAGGTGGTATCTCATTGTAGTCTTGATCTGCATTTCCCTGTTAGCCAATGAAAATGAGCACCTTTTCATGTGCTTTTGAGCCATCTGTATTTGCTCTTCAGAAAAATGCCTATTCATTTCTTTAGCCCATTTTATAATTGGGTTGTCTGTTCTTTTGTTGTTGAGTTGTATGATTTCTTTGTATATACAGGAAATCAAACCTCTGTCCAATATGTGACTTCCAAATATTTTCTCCCATTGAGTTGACCACCTCTTCACCTTTTAAAATTTTATTTGTCAGATCTATATATTCTTTTCCCTTTTCCTTTTCATATTCTTTAAATTACCCTTAGTGGTACTCTTCAATTGTGCGCCTTCCTCCAGACCTCCCTCTCCTGTCTTTTTCTTTTTTTTTAGCTGGCAGAACTCCTTTTAGTATTTCTTGTAGGGCTGGTCTCTTGTTGACAAATTCTTGCAGGACTTCTTTGTCTCTGAAAACTTTAATCTTTCCCTCAATTTTGAAGGACAATTTGGCTGGGCACAGAATTCTTGGCTGGAAGTCTTTCCCTTTCAGGATCTTGAATATGTCATACCACTGCCTTCTTGCCTCCAGGGTGCTAGTTGAGTAGTTTGAACTCAGTCTTATTTGATCTCCCTTGTATGCGGTAGATTGTTTTTCTCTTGCCACTTACAAGATTGTGCCTTGGGGAAGGCCTGTTTGGAGTTCTTTGGGTTTCTTTGACTTGTATATTTATGCCCTTTATGAGGGTTGGGAAGTTGTCACCCATTATATCCTAAAATAGTCTTCCTAGCCTTTTATTTCTCTCTTCTCTTACTGGGACACCAATGATGTTTATATTTGTGAGCTTGTTTCGTCTATGATTTCCCTGAGTTCCTATTCAATTTTTTCCACCTTTTTTTGCCATTTGCTCTTTTGAGTCTTCAAAGTCAATTATCCTGTCCTCTATATCACTTATTCTTTCTTCTGTCTCTTCAACTGGCATTGTGTGCCTCTAGCATGTTTATTTGGTCAACAGAGTCTTAAATCTCCGTGATTTCTGCTATTTTTCTGTTTATTCTTTCAAACTCCTCTTTGTGCTCTTCTACTGTCTTCTTGATCTCCTTTATGTCATTTGCTATCCCACTTATTTTATTAAGTAGAGTTGTATGAACATGTTTGATTAGTTGTTCTAACATCTGTGTCTCCTCTGGTGTTTTAATTTGGTTATTAGGCAGGACTACATCTGTCTGCATTGTGATATGCTTAGTGATCTTCTCTGTCTTCATGGCATGTAAATATCTTAATTGATTTACTTTGGGAGTTGATTTCTTTCAGTAGTCTAAGGACTTGTGTTTGTGGGATGGTTGCACAGCAGGGAGCAGGGCACAGGGTGGAACACTCAGTATGGTGATTTGTTTCAGGGCAGGAATGGGTGCAGATTGGGGATGTTATGCTGATGCTTGTGAATGTGGGTGCCCAGAGGCCAAGGAGGATGTAGCTGTGTGGGTGCACTGGTCTGGGAGGCATAACCCTGGTGGTGCTGGTCTAAGGTATGGGGCCCTTTGTGCGCATGCTTAGAGCTGTGGCAGCAGGTTGGCGTTACGCCTTCATGGATTAGGCGCAGATGTGAGCCGGCTATTCAGGTCGGCACTTTCTCAGAGCTGGGAAGTGAGGCTCAGGGCTGTGTGCATGCGTGGGTCTAGGACTGCTGTAAAGTGTGGTTCCCAGAGCTGAATGATGCAACTGGGGGCCCATGCACATGTAAGCACTCGGGGGTGCTGTAAACAGATGTGCTGAGCTCAGGGAGGGCGGGGTGAGGCTGTGTGACACTACGAGTGGGGGGCGGGGGTAGCCTAGGGATGGAGGGTAGTGCCCACAACCTTTATGTGCTGGCAACAGCCTGCAGGGAACAGGGAGGGGGAGGCAGTGCTCGGGAGGGGCGCAGGAGAGGTGGTTGGGCTGTACTTGGGGTGGGGGTGTGGGGCAGGTACGTGCACAGGGGGCTGGTGGGGTGGGGGTACCTGGGGTGTGGGGAATGGGAGCAGATGACAGGGTTAAGGTGCGTGGGGTCGGGGGTGAGTCACTGGTCACAGGCTGTGCTGGTGAGGGTAGCACGCCCAGGGAATGTGGCCTGGCTTACTTCCTAGCCCTGCACTCCTGTCAGTACACTCTCACAGGGTCCACGGCTCCCCACCTCCATGCCATGCCCCAGCTTTCCGCCCCTCAGTTCCTTTGCAACTTGGGCTGCTGCACACGGTGCAGAAGGTTCTCCCATGTCAGCTGCGTTCGCAAATCACCACCTCAGTTGCCCTCCTGTCCCCTGTCCAACCTTTCAGTGGAGCAGGGCTAATCTTGAGCCATCTTCCCAGAATCTGTCCCTCTACTTTTCATTTTTGTCTTCAGTAACAAACATTGAAATTTAAGACATGGCATTAAAGAGTTTAAGCATAGTAGGGGTTATTCACAATTCTACTAGATGTATGAAAAAGTAGAAGATGGCCAATGCAGTTTAAAAATCAGTAACACTATATAGCACCTATATTTGTGTAAATTCATTGCCTTAAAAGGGCCTCTCTTACTCAAATTTGAAAAATTCCACAAGGCACTATCCCCTTTCTGTGCAACGTCACTTTAAACTGTATTTTAGCAGAGTCTCACCGTGTAAATATACTGGCCTTTTGATAGCACTTAGGATCTAAGATACGGCAATGCTACTGATCTCCTGGGGATAATGGTGAAGAACTTTTGTCTTTTTATTTTCTAAATTTTCAAAAGCTTATTTGATCAGTAGCACTTTTTTAAGAGCATTACTTGTAAAACAAAAAACAAAAACAAAAAAACCCCAACACCACATTTTTGAATAATCAATATGACACTGGTAGAGAAATAGCTAAACATCTGGAGATGAATGAAAATGAGAATATAACATATCAGAACTTATGGGATCTGACAAAGGCACTGTTGAGAGGGAAATTTATTGCCCTAAATGTCTATATTGGAAAAAAAGAATGAGCAAAACCAAGGACTTAACCACCACCTGGAGGAAACAGAAAAAGAACAGCAAACTAGTCCCAAAGCAAACAGAAGAGAAATAACAAAGATTAAAGCAGAAATGAAAGAACTGGAGAAAAAGAAATCAATAGAAAAAAATCAACAAAACCAAAAGTTGGTCCTTTGAGAAAATCAATAAAATCGATCGACCCCTAGCTAGGATGACAAAAAAAAAGAGAGAGAGAGGGGATGTAAATAAACAAAATCAGAAATGGGGGGGGGGGGGAGAGGGTTGTTACTATGGATCTTAAAGAAATTTAAAAAATTTAATTAAAAAATTAAAAAAAATCAACAATAAAAAATACACCAACACACAAACAAGACAATTCAGATGAAATGGACAAATTCCTAGAAACACACAAGTTACCTACACTGACTGAGGAGGAAATAGAAGATCTCAACAAACCAATTAGAAATAGATTTAATCAGTCACCAAAAAGCTTCCCATAAAGAAAAGCCCAGAACCAGATGGCTTCACAGGGGAATTTTATCAAACATTCCAAAAAGAACCAACTCCAATCTTGCTCAAACGCTTTCAAAATTTTGAGGAAAAAGAAACACTACCTAACTCATTTCATAAAGCTAATATCACACTAATACCAAAACCAGGCAAACTTGCTACAAGAAAGGAAAACTACAGACCAATCTTCCTAATGAACAAAGATGCAAAAATCCCCAACAAAACACTAGCAAAATGAATCCAACAACACCTTAAAAGGATTAAACACCATGACCAAGTGGGGTAGCGAGGTTTATACTAGGAATGCAAGGATGGTTCAAAATAAGAAAATCAACCAATGTAAAAAAGGCATTTGAGAAAATTCAGCATCCTTTTCTGATAAAGACACCTCAAAGAGTGGGAATCGAAGAAAACTTTCTCAATATGATAAAGGACATATATGAAAAACCCATAGCCAGCATCATACTCAATGCGGAGAGATTAAAAGCATTCCCCCTAAGATCAGGAATGAGACAAGGATGCTCATGTCATTGCTATTATTTAATACTGTATTAGAAGTTCTAGCTAAAACAACCAGGCAGGAGAAAGGAAAAAATGGAGTCCAATCAGGGAAGGAAGAAACAGAACTTTCATTATTTGCAGGTGACATGAGCCTATACTTGGAAAATCCTGAGAAATCTACCACAAAGCTACCTGAACTAATAAACAAATTCAGTAAAGTGGTTGGATACAAGATTAATGTACAAAAATCAGTAATGTTTTCATATACAAGTAATGACCTGAGGAGACAATTAAAGAAAAAAATCCATTCAAAATAGTAACTAAAAGAATCAAATGTCTAGGAATAAGCTTAACCAGAGATGTTAGGGATTTGTATGCAGAAAACTACAAAGCATTGCTAAAGGAAATCAAAGAAGATCTAAACAGATGGAAAGACAGTCCATTTCTTCGAACAGCAAATATAAATGGCTAAAGAGCACACAAAGAGATCCTCATTTTCATTAGCTATAAGGGAAATGTAAACCAAGACTACAATGAGATATCACTTCACGCCTGTAAGAATAGTGGCTATTAAACAAACAGAAAAGTACACATGTTGGAGAGGATGTGGAAAAACTGGAATACTTATTCACTGCTGTTGGAAATGTATACAGCCAATGTGAAAAACAGTTTGGCACTTCCTCAGAAAATGAACTATCTAGCTGCTCTATGACCTGGCTATACCACTACTTGGTATATACCCAAAAGAGCTGAAAGTCGGGACACGAACAGACATTTACATACTGATGTTCAGAGTAGCACTATTTACTATTGGCAAAAGATGGAAACAATCCAAGTGCCCATCAACACCTGAGTGGATAAACAAAAAGTAGTATATACATATTACGTAGCAGTAAGACAAAATGAGGACCTGAAGCATATGGCAACATGGATGAATCTTGAGGACATAATGCTGAGCGAAATAAGTCGGATGCAGAAAGATAGATACTGTATGATTTTGCCACCTCTGGTAAAGGTAAACTCAGAAACTCACAATGTAGATTACAGGGGACTTGGAGGTACACAGAAGCTAGAGATAGGTGAATGGTAATACAGCAAGGATGAACTTAAATATAAGGGAACAGACAAAAGTGACGGTAGTTCACTGGGGGAGTAACAAGTAACATCCCCATAGTATAGGTGAATACGATCGAAAGGGGTTGTAAGTAGTTACGTATCCCACCCATTAACCCTGTAATTATAAATAAGTTCCTATAGGAACTACTTCAAAGGTGTGATCTTATACAAAGAGAAAATAATAGAAGGGTGTAGGGGGAAAACTGCTATTGAACGGTATGGTCTATAGTTAACAGGAAGAAATCAACAGTACTACAGTAATATCAGGGGTAAATAAACAGGGGGTAGGAGGGACAAGAGATAGGGGAGAGGTTTAGATTTGATACATGGTGAGGTCATGTTTATTGGGTCTCTGTCTCTTTGGACCAATGAAAATGGTCTAAAATTGAGAGAGCTAATGATTGTACAACCAAGTGAGGACACTGTAAATCATGGTCTGTTTATCTTGAACACTATCCATGATGCCCAATGGACGGAGGTGGCCAAATCATGCACTGATTGGGAAGCAGAAAGGTATACTGTGGTGTGTAAATATGATGGAATATTGTGCGACTACAGGAAAGAATGAACTCGTGAGGTGTACAGCAATGCTGAATGAACCTGGGTGTTTCAGTCGGTAAGCTGCTGCAGTGCAATACACCAGAAACAGAACAGCTTTTTTTTGCATGGGCAGGCACTGGGAATTGAACCTGGTCTCTGGCATGGCAGGCGAGAACTCTGCCACTGAGCCACTTTCGCATCACCCAGAAAGGCTTTCTAAAAGGACATTTATTAAGTTGCAAGTTTGCAGTTGTAAGGCTGTGAAAATGTGCAAATTAAGGCATCCAGAGAAAGATACCTTAACTCCAAAGAAAGGGGTGATGAAGCTCAGGGTTTCTCTCTCAGCAAGGAGGGCACATGATTACTTCCGCTAGCTTTCCTTCCTCATTTCATAAGGCTTCCCTGGGGACGTTTTCCTTCAACATCTGCAAAGATCTCTGGATCTGTGGGCCCTATCAGAACTTTCCAAAATATGGTTCCCTCTTAAAGGGCTCCAGTAAACAACCCCACCTTGAATGGGTGGAAACACATCGTCATGGAAACCATCTAATCAAAAGTTACCAGCTATAATTGGGTGGGTCATATCTCCATGGAACAATAAAAAGATCCCACCCCACAATACTGAATGAGGATTAAAGAACATGGCTTTTCTGCAGTGTAGGACAGTCTTAAAAACTGGCATACTTGGGGACATTAAGTTGTGCAAAATAAGTCAGAAACAAAAGAACAAATATTTTTTTAAATATTTTTTAATTTTTAAATTAAAAAAAAAAAACTTTTAAGAAAATTGGGGCCTGGACTCTAGGCTCAAACAGCAGTCACATTTAGAATGGAGCTATGCTATGGCTGGATTCTGTGATGTTGTACTTTATGCGCATAACCCTGGAACTTTGGGTACCTGTGTGACACCTAAGGAACAGAGCTGGAGTTCTACAGCTCTGTTGCAGCTCTGTAAGTCAGCATTGCTACACATAACTGTTAAAGAAACTAAAAAAGAGATCTGGCTTCCATTAGAGGTAAGAATGAAGATGATCTGACTGGGACAAAGGTAAATCATAATACAAGGTAAAGAGTGATACTGCATATATTTTATAACTGCAACTATTGTATGAGACCAAAGTAAAAGAGGTTTATTTTGTGCAAAACTTTAATTTCCTGTAGCACACAATCTAACTCAACCTAATAGCTAATTTTTAGCAACCCAAACACAAGGAGCTCAAAATGGGAATGAGGGCTTGTAACTCTGTATATCTTAATGTAATACCCAGATACATACCAAAGTCTGTTGGGCAGATAATTAAAAACTACTGGCAAAGTCCCTTGCAGGACTGGAGGAAAAAAGTTATAGAAATATCAAACTTTCCCATCTGGGAAACCCTTGATTTTCTTTCAAACATTAGGAACACCCAATCTAATCCAAGCCCTTGATCTTGAGGTTTGCAGCATGGGACCTGACTCCCAGGGAAGGGGCTGGGGCCATGGCACTGTGGGATCGATAATGCCTTCCTGACCAAAAGGATGAAAACAAATGTAATGAAATGAGGTTATCAGCGGCTGAGAGAGTTCAAATACAGCTGAGAGGTTATTCTGGAGGCTACTCTTATGCAAGTTTCAGCTAGATATTGCTAACTGCTATGGTTTGCCAAATGTCAACCAGTATCATTTCTGTTAACCCTAAAGAATACTGAGTACTCTATCTGAGATTCCACAAAAATTTCATACACTTTTAAGTTTACTTTCTAGAAATCTTCAACCTCCAGATGATTTCTAGGCTGGGTAAGTCTGGAAACCCGGAAATGCCAGTCTCTCCAAGAACATCAACTAGCTCTACCCCCCATCCCATATTTTTCAACCTGAAAAAGTCAGAATGGACATAGCCCAAATATCCCTAAAGATGAGCAGGACCAAAGGAGAAGGAGGTGTTATAACAGAGAAGAAAAGATTTAATAAATAAGTATGACTGCTGAATCAGTGTATGGCTATTTCTTTTAGTCTCCAGTGTCTTGGAGGAGCTAAAAGCAAAAACATGAAATCGTAGAGCTATAACTCATACCAAAATTTGAAATCTTTTCTATAGCTGCTTGTTAAAATGTACTTTGAAATTTAGTACTTTTCTGTGTATATGTTATATTTTACAATATAAAAGGTTAAGAAAAAATGCATCCAAATGCAAGGAAGAAATAAAACTTTCCTAAGTTGAAGTTGGCACACTATATACAGAAAATTCTGAAAAATCCATAACTAAGCTTCTAGAACTAATAAATGAATTCAGAATAATGGTGGGGTACAAGATCAACATCCCAAATGGTAATGTTTCTATACACTAGTAATGAATAATCAGAAGAAATCAAGGAAAAAACTCCATTTACAATAGCACCTAAAAGAACTGACTACCTAGGAATAAATAAGGACTTAGTACACAGAAAACTATAAAACATTGCTAAAAGAAATCAGAGGAGTCCTAAATAAATAGAAGGACATTAATTGTTCAAGGATTGGAAGACTAAATATCGTTAAGTTGTTGACTCTACCCAAAGTGATTTACAGATTGAACGCAATTCCCACCACAATTCCAACAACCTTCTTTAGAAATGGAAAAGCCAACTATCAAATTTATATGGAAGGGTGAAGAGTCCCAAATAGGTAAAGCCATCTTGAAAAAGGAAGACTCACACTTCGCTATCTTAAAACTTATCACCGAGCCACAGTAACCAAAACAGTATGGTACTGGCACAAGGACAGACATTTAGACCAATGGAGTCCAACTTGGAGCTCAGAAATCAACCCTCACGTTTATGGTCAACTGATTTTTTTTTAATTTCAGTAATATATTTTATTTAATCCAACATATCCAAAATATTTTCATTTTTCCATGCATTCTTCAATGTAAACAATCATCAGTGAAATATTTTACATTCTTTTTGGTCCTAAGTCTCCAATATCTAATGCATATTTTACACATTTCAAGCACTCAAGAGCCACTTGTGAATGGACAGGGCAGGTCTACACCCATTTCAGAAACAAAGGCTCAGAAGAAAGGTCATCTTCTCAAGTTTGCTTAAATATCAATGGTGGAGGTGAGATTTAAATCCTCTTTCTCCGATACCAATCGTGGTCACTGTCCTTTACCCTACACAGCTGGGGGCCTCAGGGTGCAGCTCTTGGACCAGTTTCAAGCATCTGACATGCTGGGCAGGGAACGGGAGGCTGTCTTCCTCTTCCATCTCCCGGTTTATATGGCTGATTGATTTTTCACAAAGAGGCAAAGATCGTTCAATTGGGAAAGAATAGACTCTTTAATAAATGGTGCTGGGAAAACTGAGTCTCCATTTGTAAAAGAATAAATATGGTCTCTCAACTCACACCACATACAAAAATCAATGCAAAATGGTTCAAAGACCTAAACCTAACAGCTAGAACTATAAACCTCCTTGGAAACAATGTAAAGGAGCACCTTCAAGAACTTGTACTAGGCAATGTTTCTTATACTTTACATCCAAGGCACAAGCAAAAAAGTAGATTAATGGGACCTGATCAAAATTAAAAACTTTTGCACCTCAAAAGACTGTCATGAAAGTAAAATAACAACCTATATGATGAGAGAAGATATTTGGAAACCACATATCCAGTAAAGGTTTTAATAGCCAGAATATATAACAGGTAAAACCCAACTTACCCAATTAACAATGGGCAGAAGATGGGAATAGACATGTCTCCAAAGAAGGTATACAAATGGCCAAAGAGCACATGAAAAGATGGTCAACATCATTAGCTGCTAGGGAAATGCAAATCGAAGCCACAATGAGAAAACATTTCAGACCCACTAGAATGGCTAGTATTAAAAAGAAAAAAGAAAATTACAAGTATTGGAGAGGATGTGGAGAAAAACAGGACACTCATTCATTGTTGGTGGGAATGTAAAATGGTACAGCTACTGTGGAAGATAATTTATCAGTTCCTCAGAAAGGTAAGTATAAAACTACCATAAGACCCAGCAGTCCCCTGTTTTAGTATATACTCTAAAGAATTGAAAGCACAGTTCTCAAACACATATGTGCACACTGATGTTCACAGTGGCAATATTCAATTAACTGCCAAAAGATGGAAGCAATCCAAGTGTCCATCAACCAATGAATGGATAAACAAAGTGCTATGCACATACAATATCATTCAGCCATAAAAACGAATGGGGCAATGATACATGAGACAACATGGAAGACATCATGCTGAATGAAACAAGCTGGACACAAATGGACAAATAGTATATGATCTCACTGATATGAAATAATTAGAACAAGCAAACTCCTAAGATACAGGTATCAGTGGACTGGGTGGGGGCAGGGAATAAGAAGTTAAGGCTTAAAAGGAAAAGAGTTCCTATTTGGGACGATGGAAAAGATTTGGTAATGGATGGTTATGATGGTGGCATTACACTGTGAAGGTAATGAAATACACTGAATTATGTATCTGAATGTGGCTAAAAGGGGAAATTTTAGGTTGCATGTTACTAGAACAAAAATTAGAAAAATCCATTGAACTGCACTACACACTGAACCCTAAGCTAAACCATGCACTACAATTAATAGTACAATTATAAAAACGTGCTTTCAACAATGGTAACAAATATTCTACACAAATAGAAGGTGTTAATGAAAGCAGGCTGGTATACGGGAATCTTGTGTTTTATGTAGGATTGTTCTGTAAACCTACAACTTCAGTAATAAAGAAAAGTTATTGCAGCATATATATTGTGTGGGTTGATTTTTAAGTTTATCAGGGTTTTTCTCCCTCCGACCCGCTCACGTTAAATATCCTTGAAAACACAACGTCCTGTTTTGCTTTCCGACACCACATGCAAATATTTCCAAGCTGAATCTGACTGCTCTGCAGCAGAGGTGTGCGGTCCGGCTGCCACCGCTAAGCCCCCCCACCTTTTCCAGCCCAAGGCTTTACGATCTCCCTGGTCCTGAAGGCATCAGCAGACACGATGCTCAGGATATCAAGGTATGAATATAAAGCTATGGCTGAGAAACCCTGTTGTCCTCCTGGAAGCACCCGGATCATAGCAGGGTGGGAACCTAGAAGAACCAACTTGATGGGAGAGGCTCTGCGGCCAGACGGCCTCGGTTAAACCGATTCGTTAGGAGCCGTGCACCCTGGGCAAGCTGTCTCATCTCAGAACCACAGTCCTTTCCTCTGCCCAAGGGAAATAACGGGGCGCGTTTAGCATAGCAACCGGCACCTTGGGAGCGCGGGGGACGCGTGAGCCTATTGCTCAGGGTGGGTGGGGGGCACTGGGTGGGCCGAGCCCCAGAGGCAGAAGGGTCACCGACTTCTGCCCCGCCTTTCCCTGGCGACTCTTTTCCACCCAGAGGTTAGCAACTCCCATTTCTTCTGTGATTTACCTGCGAGACACGGGAGTGGGGTTAGGGGAAGAAAACCGAGGTTCGGGGGTGGGGGTGGGGGTGGGGAGGTCTGAGCAAGTTTTCACTTTTCTGCGTTGGCCTCCTCCCACCTGTCAAGCCGGCCCGCCACCCGTCCGCCGAGGGTGTTGGGACAACCCCCCCGCCCATTCTATCTGGGAAAGCACCGACGTCCGGCGGCGGCCCGGCCCTCCCGCCCCGGCGGGCCCACCTTCCTCCTTGGGCGCGGCCTGGACCTTGGCGCCCGCCTTGAACTCGTCCAGGCGCCGCAGCAGGTCGTGGCGGCGCAGCGAGGAGAGCAGGTCGCTCAGCAGCGCGGTGTGCTCGGCGTCCAGCTCGTTCTGCTCCAGCAGCATCGAGAAGAGGTCGAGGCCGCTCTGCACCCGTTCCAGCTTCCTCTTGCTCAGGAGCCCGCGGCACAGGAACTTGAGCTCGGTCACCTCGTTGCTCGCCAGGCCGGCAGACACCGAATGCAGCAGCACCAAGAACGGGTCCATGGCGGCGGCGGCGGCGGCGGCCTGCGGGCGGGCGCCCCCTCACCCGGCTGCCCGCTCGCTCGCCGGCTCGCCGGCCGCTCCAACCCCAGCTTCACCGCTGCGCCACCGGAAGCGATCGCTCGCCCCACGTCCCGCGATAGCTCCGGGCCTCGCGCATGCGTCCCGAGGCCGGCCGCAGCCGCTTCCGCCTCGGAGGCCCGCGTGGCCACCAGGGGGCGCTGCAAGCGCGCAGACGGAGCTGGGGATCGGGACCCGACTGTGCGCCTGCTCCTCGGGGATCTTCCCCTTCCCCCACCCGGGACCAGGACTTTCGGGATCCCGAGACACCCGGAGGGGGCCTCCCTCTATGCCAGCGAGGGCGCAGGCGGGTGGGGTCGGTCGCCGCCTCTGTGCGACTTGCGGGGTCTCAAAGTGCGTGCCCGGCGGGGCTCGCCTGGGTTCAGGATCTCCAGCCACTGCCTGGTCCTGGAGCACAGCCGCGGGCCCAGCTCGGGGCGGGACCCCGGAGGGCGCCCCTGCTCCCTGCGTCGCGGGGATCCGGAGGGCACCCCTGCTCCCTGCGTCCTTTCCGCGCGCCCAGCTCGGGGCGGGACACCGGAGGGCGCCCCTGCTCCCTGCGTCCTCCCGCGCCCCCAGCTCGGGGCGGGACCCCGGGGGGCGCCCCTGCTCCCTGCGTCCTTTCCGCGCGCCCAGCTCGGGGCGGGACACCGGGCGGGTGCGGGGAGCGCCTCTGCCCCGCGGGGCTTACGCCCTGCTCCCATGGATATGGGACCTATCATTTTATATTATTTCACAAATGTTAAAAATGTGCCTCTTCCTGCACTTATGGACATTTTCTCTGCAGAAAATACTCAGAGGTTTATTTTGGTCTTAGAGTTGAATGTAACGAATACTCTGTTTTTCATAGTTATAGTCGTTTGTTTAAAAAATGTTCATTGAGCACTTACTACGTGCCAGGCAGCAAGGGCTGGAGACAGATAGTGGTCAAAGCCGACGAGATCCCCGTCTACCTGAAGCTTACGTCACATAAATGAGAAAATCCTGTAGTACCAAAAGTGAGCAGTACTAGAGTGGGGAGCATGGGGCCTGCAGAAGCGGGTTGTGCATTTAACCAGGTGGTCAAAGTAGGTCTCGCTGCAAAGGTGCAGGTGAAGGGGGTCAAGGGTCAAGTACGCAGGTGTGTGTGTGGTGGGGGGATGGGACCGGACAGCGAGAGTAGCAGGATCAAGGGTCAAGTTGAGAGCTGCTGTGTTCTGGATCAGCAGGGGGGCCTGGAGGGGTGGGGGGGAGAGAGGCGGCCAGAGGTGGGGAGGGCAGCTGAGGAGGTGCTTCCAGCCACGTGTCCACCAGCTTTACTTGGGAGGGGGAGGGAACCTGGCACGGTGTGAGCAGAGAAGCCCTGTGATCTGAGTTACATTTAAGACATTTCCTTACGTGTACATAGATACAAATTGAGATAATTCACGTAGCATGTAAGTCACCCGTTTTACGTGTAAGATCCAGGATTTTTTGGTATATTCCCAGTTGTGCAACCATCACCTCAATCTCACTTTAGAACATCCCATCACCCAAAATGAAGTACCCTGACCTGTTAGCAGTCACTCCCGACCCACCCTGCTCCCAGCCCCTGGCAACCACCAATCCACTTGTGGTCTCTATGGATTTTTCTAGTCTGGACTTTTCATATAAATGGAATCATACAATATGGGACCTTTTTTGACTTGCTCCTTTCATTTAGCAGAATGTTTTTGGGGTTGTCTACATTGGAGTATGTATCAGACCTTCCTTTCTGTTATTATTTCTATTGCCAAATAATGTTCTGTCATGTGCATCAACCATTTCACTTATCCGTTCACTGGCTGATGGACATTTGAGTGTTTCCACTTTTTGGAGGATTATGAACAGTTCTGCTATGAGCACTGTTGCATTTTTCAAGAAGCCCCCTTGTGCTGGGCGGAAGCCTGGAAACTGCAGTAGTGGAGCCCAGAGAGGATGCGTGGACCAGAGGGCGGTGGCAGTGGAGGCAATGAACAGGGATGTTGAGTGAGTGAGAGCAAATGAGGCTCAGTCTTCAGGTTGGAAGGATGGGGCAGCCACTGACCTGGGGAGGGTGTGGTCAGGGAGGGTGTGGGATGTGAGCGTGGCATGCACGAAATGTGGAATGGGAGAAGAGATGTGGATGAAAAATGGGAGTGTGGGCATCCTCTGCAGAGAGATGGTATTTGAAGTGCCTGCAGAATGGAGTCACCAGGCAGGGAGTGTAAGTAGAAAAAAGGACCTGGGTTTCCAACTTTAAGAGGCTGGAGAGATGGGATGGGGTCAGCCAAGGAGGCTGAGAAGTTTATTTAGGACTGTTGTAGCCACACTGCCCAGCGCCTTACCCTGCTTTTTCTTTTGTTCTGACTCACCATACTTTGCTTCATTACTCTCTGCTTCTTGTCTGTCTCCCCTGGCCGGAATGTAAGCTCTTCGGAGACAGCGATCCTGAGAGCCCAGTACGCTGCCTGGTACTTACTTAATCAGGGCTCAAAGATATTTTTTTGGAATGAGTGAGTCTTGTAGAAGTCATGGTTAATTTGAATCTGTCTTGGAGCACTTATATCTTGCTCCTGGTTAAGGTCTTTGAATAACATTTGATTCTGTTTGCAGACTTAGTAAATAAAACTTCAAACATTTTATCCTTTCTAAGTCCAGCCATTGTGTCTTAAGAAAGCTTGCCTTCTCACTTACTAAAATGAAGCAATTCTTATGAAGCCACATAGTCTCACTTTATAGACCCAGTAAACCTCAGAGTTTTTTTGTTAAGCACCAATACTATTTTAAACCTAGTAAACTTCCTACTGAAAACCAAAAGACTACATAGTATACGCTTGCATACCAAGGCTGGCCTTTCAGTGGCTCAGTTCTCTTAAATGTTACGGAAACCAAAATATCCAGTTTGCTCTGATACCTTAGTTTGCAAAACATTAATACTAAATTTTTAATTCTCTTACATTGTTTTTTTAAAAATATTTTTAATTGTAAAATATATACAGAAAAGCAATAAATTTCAAAGTACATTGTAATAAGTAGTTCTAGAACAGATTTCAGAGTCTGGTGTGGGTTCTAGTTCCAGAATTTTAGGTTTTTCCTTCTAGCTGCTCCAGGACACTGGAGACTGAAAGAAATATCAATATACTGATTCAGCAGTCAGACTCGTTTGTTAAATCCTCTCTTCTCTGTTATAACTACACCTTCCCCAATCTCTAGGGGTGTTTGGGCTATGCCCATTCTGACTTTTTCATGTTGGAAAGGAGTGTCGATAACGTGGGATGGGGGAAGGAACTAGCTGATGTTCTGGACAGGCTGACCCTTCTGGGCTTAAGGACTTATCTGGCCCAGGAGCCATCTGGAGGTTGTAGGTTTCTGGAAAGTTATCTTAGCGTGTGAAACTTCTGTAGAATCTCAGAAAGGGCCCTGGGTGTTCTTTAGGGTTGACAGGAATGGTGTTGGTTAGGGGTTTCTCTCACATTACATTTGATACTAAATCTTCCCCGGAGTGAAGTGAGCCGTACCCGTTACGGAGGCAGTTTCCTCCTTGGGTGGTGGACATCCTTGGCTTCCACCGGCCTGAGCTCTGGAGTTGCCCCTTTCTCCGCCGCACGCTCAGTTTATTTAGGGAAGCAAGTCTTCCTTCCAGACTTCCACCCAGCTCTTCTTCCTGGGCCCCCCCTTTCCTGTCCTCCCCACCTTGGTTGCTTGACCAGCAAATGGAATCTGGTGGATTGCCCAATTCCGGAAGCCTCTGAGCTGCCTGCTCTCCTTGGGCGGCGCCTTGGGCTCGGTCCTGTCGCGTGCTCTCTGATCGACCCTGACTCTCTCATGCTGTCCAGTCTGACTGTCCTTGCCCAACTTCTCAGGGTCCTGTGAGCTCTGCGGCCTGCCTCGGTTTCCCTTCGTGCCACGATTCCCTGGGAGGGAGGGTGGGGTAAATGTCCTCGGGAAGAATTGGACCTGGAGCCTCTCCAGCTCCCATCGCTTCGCTCCGCTATGAGCCCTTGGCCGTGGGTGACACAAGCTGCTGGAGGGTTGGGTCCCGGACCTTGTGGGGCCCACCGCAGGATCAAGGCAGGTGTGAGCCGTCCTCCTTGGCGTGTCCTCCCTGCAGGGGGTGGGCTGCCCTTTCCCACTCTCTCCTCTTGCGCCCTGGCTGGTTGCTATGCACAGCCCCCCCCCCCCCCCAATCTGCCCAGATTAGGGACTTAAACTCGGGGCCATGTGACTCCAGGGCCCATGCTCAGAATTAATTCTCACTTAGCCGAGGCTTCTGGGCCCTGCCCTGGGCACTCACTGCCCTGCCAAGCGGCTGCTCATGGTTTTGGGGGGGCAGCGGCCCCCACTCCCATGATGCATTGCCCAGCACCCCACAGCCTCCTCTCCACGGCCCCCACCTGCCAGCGGCCTGGCCCTCTCTCAGTTTGTTGGTTGCACGAGCCTGGACTCAGAATTTGTGGGCTCCAGTGCTAAACGAACGTGTGGGCCATTTGTTTTAAAAAAATACAATTTCAAGACAGTGACAGCATAGGGTCTTCGTGGTCCTTTGTACGTGTCTTGTCTTGAGCATGCACGTGTGGCCCCGGGGCGTCCCCTCTGCTTGGGTAGGAATGTCACCGCTCCCCTAGGAAGCAGTTTCCCTGCGGTCCCAGGCACTCTCCTGTCCGTGCTGCAGCGGCAGTTCCTGGAAGAGGCAGCCACTTGCCGCAGCATTCTATGGGAGAGCTCCGGGCCCCACCTTCTCCACACAGGGCGGGTTCCGGGACTGGGGTCCCTCTCGGACCACTGCACAGATTGGGTCAGATGTGCTCCGAGGGTGACTCTACTGCCCCCAGACCCCAGCCCAGGGCCCAGCCCTGGTAGCTTGGGCTGCAGCCAGGGAGGAATGGGGAAGGGGCCAGCCAGGCACCATGGGGTCCTAGGGCTTTTGAAATTTATTTTTATTTTTATTTTTATTTATTTATTATTATTATAATTTTTTTTTGCATGGGCAGGCACGAGGAATCGAACCTGGGTCTCTGGCATGGCAGGCGAGAACTCTGCATGCTGAGCCACCATGGCCCGCCCTATTTTTTATTGTGAGGAATAACACATGCAAAGAAGCAATACATTTCAGAGCACACCACAACAATTAGTTATAGGACAATTATAGAAGGTTTTGCCTTCTAGCTGCACCAAGACGCTGGAGACTAAAATATCAATGTTATGATTCAGGAGTCAAATTCATTTGTTAAATCCTATCTTCTCTTTTGGAGATCCTAGGGCTTTTTTTTCATAGACAGTTTTTTAGTTTGCTAGCTGCCAGAATGCAGTATACAAGAAATGACTTTTAAAAAGGGGGAATTTAATAAGTTGCAAATTTGCAGTTCTAAGGCCGAGAAAATGTCCCAATTAAAGCAAGTCTACAGAAATGTCCAATCTAAGGCATCCAGGGAATGATAGTTCAAGAAGGCACATGGATAAAATTCAGGGTTTCTCTCTCAAGTGGAAGGGCACATGGTGAGCACAGTTCCAGTTTCTCTCTCAGCTGGAAGGGCACATGGCGAACACGGCGTCACCTGCTAGCTTCCTCTCCTGGCTTCCTGTTTCATGAAGCTCCCTGGGAGGCATTTTCCTTCTTCATCTCCAAAGGTCGCTGACTGGTGGACTCTGCTTCTTGTGGCTATGTCGTTCTCTGCTCTTTCACAGTCTCCTACTTTCTCCAAAATTTCCCCTTTTAAAGGATTCCAGTAAAGTTATCACGGCCCACCTAGAATGTTTAACAACCACTCTTGATTGAGTCACATTTCCAGGGAGATAATCTAATTAAAGTTTCAAACATAAAGTACTGAATAGGGATTAGAAGAAACGGATGCCTTTACAAAATGAGGTTAGGATTAAAACATGGTTTTTCTAGGGTACATACGTCCTTTCAAACCAGCACAGGCAGGCACCGGGAATTGAACCCGGGTCTCTGGCATGGCAAGTGAGAATCTGCCACCGAGCCATCGTCGCACCGCCCGATCCTAGGGCTTTTAAGTGGCCTTTTTCTTGATTCAGCTCTCACCGTCTTACTGCTATCCTCTGTTTTCTGAAACCCTGAGAGAGATGGTTCTGTCGGCTCCTGCTGGTAGTTCAAACTTCCGTAGAAGTTGGAGCCCTGGAGTTCTCACTCAGCCTTCTCGATGGAGCCTCTCCTCACTGCACGGGTTTTAGTGTATACTTTTTATTTCCCTTCTATTCCTAACCTGCTGAAAGTTTATTTATTTATTTTTAATCATGAATGAGTGCTGGATTTTGTCAAATGTTTTTCTGCATCAATTGACATCATGTGATTTTTCTTCTTTAGCTTATTGATATGGTGGATTATCTCTAAGTGATTATTATTATTATTTTTTGAACTTTTTAATTGTATAGTATAATATATATACAAAGCAAAGCAAAGAAAAAACCAACAGTTTTCAAAGCACTCTTTAACTAGTAGTTACAGGACAGATCCCAGAGTTTGTCATGGGCTACCATACCATCCTCTCAGATTTTTTCTTCTAGCTGCTCCAGAATATAGGAGGCTAGAAGGAATAAATACTTTTTATCATCACAATCGACTGTTTTTTTCTTTCTTGTGAAAAATAACATAATAGTGTGCTGATTTGAAAAGGTTTCTGTACCCTAGGAAAACTGTTTTAAACCTAATCAGCCTTGTGGGAGCAACGATTTCTTGTAATCTCTATTCAGTATTGCAGGTTTGAGATTTTAATTAGATCATTTCCCTGGAGATATGACTCAGTCAAGAGTGGTTGTTAAGCTGGATTAGGTGGAGACGTGTCTCTACCCATTCTAGGTGGGTCTTGATTACTGGAATTCTATAAAAGAGGAAACATTTTGAAGAAAACAAGAGAATCTGAGAGAGCAAAGAATGCCACAGCACCATGAAGCAGAGAGTCCACCAGCCAGTGACTTTAGGAGATGAAGAAGGAAAACGCTTCCCAGGGAGTTGGAGAGAAAGCTAGCAGGTGATGCCATGTTCGCCATGTGTCCTTCCAAGCCTACAGAGAAGCTCTGACTGTGTTTGCCATGTGCCTTCTCACTTGAGAGAGAGACCCTGCACTTCATTAGCCTTCTTGAACCAAGGTCTTTCCCTGGATGCCTTAGATTGGACATTTCTATAGACTTGCTTTAATTGGGACATTTCCATGGCCTAAAAACTATTAGCTTCCAACTTATTGAATTTCCCTTTTTAAAAACCATTCCATTTCTGGTATATTGCATTCCAGCAGCTAGCAAGCTAAAACATAGACAAAAAAGCAATACATTTCGAAGCAGCACAACAATTAGTTGTAGAACAGATTTCAGAGTTTGGTATGGGTTACAATTCGACAATTTTAGGTTTTTACTTCTAGCTGTTCTAAGATACTGGAGGCTAAAAGAGATCAATTTAATGATTCAGCAATCATACTTGTTTGGTAAACCCTACCTTCTCTGTATAACTCCACCATCACCTTTGATCTTTCTGTCCCACTGTTTAGGGATATTTGTGCTATGGCCATTCTAATTGTTTCATGTTGGAAGGAGGTGCCAATAATATGGGGTAGGGGGATGAAACTAGCTGATGTTCTGGAGAGGCTGAGCCCTCTAGGTTTCAGGACTTATCTGGTCCAGGGACCCATCTGGAGGTTGTAGGTTTCTGGAAAGTAACCCTAGCCCATGGAACCTTTGTAGAATCTTATATGTTGCCCTAGGTGTTCTTTAGGATTGGCCGGAATGGTTTTGGTTGGGGTTTGGCAAGTTATGATAGTAGCAATGTCTAACTGAAGCTTGCATAAAAGTGACCTCCAGGGTAGCCTCTTAACGCTACTTGAACTCTCTCAGCCACTGATACTTTATTAGTTATACTTCTTTTCCCTCTTTTGGTCAGGATGGAATTGTTGATCCCATGGTGTCAGGGCCAGACTCATTCCTGGGAGTCATCTTCAATGCCGCCAGGGAGACTTTCACCCCTGGATGTCATGCCCTACGTAGGGGGGAAGGCAATGATTTTGCAGAGTTGGGCTTAGAGAGACTGAGGCCACATCTGAGCAACAAAAGAGGTCCTCCAGAAGTAACTCTTAGGCATACCTATGGGTAGGCTAAGTTTCTCCACTACCTACACAAGCTTCACAAGGGTAAGTATTAAGATTAAGGGTTTGGCCTATTGATTTGGGTGTCCCTGATATTTGACACAGTATCAGGGGATTCCCTGATAAAGTTTAATAGTTCCATATTTTTTCTCCCTTCCCTCAAGGGACTTTGCCAATACTCTTTGATTATTTCCTTACTATATTCTAGGATGTATCTAGACTAACATTAAGCTGTACGGGATTAAAGGCCCTCATTCTTATTCTGGGATCCCTGTGTTTTAGTAATGTAACTGGAATAAATCTTTGCATAACTGGAATAAATCTCACTTGACCATAGTGCTTAATTCTTTTCACACCTACTGGGTTTGGTTTGTTAACATTTTGTTGAGGGTTTTTTGCATCCGAATTCGTGAGAGATATTGGTCTGGAGTTTTCCTTTTATGGTTTGCCTTTATCTGGTTTTGGTAAAAGCTTACTGTTGGCCTCTTAAAATGAGTTGGAACGTTTTCCTTTTCTGAAAGAGATTGTGTAATATTGTTATTAATTCCACTTTAAATGTCTGCTAAAATTTTCCAGTGAAGCTATCTGGGCTAGAGATTTCTTTTGAGGGGAACTTTTAAATTATAAATTCAATTTCCTTGATGTTTGTAGAGCTGTTGAGATGTCTATTTGGTCTTGGTTGAGTTTTGATGTTTGTGCTTTTTTTTTTTAACTTTAGAATCTATGAGGGCAAATTGCTTATAGTTGTGCTGGATTGAAGCTCTTATGCACCCCAGAAAAGACCATGCTCTTTTAATCCATTCCTGTGGGCATAGACCTATTATGGGTGGGACCGTTTGATTACGTTATTAAAATTGGCATGTGATCTAGCCCGTTCAAGGTGACTCTTAATCCTTTTTCACTGGACTCCTTTATGAGACAATAAAAGGACATAAAACACCAAGAGAACAGAGAGAGAGAAAAGCTCCAGAGAAGTCTGAGAAGACCCGCAGAAGCTCAGTGAGGAGGCCACTGAAACCAGGAACTGAAAGCAACAAAACCTGGGAATGACGGACCAGCAGATGCAGCCATGTGGCTTCTCATATAACAGAGGAACCCTGGATGCCAGCAGCCTGCCTTCAGAGAAGGTATCTTCCTGTTAATGCCTTAATTTGGACATTGTCATGGCCCGAGAACTGTAAATTGTAAGTTAATAAATCTCCATCGTAAAAGCTAACCCACTTCTGATATATTGCATTCTAGCAGCTTTAGCAAACTATAACAGTAGTTTATTAACTTTTTTTTTATCGCATGGGCAGGCACCGGGAATTGAACTGGGTCCCCAGCATGGCAGGTGAGAAGTCTGCCTGCTGAGTCACCATGGCCCACCCAACAATACTTTATTATCTTTTTAATGACTATAAGAGCTGTAATGAAGTCTCTTATTTCATTCCTGATGATGGTGGTTTGTGTTTTCTTTCTTTTTATTTCTATTAGTCCTGCTAGAGATTTATCAATTTTATTTTTTTGAAGAACCATCTTTTTGTTTCCTTTATTTTCTGTCTTTTTTTCCTATTTGTGATTTCATTTATTTCTCCTATCTCTATTATTTCCTTCTTCTGCTTTGATTTGGCTTAGTTTGCTATTTTTCTTAAGGTAGAAACCCAAGTTATAGAGTTGAGATCCTTTCTTGTTTCTAATGGATGCCTTTAGTATTACAGCTTTTCCTCTCAGGACTGCTTTAGTTGTGCCCCACAAATTTTGATATATTGTGTTTTCTATTTCCTTTAGGAGTTCATCTTTGACCCATGGGTTATTTTAAAGTGTGTTGTTTAATTTCCACGTGTTGAGAGATTTTTCCGTTTATCCTTCTGTTATTATTTCTAGTTTGAGTCCACTGAAGTCAGAGAACAAATTCTGTACAATTTCAATTATTTTAAGTATATTGAGGTGTGTTTTATAACTCAGGATGTGGTCTATATTGGAGAATGTTCTCTGGGCACTTGAAAACAATGTGTGCTATGCTGTGGTTTGGTGGCACGTTCCACATATGCCGATTAAATCCTGTTGATTGCTGTTCAGATTTTCTGCATCCCAGCTGATCTGTCTGTGGCCTGATCAATAGTTGAGAAGTGGGTGTTGGTGTTTTCAGTCATAACTGTGGATTCGTCTATTTCTCCTTTCAACTCTGTTGGGTTTTGCTTTATTCATTTTAACATTCTGTTGTTTAGTGTCAACACATTTAGGTTCATTATGTCTTCCTATTGAAACTGAAAAACTTCCTATTTCTCTTTAGTAATTTTCCTGCTTTGAATTCTACTTCATCACATATTAATATAGCCATCCTTTTATTATTATTATTGTTATTTTTAATTGATAAAACAACATACAAACACAAACATTCTTAACATATAAACATTCCATACGTGGTGTATAATCAGTGGCTCACAGTATCATCACACAGTTGTGTATTCATTACCATCAATTTTTAAAACATTTGCATCACTCCGGAAAAAGAAATATAAAGAGAAAAGAAAAACCTCATACATACCATACCCCTTACCCCTCCCTCTCACTGACTACTAATATTTCAATCTACTCAATTTATTTTAACCTTTGTTCCCCCTATTATCTGTTTATTTTTTATTCATATTTTTAACTCATCTGTCCATACCCTAGATAAAGAGAGCATCACACACATGGTTTTCATACTCACCAGTCACATTGTAAAAGGTATATCATTATACAATCACCTTCAAGAATCTAGGCTACTGGAACACAGCTCTACAGTTTCAGGTACTTCCCTTTAGCCACTCAAATACACCATAAACTAACAAGGAATATCTATATAATGTGTAAGAATAATCTCCAGGGTAACCTCTTGACTCTATTGGAAATCTCTCAGCCACTGACACTTTATTTAGTCTCATTTCTCTCTTCCCCCTTTTGGTCAAGAAGGCCTTCTCAATTCCTTGATGCCAGGTCCTGGCTGATCCCGGGAGTTCTATCCCACATTGCCAGGGAGGTTTACACCCCTGGGAGTCATGTCCCATGTAGGGGAGGAGGGCAGTGGATTCACTTGCCATGTCGATATGGCTTCCTCCACCCTTGCTTTTTTAAAGTAATGTTTGCATGAATATCTTTTTTTCCATCCTTTAACTTTCAATCTACCTATGTGAATTTCAAGTGTTTCTTATAAGCAGCGCATAGTTGGATTGTTTTTTTGCAATGTCAATTCTACCAATCTCTGTCTTTTAATTGGTATATTTAGACCCTTTATATTTAAGGTATTTATTGGCATGCTAACACTTATATCTGTTATTTTACTATTTGCTTTCGATTTATTTTCTCTGGTCCTTGTTTCTCTTTTCTTGTGATTTTGCACCCCAGCTGGTTTTTTATCTGGGACAGGGACTTGGCCTGAGATTTGACTGGAAAGGCCGATACCTCTGGTGCCAGCAGGCCCACCATCTGCAGGTGTGTTCTGAGGAAGGGAGGGTGGAGGAGGTAGAGAACAGGGGAACCATGAGGGTGTGGGACTGGCATAGTCAGGCCAGGCTGCGGCCTCTTCTGACCTCCAGCTGAAGGTTATCGTGGGGGAAATGGGTCCAGGATTGTCAGCTGTTTTGATTTTTCAAGAAAAGTCCTGAATCCAGGCTTGCATGGGAGTATGTCGGAGTTTTGAGAAATGGGGACACCCTGTGCTGGCCGTGGTGGGAGCCTCTGTGGTTGCCTCATGGGAGGTCTGTGCATTTGTGGACACTACAAGAGTATCCCACTGAAACCCTCTCTGCCCTGGGTTTCCAGGGCCACATGCCCTCGTCCTCCCTCTTCCCCAAACCCTGGTGCTCCCAGGTCTGCTCTCCAGTGTCGGGGGTGCCAATCAGATGACATCTTCATGTCCCTGCGTTGGTTCCCCACCCCAGCACCCCTGTCAGGAGCAGAGGGTTCTAATGGGGCGAGCAGGGGGAATGCCCTGTTTTCAGACATCTCCCAGGGCCCATCTGACTTGGGGTTGATATGGAGGTTGAAGGTCTTCACGGGGCACCGTCTTCGTATCAAAGACTGTGCCCCTAGGCCTTGGAGGCTGGGCACAGCCTGGACTCAGCAGCTGTTGAGGGAGCCTGGAGCCCCCTCCCCCAGGCTCCTTCTCTCCATTTCAGGGTCTCCTCCTGAGGCCCCCATGACCTCTCAGAGGACTCAGAGGCAGATCTCTATCTTTGGGTGAATCAGAGCAGATACACTTTACTCCCTGATGCTGGAAGGGAGAAGTAATAATCTCAGCCTCTTCTCCCTCGCTGATGGTCCTGCAGCCCCCTGCCCCCTGGGCTCTTGGAGCCTGGCCTTTTCCTGGACCTGTGGGCTCCTCTGTGGCCGGGTGGGTGCTGAGCTCTTGGCTCCTTCCCATCGGTAGGAGCCAACGGGGTCCCCCAGTGTGGATCCTGTGTCCCACTCATGGGGAGAAGCATCCCTCTTAGGAGTCCCCCTGGAGAGGAGAGACTGTCCAGGCTCAGCTTGTCATTGGGGCCTCGTGTCTGTGGACTGAGAGGGGGAGGGCTAAGGATGCCCCTTCCCCCAGGACTGGGGTGCTGGACAATGGCCAGGGTCAGCCACCTTCACGAGGAAGGTCTGAAAACCCTGGAATGGGTCACTCCTAGCTGTGCCCTAGCACCTGGGGTGGGGTAAGTGATGGCGAGGATGACCATCTCCCCCACCCCCTGGGCACCCAACTGCCCTGCTCCAGCTTCTGTTTGCTCCTTAAAAAGGGCAAGATGAGAAAAGAAAAGAGAAAGCACCTTGTGTTGGTTTCGTAGATGCAAATTCATCTTTTATTTATGAAGATGATGCTCAGAGTTATTTTATTTTTCTCTTTGTGGTGCCCTGTTTCCTCAAGTACATTTCTGTTTCTCTTCTCTTTTTGTTTTGGATTTTTTCATTTGCATTGAAGTCTTACCTCAAATATCTAGGGGTTCTTGCTTTTTCTTGGGATGCTAGTGTTTTTACAGAGAGACACTCCTGCCTGGGGGTACGGGTACATGGTGGCTGGTAATGGGTCCCCAGAGGTGCCCTAGGAACCTGTGGATGGGACCTTTCATGGCAAAAGGGTCTTTGCAGATGCGACTAGGGTTAAGGGCTTTGTGAGGGGAAGACCACCTGGATTAGCCTGGGGGGGATCTGGCTATGAGAACCCCAAGAGGAGAGGCAGAGAGGCAGCAGCGAGAGCGGACGGCCCACCCCTGCTGGCCCTGAAGGTGGGGGCAGGGGGATGGGCCACGCCCGCAGGCACCTCTAAAGCTGGAACAGGGCCAGTGACAGGTCTTCCCCTGGACCTCCAGAAGTGACCGCGGCTCTCCCGGCACCTTGATTTTAGCCCCCCGAGACCTGTTTCAGCTTCCCATCCACCGAAGAGTAAGAATACATTTGTGTTGTTTTAAGCCACCGAGTTTGGGGTATCTTATCTCTGCGGCCACAGGAAACCAATACGGGGTAGGAAGGGGGAGTGGACGGGAGGGTCTCCCTGGGCAGTGGGTGCACCTGGCCCTTCCCCACCCCCCACGCTCGCAGCCTCTGCCCATCCTTGAGGATGGGGTCCATGCTCCTGAGCAAAGGTGTGAGGGTGGGGGTGGCACCAGTGGGGAGGGCAAGGGGAGGGGAGCTGGGGAAGCGGCTGGGGGTGGGGGTGGGGGGCCACACAGCCCAGGGTCAGACCTTACTCTGGCCATGCCCACTGCCCTTTTCGGCTGCACTTCCCTGGCAGAGCCGATCCTTTGATGTCCTCCCTAGTCCCCACCCTCCCAATTTGGGGCGCTTCCCAAAGCCCCTGCCTGTGGCACCCCTCGCTGCCTACGGATACAAAATCCCGTGTGTGGGGCGCTGCAGGTGGGCAGGGCCGGTCCAGCCCAGCCCCGATGACCCCCCCGGACCCAGCTCCCAGCCCTGGGGGCAGCAGGTTAGAACGGCACCAAGCCAAATGACGAAATGAAATAAAAATCTACTTCACAACAAAATCTACCCTCCACCCCCTCAAAAATCCCCTTATGAGTTAAATGAATAAGTTCAAATGAAAGTGATTTGGGTGCAGTCTTCCCCCCCTACAAACAGTAGGGCTGGCCCAGACGCTCCCATCTCATCTCCTGCCCCCCACTCGGCTTGGGATCTGCGGGGGGGTCTCAGGGCTGTGACGCCCCCCCACCCTGGGGCCTGGGTAAAGGTCCCCCCCAGGAAGTCCCACAAGACGGGGGCCCTGGCAGTGCCCCCAGATGCATTCCCAGGAGCAGCCAGCAGAGGGCAGCAGCGACCCGCAGTCAAGACCAGGCAACTTGATTTCTGTTGCTAGAAGCTGGGAGCCAGGGTCCCGGGAGCAGCCGTTCTTGGGTGAAGGGGGCTGGCTAGAAGGGAGCAGACAGAGGGGATGCCTGAGGCGGTAGGTCTTCTTCCTGGCTATGGACTGAAGTCCACTTATGATAATGTGCAGCTTTCTTTGTTACATTTTTGTTAATTTGTGGAGAGAGAAAGGGAGAGGGAGGCTGGGAATGCAGCAATAGCAAATACATTACTTGGTGGAGCTGAGGAGTCTACAAGGCTGCTGTGCCTTTTTCCCATGGTGTGTCCCCTGCGGGCTCCTGGCAGGGGCAGCTGAGTGCACTTTGCATCCGAGGAAATCAGGCTGAATTGCTGGTATTGATCCCAAGTCAGTGTTTTCAGGTATAAGCCATATCCTTGTCACACGCTCTTCTACCAGAGGTGTAGAAAGAGCTGTGGGTGGACTGGTTGCTGCTGGCGTCTCTGTGGGCCAGAAGGCATCAGGGCTTACCTTCCATGTCCTCCCTTACCTCCCACCCCCAGACCCATCCAGCTTGACTCCAAGGACCACTCAACCCAAAGGCAGAAAGGTCCAGTTGTCAGTTTACTTATCTACCTTTCTATCCACCCATCCATCCATCCATGCATTCAGACATCCATCCAAACATCTACCCACCTACCCATCCACTCATCCATCCATCCATCCACCCATCCATCCATCCGTCCGTCCGTCCATCCAGTCGTCCATCCATCCAGTCATCCATCCATCCATCCACTCATCCATCCATCCATCGACTCATCCATCCGTCCATCCGTCCGTCTGTCCATCCATCCATCCATCCGTCCATCCATCCAGTCGTCCATCCATCCAGTCATCCATCCATCCATCCACTCATCCATCCATCCATCGACTCATCCATCCGTCCATCTGTCCGTCTGTCCATCCATCCATCCATCCGTCCATCCATCCAGTCGTCCATCCATCCAGTCATCCATCCATCCATCCACTCATCCATCCATCCATTGACTCATCCATCCATCCATCCACCCATCCATCCATCCGTCCATCCATCCGTCCGTCCATCTGTTCATCCGTCTATCCATACATCCATCCATCCGTCCATCCATCCATCCATCCATCCATCCACCCACTCATCCATCAATCCATCCACTCATCCATCCATCCATCCATCCATCCATCCATCCATCCACTCATCCATCCATCCATCCATCCATCCATCCACCCGTCCGTCCGTCCGTCCGTCCGTCCATCTGTCTGTCCATCCGTCCGTCCATCCGTCCATCCATCTGTCTGTCCATCCGTCTGTCTGTCTGTCCATCCACCCATCCATCCATCCACTCATCCATCAGTCCATCCACTCATCCATCCATCCATCCACTCATCCATCCACTCATCCATCCATCCACCCATCCATCCACCCACTCATCCATCAATCCATCCACTCATCCATCCATCCACCCATCCACCCATCCATCCATCCATCCGTCCGTCCATCCATCTGTCCGTCCATCCATCCGTCTGTCTGTCCATTATCCATCCATCCACTCATCCATCCATCCATCCACTCATCCATCCATCCATCCATCCATCCGTCCACTCATCCATCCATCCACCCACCCATCCATCCACCCACTCATCCATCAATCTATCCACTCATCCATGCATCCATCCATCCACTCACCATCAATCCATCCACTCATCCATCCATCCATCCATCCACTCATCCATCCATCCATCCACTCATCCATCCATCCATCCACTCATCCATCCATCCGTCCACTGTCCATCCGTCCATCCATCCATCTACCCACCCACCCATTCATCCATCCATCCATCCAACCATCCATCCATCCATCCATCCATCCATCCATCCATCCATCCATCCACCCACCCATCCACCCATCCATCCATCCATCCATCCATCCATCCATCCATCCATCCATCCATCCATCTACCCATCCATCCATCCATCCATCCATCCATCCATCCATCTACCCATCCATCCATCCATCCATCCATCCATCCATCCATCCACCCACCCATCCATCACTTGCCCATTCACTCATTCATTCAGCAATTACTGATTTAGTTTCTGTGTCTGACATTGTGCCAGGTACCCCTTCCTGGCCTGTTTTCTGGCAAGTCCTAGCACTTCTCTCCTTTCCTATGATTTACAACACAGGCACAGGTAAACAAACGAGCGCTCCGCCAAGTGTAGGATCAGACACCAGTGTGCTGGGGGGTCATTTCTAGGGCTGTCGGTGTGTGTGGGTATTGGGGATGTGATCCCAGGGGCAGGGGCTCTGAGTCCATGCGAATTTGCCTGGTTTTCATGTATTATATTGACTCAAGCAACTAATGCAACACAACACCTACCAATTGGAAGTTGTCTTGGACTGGATGCAGCTTACTGCCCGGCTCCACTCTCAGTGGAAAGCAGCAAATCTCCATGGGAGATGCTGGTGTGTCATTACAAGGCTGGTGGTGGGGCAGACATGAGGACCACTGGGTCCCAGGCCTCAGGCCCCTCTGCAGTGCCCCAGCCCATCGTTGTCCATGCCCAGAGGTCCTGCCCTGTGTCCCCCACCCTGCTTACCCCCTACTCTCCCAGGGACCGATAGTAGACAAGATTCGGTTCTAGGTGTCTATGGGGTCTGGGTCTGAGGGCTGGTTGTATTGCCACTTGCTGTGTGACCATGATGGGGTCTTGGTTGTCTCTGAACCTCTTTGTGCCTCTGGGGATCTTCCTGTCTGCCAGACCCCAGGTCTTTGTGACATCATGTACCCATTTTCCCACCCCACCACTGCCACCTCAACCAAGCCCCATCATTGCTCGCCTGGATTTTGGCAACACCCTCCTCTCTGGCTTCCCACCCTACCACCATGTCCACCCAGCTGCTGTAGTGCTCTTGAAGTGTAAATCAGAAATGTAAATCCCATCACTGC
This sequence comes from Tamandua tetradactyla, assembly GCF_023851605.1. Taxonomy (NCBI): domain Eukaryota; kingdom Metazoa; phylum Chordata; class Mammalia; order Pilosa; family Myrmecophagidae; genus Tamandua; species Tamandua tetradactyla. The sequence goes on from NC_135335.1 coordinate 4,459,202, forward strand.
TGTACTTAAAACCATCTACTGCCCCCCACCCCAGGACATTTACCCTCAAGCCCTGTAGTCCTCAGGAGGCCTGTGAGGTGCTGAGCCATTGCCTCTGCTCCAGCTGTGGTATTTTTGCTGCCTCTAGAACTCGTCAGCACACTGCTGCCCCAGGACCTTTGCACATGCTGATACATTTCTTGAACTGTCCTGACTCCCTCCTGGGTTTGGGGCTTCTGAATCCTCGTCCAGGTCTCAAGGGGCCTCCCTGATGACCTTAGCCACTCTCGGCCATGCCCCCTGCTCTGTTTTCACTAGCGCCTTTTCCTTCCTCTGGGATTATCTAGTTCCTGGGTTCCCTGTGTGGAAAAGGTCATTCCCCCCGGAAAAAGGGCTGTGTCCAATTTGTTCCCACTCTTTCCCTAGAGCCTGACACAAGCAGTTGAGCAACAAATGCTTCTGGGACGCGGTGTGAATGAACGTGGCGAGGCCTGGGGACATGGATGAATGAACACCATGAGACCTGGGGACATGGATGAATGAACACCATGAGGCCTGGGGACATGGATGAATGAACACCATGAGGCCTGGGCACATGGATGAATGGACGTGGCGAGGCCTGGGGACATGGATGAATGAACGTGGCGAGGCCTGGGGACATGGATGAATGAACGTGGCGAGGCCTGGGGACATGGATGAATGGACGTGGCGAGGCCTGGGGACATGGATGAATGGACGTGGCGAGGCCTGGGGACATGGATGAATGAACACCATGAGGCCTGGGGACGTGGATGAATGAACGTGGCGAGGCCTGGGGACGTGGATGAATGAACACCATGAGGCCTGGGGACATGGATGAATGAACGTGGCGAGGCCTGGGGACATGGATGAATGAACACCATGAGGCCTGGGGATATGGATGAATGAACTTGGCGAGGCCTGGGGACGTGGTGTGAATGAACGTGGCGAGTCCTGGGGACATGGATGAATGAACTTGGCGAGGCCTGGGGACATGGATGAATGAACTTGGCGAGGCCTGGAGACATGGATGAATGAACGTGGCGAGGCCTGGGGACATGGATGAATGAACGTGGCGAGGCCTGGGGACATGGATGAATGGACGTGGCGAGGCCTGGGGACATGGATGAATGGATGTGGCGAGACCTGGGGACATGGATGAATGGACGTGGCGAGGCCTGGGTTTCCACTGCCTCATGAGCCAGGCCCTGTGCCAACCAAGACGCCCCAAAGATCTAGGCTGCTTTGTTGACATCTCCATGCAATAGAGTGGTAGTTTAGAAAAAGTGCACCTGGCCGAGATGAAAACATGGGCAACCATGGGTTGAGCTTCAGAAAGGTTTTGGGGAGATGTTAGGTCCAATTGGGGGGATCAGGGTGGGGTGGTTTGGGGGGTCCTGGAAGAGGTTGTGAGGAGAATGGGGGATTGCAATCCTCAGCTCCAGCACATGTGCATGCACACATGGGGGCATATGCATACAATAGTGTGTACACACACTTTCACACACACAATGTATGCATGCACACCAGCACAAACATGCATCCGTGTGCCAAGTTCAAATAGACGTGGATAAGTATGTCCTCATACTCAAACATACATGATCAAGCAAGCACACTCAAGCATGCACACATGTATGCACACACATGCGGGTTCAAACACACACATGCACACGTTTGCACACCCACAGAGATGCACACACGCGCCCACATAGATGCGGACGCTTTTGCAGGGAGATGATGTCCCAGGAATGTCTAGAGTAAGGCACGCATCTGATGCCCAAAGAAATGGACACTCAGAAGACACTCCTGACTCTATAGCCCTGGCCCCACGACCTTGGATGGCTTCTTGTGTTTCTTTGGGCAAAGGGCACATGGACAGTGAGGCAGTGAGGAAAGCATTGTGTATTCAAATTTATTTAGATGAACATTTAGCCACAGTACTCCGTGGATTTGGGTACATCTGCTTTTTTTAAAAAAGGGTTTCCATAAAAGGATTTTTGGTAATCACCTAATTTTTAATACAACAGTTAGATACAAAACCCCCATTTCAAACTGCTTATTGTACAAGAGAAAATAGAAGCATCAGACTGCATGATTTTAGCAAATAATGAACATCTACGACAGCTACGGACTGAGACCTCAGCCTGCAGGCAACGAGAGTGACGTTTCCAAGATGAACCATTTCTGTTGGGGTCTTTTTCCCCCCTTTGGTGAAACATTTCTTTTTATGTTTCTCTTGGTGCTTGAGAAATTCAGATAATCGGTTATTATAGCTACTGCAAATTGAGATTCCCTCATATCATTTATGAGGCTTGGTTTTACAAGTTTTTAAAATGCTACTTGTCCAATAGTGACATTCCTGTAAGTAAAAATATAGAGAAGTGTTACCAAAATAGAAGCTTTTATTAATAAAAATCTTTGGTAATAACAGTGTTTTAAATTCCTTTTGAGGGTATTTGGTTAACTAATAAACTTCTTCCACCGTTTGAGCTACTGGAAGAAAACCCCTTCAAATCCCCCCATGTAATTGATTTTTAAAAATCACCAAGTATTTGAAAGCTGTGAATGGACCTCTGGAAACCTCCAGACTTCTTGCAACCCTAAAATCACCTTCAGCAGTGCCCCATGAGATCAACTACCACTTTGCCATTTACCCATCCACCTGGTTTTATCCCCCAACGAAGATGAGCTGTTCCAAGGTTTGCTCAGTGCACTGGGGGAGGTGAGCGACTGAAGAGGGCTTCCAGGGGTGCTGGTGGCCCACTGAGTCCAGCACCCCTGCGCCCTCCGCCCTCCGCGAGAACAGGGTGGGGCACCCTTCTCTCAGACCAGGACACCTCCGAGCTTAAGGAAGGAAAAAGGTGACTCAGAGTCATTTAACTTCGCCCACACAGAGGCAGGGGGCACCTTTTGGGACCCGGTATCGATGTTTATTCCTTATCAGTGTCTCTGTCCTCCCTCAAAAATGGCGCCCACCTTTGCCCGATGCCTCGGTCCGCCCCTTTTGTATATATTTTAAGGCATCAGGAGGTTTCAAAAGGATCATTTTTAGACGCCTCTCTGCTCACCTCTCAATGCAGAGGAGACGCTGGTGTTCCAGGAACCCGTGTCTGCAAAGCGCCTGCCTCCCCACGTCCCCCTACCACCAGCGGTCTTTATGATTCGCCTTGAGTACTAAAGGGTAACAAACAATTCCCTGCGTAATGGTTTTGTGCAAAAACAAGAGAAAGGAAAGAAGAACGCAGTCCTATCAGAAAGTGGCCTCCTGGCTGCAGAGAACACAGGGTCCGCGAGGCCCTGGTGGCAGGGCGGGGGCCGCCTGCTCCCCAAGAGGTGTGCCCGTCGGCCGGGTGCTGCCGGCGGCTATGGGGCGCCCCCGGGGTGCGCGTGGCTGTGGCCGTCGGGGCCCGCTTTGGGGTTGTGGTTGGTGCACGGCTCGCCCCTCTTAGGATCCTTCTCCGCCCACGCGTCCAGCAGCTGCTGCTTGCCCTGCTCCTCCCGCATGAACAGTTCCACCATGAGCACCTTCTCCTTGTGGATCTGCTGGCTGATGTCCTTGGGGATGTCGGGGATGACCCAGTCCACGAAGTCGCTCATGAACATGACCAGGTTCTGCCACGACAGCCGGACCGGGCCATGAGCAGGGGCTCGCCGGGCCGTGCTCCCCGCGCCGTGCTCCCCGCCCCTGTCCTGGGACCCCAGACGAGGCCTCATTCCCTGCCCCCCCCGTCATGCTCCGGGCCTCAGTTTCCCAGAAGGCACGGAAGACCCCCCGCGTACCCCCCACCTCCCCCGGGGGTGCTCGCTGGCTTTCTGCCAAGTCTGTTGACCCCGGCGAATGGGGACCCTCTCTGGGTCGTTCTGAATTCCTTGGCTGCGAGAGACTGAAGGAGGGACTCAATGGGTCCCACGTCCCCAAAGATAACAGATGAAGGCTTTGAGGGAGCGAAAAGGATTCGGCTACAACTCCTGCGGGGGTTTGGGTGCCTCCTCCTGCCGGCTGCCGAGCCCCGCGGGACCACCCTGCACAGCTGCCCCCGTGCTGGGGAAGCTTCCCGTGGACAATACGCAGGACAAGCCAGCTTTGGCTGAAAAACCAAAAGCCTTTACATTTTTAAAAATGTCTCATGAGCATTTAGCAGCCTCTCGGGCTGTTGGTTGCCTTCGGCCGGGGATGCTGTGCCCCGCCCCCCCATGCTGAGAGCCCCCCCCCCCCCCCCCCCGCTGAGCCCCTCATCTTGCCCTCGCCAGCTTCCCACACCCACTTCTCCGGAGAGCGCCCCTCTTCTGGGGCTCACTCAGCTCCCGCTCTGCTCCCGGGGAGCCCAGCCCGGGACACCATCTGTGCCGAGTGCAAAGTGTCAGGAAGACACGCTGGGGAGCTGAGCCCGGCGGAGGAGGGGACTGACCACCCGAGCTCGTGCCGTCGTCGGCAAGGGGCAGAGCTGGGACATGAGCCAGTGCTCGGGATCCCCGGTTCGGAACTCGTGCGCCCCCACCCCCTCCCCGGAGCATCCCCTCAGCAGACACGAGGACAGTTTTGGCAGCGCCCAGGGGCAATGCATTGAATTTTCTCACGGGTACAGCAAGCCCTTTTCCCCACCAAGCCCCTAGCCCCAGCCGGCTCCCCAGGGTGGGGTCCCGCTCCCATTGGCCTCAGAGTGCCCCCCAGGCCCCTCTAGGGCTCCCAGGTGTTGCTGGAGTTGAGTCTGCCCCCTCGGAGGGGAGGCTAAGAGGGAGACAGCAGGGTGGGTGGGTGAGGGGGCGCCCCTTCCTCCACGACCTCCATTTAAGTAGGCCCGCCCCCCCCCAATGAGTCCACATCCCTCACCGGTGCCCACCTGGCCCCTCCCTCTATTCCATGGAGTCCTTTGGGGCCTGTTGTTGCAGAGGGCCTAGGGTCGGCCCCAGGATCCTCCAGGCCTCTCGAGGGGGATCTCTAGACCCCCCGACGCAGGCCGGCCCCTGCCTTCCTGACCTCGCTCTGGGCACCCAATGCTTCCCAAGCATCCTGATGCTCAAAGCTTCTGGAAACAGAGCAGGGAGGCGCCATACCTGGAAGACGATGACAAACGCCAGCCGCGCTGCCAGGACCGCCCAGAAGTCCTTGGAGATATCGTACTTGTGCTCCGACCATGGGGGCTCACGGTAATCTTTGTACCTGCGACAGACGGCTGGGGTCAGGGGTCAGGGCAGCGCCTTCCACGGGCCCGGGGCTCTGGGCAGCCGACGTGGAGAGCCGGAGCCCCTGCGCTGGGCTGCACAGTGACCCCCCAGATTCACATCCACTGGAACCTTAGAATGTGACCTTATTGGGAATCGGAGTTTTGCAGGCACCACTGGTGAAGGTGAGGCCCCTGGGGCCAGGGGAGCCCTATTCCAATAGGGCCGGGGTCCTCGCACAAAGGGGAGGGCCTGCACGGAGACGCACGCGGGAGAAGGCCTGTGCTGGGGGGACGCATCTCGAGCTGAGCAGCTCCAGGCTGACAGAAGCCAGAGGAGGCCAGAGGGCCCCTGCCATGCTGATGCCGGGCTTCTGGTCCTCAGAACTGGGACATGATTACTTTCGGTTGTTTTAAGCCTTCCAGTTGGTGGCACTTGGTTTTGGTGACCCCCTGGTACTGCAGCTGGGTCCCAGGAGGGCAACCCGCCCCTGGTACTGGACGCCCACAGCCTGGGCGGCTCATCCATCCAGCGAGTTTCTCCTCCTGGGTGGGGGCCTGGGACATGCCTTGGGCTGTGCAGGGACCAAAAAGTGCCCAGCTGTGGCCCAAGAAGCAAGCCTGGGCTTATCTGGCCCTGGGGTTCAACATTTAAAAAAGCAGTGGCGATGCAAATGTACTAAGAAATGATGATCATGCATCTATGTGATGATGTTAAGAATTACTGATTGCATATGTAGAATGGAATGATTTCTAAATGTTGGGTTAATTTCTTTTATTTTCTTTAATTAAGAAAAAAAAATTGGATCGATTATAAGACTAGCGGTCAATGAGAGGGAGGGGCAGGGGGTATGGGCTGTATGGGTTTTTCTTTTGTCTTTTTCTGGAGTGATGCAAATGTTCTAAATATGATCACAATGATGAAATAAAAGCAGTGGGATCCTCATCCCGAAAGAGAGCTCCAACCTCAAACTCCTAGAGGCCATGCAAAGAAAGCAGAGCCTCACTGGCTGAAGCGGGGTGAGGCTCCATAGAGCTGAACCCCTGCTCCCCCAGCCTCAATCCAAACCCCGCCCTGTGTAAAACTCCGGGATGGGTTCCATGGAACACAGTTTGAAAACCTCTTGAGTCTATCCCCTTTTTGGAGGAAACACTTGAAAAAGATAGAACGACGCTATGTTTTATCCAAGGAGCCCACGTAGGAGGTTAAACACACAAATGAAATGTAGGAGGTGCTGGTAGTCGGGGGCGGGGCTGTCAAGCAACTGACCCCACCCCTGCTCCCCAAGTCCAGGCCATCCATTGGGGCTTGGTTTTAAAGGACCAAAGCTCAGCCTGCATTGGAAACACTTTCCAAAGCCAGCCAGTAAAAACCCACGAGGCAGGGGTGGGGGTGTGGGTGGGGTTTCTAGGGGCTGGAAAAGCTGGGTCCAGTGTGCCAGACCCGGGAAAGGCACCTGCTCTGTGACCCCACCCGTGCTGCTGGGCTCACAGTTCTGTCCACTCGCTGTGCCATCCTAGGCAACTGGGCGCCTCTCTGGGCCTCAGCTGGACATACCCTCCGCCATTCCCTTTGCATTCACTAGGTCTTTAGATGGACCAGATCCCATTGGAGAGGTGGAGATTCAGCAGGGAATACGACAGCTGTGGCCCCTGCCCCCCAGAGCTTAATTTCTGGAGGAGCTGGGCAGAAGTCTCCGAGGCCCATTCAGCACCAAGCTGCCTACCTTGACCCCACCCCAGAGATAGGATCAGGATGGAAACACACGCTCTGGTGCCAGTTGCCTAGAGAGGCAGGCGTGCACCAGCTGCTCTCAGATGGGAATAGGCAGCCCTTGTTTTCCCAGCATCAGCCACTGCATGCACTTGTTCCTCCCTCTTCTTTCTTCTGCATTCACGGCTAGCTGTACTGGGATGCTGGGAAATATGTTTGTGTCACCCAGCAAACTCCTATGCATCCTTCAAAGCCCGTTTGTAGCCGTTTCCAGAAGCTGCCTCCTACCACCTGCATGGACTTTTAGCAGAGATGATTTTTTTTTTCCCCTGGCCTAGCTCCCTTGCTCAGCCATCAGCGCCTCCAGGGAGGATAATAATGCCCTCCTCTGGGTGTGATTGTGGGGATTAAACGAGATAATGCCTTTGCCAGCACAGAAATAAATGGTAACCAGCAGTGACTGCAGCTATCAGCTCAGCTAATACCGCCTGCCTTTCTGCACCCTCTGCCCGGGACTGGGCTGGGTGTTCCTCCTTCTGCGGCCCACCTCTCCGGGGGTCAGCTTGATGGTGGGTGCGGCCCGCGGAGGGGAGGAGCTTGCAGTGCCTGCAGGCCATGAGCAGAGGTAGAAGAGGGCCTGGCCAAAATGCGAAGCCGGCAGAGGGTCCTGCAATCTTCCGTCTCCACGGGGGTAAACGCCACACAACCCTGAAAAACAGGCCTTTGCCTTGTCCTCCTGGCTCTCTCCCTTGGGTGGGAGGACACCCTGAGACATGGGGGGGGGGGGGGCGGAAACTGCTTCCTTAACCAATGCCCGGGATCCAAAGCCCCATGTCATTCCAGGAGACGGAATCTTACATCAACGCTGAAATGTTTGAGGGAAGCTGCCATAAAATGAACTGTACATTTTTCTGCCTTCTTTTCTCCTTAATCATTATTCATCTAAAATTCACTTTTAGTTAAAGAAGAGAAGGCTGAGTATGTTCCTGACATGAAACTTGCAATCAGCGCAGAGCATGCATTGGTGGATGTGAGGTGTGGGGGTCCCTGGACCTCGGGGGTGGGGGGGGGGAGGGAATTGCAGACCCCCCTTCCCTTGATTTTCAGCTCCCCACGCCTGTCCCCTCCCCGAGCCGGCCAGCAGAGTTTGGAGCAGATGCCTACAGGCCTTCCCTGTGATTCTGGAGCCTTTATGTGGATATGTTGAAACGTTTGGGCTGACAGGACTTACACAACTGGGAATCGTGTTGTGTGGTGCATCGTATCTGACTAGTCGGGGATGTGGCTCCAGCTCATTCTCTTTTTATCACGATCAACTTTTTTTGTGTGTGAAAAATAACATACGTACAGAGAAGCAATAAATTTCAAAGCACAGCACAGCAATTAGTTGTAGAACAGATTTCAGAGTTTGGTGGGGGTTACAATTTCACCACTTTCGGTTTTCACTTCTAGCTGCTCTAAAATACTGAAGACTAAAAGAAATGTCAATTTAATGATTCAACAAACATATTCATTTGTTAAACCCGACTTTCTTTGTACAACTCCACCATCACCTTTGATCTTTCTATCCCACTGTTTAGGGGTGTTTGGGCTGTGCCCATTCTAACTTTTCATGTTGGAAGGGGTTGTCAACAACACAGGGCGGGGGATGGAACTAGCTGATGTTCTGGAGAGGCTGGGCCCTCTGGGTTTCGGGAGTTACCTGATCCAGGGACCCATCTGGAGGCTGTAGTTTTCTGAAAAGTTACCCTAGTGCATGGAACCCTTGTGGAATCTATAGAGTTCCAGGTGTTCTTTAGGATTGGCAGGAATGGTTTTGGTTGGAGTTTGGCAAGTTATGATAGGTAGCAACGTCTAACTGCAGCTTGTGTAAGAGCGATCTCCACAGTAGCCTCTTGACTCTATGTGAACCCTCTCAGCCTCCAATATTTCATTAGTTACACGTTTTCTCCCCCTTTTGGTCAGGACGGAATTGTTGATTCTAGCTCATTCTTTTTAATGCTGCCCGAGGTCCCAGGATAGATGCCACTCCTGCCCGCCAGAGGATGCCCGATGCCACTCCTGCCCGCCAGAGGATGCCCATGCAATCGGCCTTGCACCACGCGGGGCCAGCTGGGAGCACTGCTTGTACAACGCCTTTGGCAGCGTCTGGGGGGGCTGACCCACCCACCCAAATGACCCCAGGTGCTGATGCCTTTTCACGTCTTGGGCTGCCACCTGTCTGGTGGCTGGTGCTGTGGACTTCAGCTGTGTCCCTCACCCCTGCCTGCTGGCCGAGGCTGTGCCCGCATATCATCAGCCCCTAGCGCTGCACCTAGAGCAGGAGTGAACAGGCTGGGAGCAGGCAGCTTCCCTCGGAAGGAGGGGCTGAGCTTTGACGCCCGGGCTGTGGGGTCCGAGTTTTGGCTGCGGAGGTTTTTTGAGTCCTGACCGCCCGCTGGGGCTGGCAGTGCAGGCTGTCCACAAAGGTGATCACGTCTTGTCTCAACTTTGGTCCCTGCTCTCAGCCTGGCTTCAGAGGCAGTGGTCCTACCCGGTGCCGCAGCCTCAATCCCACCACAGACCTCATCTTCCTGACCCCATAATGCCGGGTGCCCGCCTGCTCCTCCCGTCTCACTGCCCTTACGCTGTATGCCCCAGGAAGAGGGCCCCGGCCCCGGCCGCCCACCCACAGACCTTCCGTTCTCCCCTCTCCTCGTCCGCCCACGGTGCCCCTCTCCCTGGAATGCCCCCCGACTCCACCCACCTTCACCAGGGCTTCCTGCCATCACCCCACTTCCCACTGACCCATTCACACTTCCGTCGTCACCCTGCCCTGGGGCGTCCCTGGATGGCAGGGGCCATGTCACCCACTCCCGAGCCCCCAGCCCCCGACCCAGGCTGGCACCCAGAGGGCCTGAAGCAAGAGGCCCAGTGCCCTCAGCTCCACCTCTGTGCCCCATCCCAGGTTCTGTCCTTCATGGGGCACCCCCTGAAGTGCAGGTGCACCCCGCCCCCCGCGCATCTGGCCGGGCAGCAGGAGCTGGGAATGGGGAGGCCGATGGAGCCCCAGGCCTGGATATCACGGGCTTCTGTTGCAGCACCCCGTGTTCCTTGGGCTCCCCTGCCTCCATTTCTCCAACCGTGCCCCCTCGCCCTGGCACCTGACCCGAGCCTGCCCAGGAGGGCCCCCCACCCCCTGGCAACAGCAAAGGACTTGGGTAGGGGCCTGTGACCCAAGCCAGGCCAGGGGGTCTTGGTCCTGGGACTCCTGCCTACTCTTGCAGTGGGGCTGCCAGGCAGACAGTGGGTGAGTTGAGAACCACGGGGTAGCACAGGGAGAGTGCCCACTGGGCAGCGGTGCCCGCGGGGGAGGGCAGAGCTGGGTGGCAGCGTCCCTGGGGCCTGACAACCAGCTGCAGCTCCCGGACCCAGCCACACAGAAGCCGGAAAATCCCCCTGCAGCCCCCTCTTCTTCCGTGCCGCCCGGGCCCTGTCGGACCCCCTCCCCCCTGGGCTCTCCCCGAGACACCCCAGCGGGGCCCGCCCAGAGGGCCCGAGAGGTACCTGCAGATGAGCACCTCGTAGCCCAGGTCCAGGGGGTCATTGGGGGCCGTGCCGTTCTGGAAGTCGCTGACGTTGAAGGAGGAGAGCGTGTGGTTGACGAAGCCGTGCATGGTCCTGTTCGGGCTGTACATGTAGAGGTAGACCAGGCGCGGGATGAAGTCGGACGTGAAGGAGATCACGAACGCCTGGTCGGGGGACAGCGGGGTGAGGGCGGTCCCCCCAGGGTGGACAGCGCCAGGCGAGGCCTCCCAGAGAGCCCGGGGGAGGGGGAGGCTGGAGCAGCACAGGCACACTGCTGGGTGGGAACGCACGGGGATGGATGCTGTGCAGCCTTGGACAAGTCACTCAACTTCTCTGTGCTTCAGTGTTCTCATAACCAAGGCTTACACTGCCTCACCTCACTGCCTAGTTTGGGGAGGGACTGGGGCAGGGCTTGGCGGGGAGCACTTTGCACACTGTAAGGTTCTGACCAAGCTCACTCCACGGCCACAAGGACAGTGAAGTGTGCTGCCAATGTAAGAGCAGGAACCCTGGAACTGATGGTCATGGCTGTTGCCACCAGGCTATGTGGCTTGGGGCAAGTTGCCTAACCTCTCTGTGTTCCCTCGGCTCACCTGTACATGGTGTGGTGACAGTCTCCAGCCTCCACAGGCTGTGCATGAACCAGTGGGTTGGTGAATGGAAAGAGCTTAGAATGCCCTGGCACATTCTGGAAGCTTAGTAAACACCAGCTGCTATTATTAGTGTCAGTGGCAGTTTGTCCCCGGCTGTCACAGCAGCCCTTGGCTACAGAGAACTCCCCGAGGGCTGCCCGTGGGGGTTCTGAGCCCACCCCTCAAGCAAACCGCACCTCCTGCCTCAGAGCCCTGCACTTGTTGGACAGGATAGGGGTTTCTGCTGCCCCCTCAACATGGGGTTTCGAAGCTTTTATCAGGAATGGGGTGGTTGGGGGCAGGGGGGCTGCCCACCCCCAGGGAAGGGAAGGGCTGTCTCCGAGAGTGCCAAGAAGGCCATGTCCTGAGCTGAGCATGCATCCTGTACCCCATGGGAGACCCCCGCCTGCCTGCGTGCAAGGCGTCAGCTTCTGGGGCCCTCAGATTGGGTGGACGGTGGTGAGGGTGGGGGACTGGGGTGCTAGGGCCACTTCGGGGCTGCCCGGGATTCAGCTCTGGACTTCTGGACTCTGAAGCCACACGCCAGGACAGCCTGTCGTCACAGCTAAACCCAGGGGGATCCAGCCATCGGCAATCGGG